>NC_134590.1:95226355-95543855 GCF_037038515.1 Microtus pennsylvanicus | reverse complement strand
TTACTTACTTATCTGTTCAGCCCATCTCATTTACTTACTTCTTTAAAAAAAATGACCCACCTAGTTATTTACTTACTTACTTACTTACTTACTTACTTACTTGTTCATTCATTCCTTCACTTCCTTATCTTCTTTCATATATCTGTTTATTTATCTGCTGATTTAGCGTGACTCATTTACTTATTGAATGTTTCAATTATTATTTAGTTTTATTCATTTATTCATTCTTTATGTCTATTTTTATGTATGTATTTACTTACTTTCTTAATTTTTTTTTTACTTTTTAAAATTTACTTAAATTTTTTCTTTCTTTGGGAATGTAGATTCTTTCTTCCTTTCTTTCTTTCTTTCCTTCTTTCTGTCTCCTGACTGTCACTGGCTAAGAAAATGGTGGCCTCCATGTCACTGGTCAGCATAGCAGCTCCTAAAATGGAATTTGATGAAGGGATACATAGATAGATAGATAGATAGATAGATAGATAGATAGATAGATAGATAGATAGATGGGATGCGCACACGCTCACACACACACACACACACACACATATGCACGCACGTGCATGACATGTACAGATGGGGGGCGATTCCAATGTTTTCAGAGGAAGGTGCTCGCTGGTAATAATAAATGTGCTGGTAAATAAGGCTGGAAATAGCTGAATATTAAATCATTAAAACTCTTCAAATAAATAAAAAGCAATTCCATTTCTCTCTCTCTCTCTTTCTCACCATATACCAGCACATCTGAACTGACTGCAACATACAAAAGAAGAAGAAACACGGAAAGAAGACATCCCTGCTGGACAGGATCTGAGATGAGAATAAATTCATCGAATGGCTGCCAACAGCATTTCATTGAGAAGAGATTCCACATTTTATGCTGTACAGTTACTTAGTTAGATAGATAGATAAAGAGAGGCCTGTGAACTGGGGTGGGGTGTGGCTTCTCAGGTCACCTCAGGTCAGGGAGGGGCTGAGGAGTGTCCCATTGGCCTTGACAATAGGCAGGAGTCAGAGGTTAATGTCAGGGCAGGGCCTGAGAGTTCCTCAAAGGGAATGAATGGAGACCCTTGCTTACCTAAGAAATGCCTGACCTTGGAAAAGGACTTGTGGAAAGCGGGCCCTTGAAACTGTGGTTTCACGTCTTACTAGAAAGCTCCCTCTTGGAAGGGAAAGTCATCGTGATATCTTACTCTTTTCCCAAGGATACCCTACCTACCCTTCTGATCATTCTTACTGAATTAAGTCTTCCACTGCAAATAAATAAATAAATAAATAAATAATAAATGAAGTGGGTGAGTGAGTGAGTGAGTGAGTGAGTGAGTAAGTAAGTAAGTAAGTAAGTAAACAAGCAAATACGTGGATGGACAAATAAATACAAAGTTTGCTGTTGTTGACTGACTTTTGATTTCATAATGAATCTCTCTCTCTCTCTCTCTCTCTCTCTCTCTCTCTCTCTCACACACACACACACACACACACACACACTAAATATACAATAAAAGGAAGCATAACACCTTTACTCAGGGGGCAGAGTGAACTCTGAAAGTTTTCCAGGCGGGGGGGGGGGGAGAGACAGAATATAAGAACAAAATGAGAAACAAGGAAAAATAGTGTTGGCTGGCTGGCCGGCTTTCAGTTCCCTGACAGAAATGAGCACATTGTGGAGGAAACACAAAGTTGTTACACTATGTGGGTGTGATGAGGAGAGATTGTGAGTGAGTGTCCTGTCAGAACAAAGTTAGTCCCATAGTTGATGAAATTCATTATCCCAAAACTTCAGCAGAATATATCCCAAGTTTGCAAATGTGTGATCAGCTTGTGACAGGTTGGGCTGGAGATGCTGAGAACTGGGGAGCCCTCAATGCAAGAGCAGACACTCATTCCCATGAAGAGGGAGAGAGGGAGGGAGGGAGGGAGGGAGGGAGGGAGGGAGGGATCATTCATTCCTATACTCAAGTTTAAAGAAAGATGAGTGGCTATCTATGGAGAGACCACTCACAGATATGAAAAATCATTTCCTAAAAATCAAATTTCTCAGTCAGTATGCAACTGCTATGGTGCTTCTCCTAGACAGAGCAAAACACACAAACAAACTGATTCCTTGATCTAGAGCCACAGTGCACATGCTGTGGAAAAGGGGACATGGCCAACTTGAATCACAATATTCATCAGAGCATGAAAAGAGCGTAAAAAGGACACAGAGGAGAGATAATTGTGGTCCTTCCTTCCTCCCTCCCTCCCTCCCTCCCTCCTTCCCTCAGGAAGTGACTGACAGATGAGACTTTGTCCAAGCAGGTTCTGTCTGAAATACCAGACTTGAGTTTCCCCCTCTGTGGGTATTAGCTAATCAGTCCTCCCTTCTTTCTGTAGGAAGGTGGTGCATGTCTCTCAGAACTTACCTGGTTTCCTCTGCACCAGGTGAACCAGGGAAAAGCTTTCTAAGCCTTATTCAGACCTATAGAGGCTGCGTTGTGTGTGACTTCAGAGACCTCAGGGAGTATAGGGGTGGGTGGGTGCTTGATGCTTCAGACTCATGTCATTGAAGGACATAACATAGTCTGGATTCACAGAGATTCACAACACAGAGCCATTGTCACTTACTAACAGCTCAGGACACCCAGAGCTAACAAGAAATTGCAGTCTCAGCCGGGCTTTAATCACAGCACACACACAGATCTCTGTGAATTCAAAGATGGCCTGGTTTACAGAGTGAGTTTTAGGACAGCCCAAGATACACAAAGAAACCCTTTCTTGAAAAACAAAGCAAAACAGCAAAAGAAAGAAAGAAAAGGAAAAAGAAAAAAATGGCAGTCTCTTTCCACTCTCTCCTCCATTGGCTCTTAAAGAGCTCTCAAGCTGAACTGGAGACCATGGTGTCACTCAAAACTGGGAAGCCAGAAACCTTAGGGGGGTCACAGGAGTCGGACTGACTGCAGCACTTGATGCCTCAACCCTGCTAATGGCTGTGATATAAGGCATGGTAAAATACGGGCTTTGGCAGAGCGCTACTCCCCTTTCTCTATTATTATTGCTACACAACGAAAAGGACCGGGGGGGGGGGGTGATGATGTGCAGTCAGTGCTGGTATTGAAATCTCACTGACTCCTTCCGCACTCCTTGTCAATTCCCGACTTTGTCAAATCAACTATCGTGAATCTTTGATGTGGGTTGGCCCTTTAGGAACTCAGAGAAACAAGACAGACAGACCTGTTTCATCCCAGAAACCTCCCAGTTCCTGAGCCCTAGCCCTGGAAGTCTCAAAGCCATCACATCCAGAAATCTCTCTAGTCCCTGCTAGTGGTGAACTCACTTCGTCTTCCCCAGGACCACTAATTATTTCTGCATGTTTTCCTGTGAGATCTGAGGCCAGCTTTCTTCTTCCTCCCTCTGGCCTCTCCACGAACGATCTCCATTCTTTAGACAACATGTCTAGAACCGAGTCTTATAGGCACCGAGAGAGTGTGTCTTGAGGGCAGTTGGCGTTTCTAGGACACGAGTGACATCACAAAATTCCGAGAGCTCTCTGGGATACCGTGGAATTTCCAGAGAAGGGACTGCTGATGTCGTGAGGCACGGCCTTTACCTCCTTGCTGATATTTCTCCCCGAACTGACCGACCGACCGACCGACCGACCGACCAACCGGAACCTGAGGTTTCCTTTCCAGGAGTCTCTCCTCCGACACAGAGGGAGCCATTCAGGATTTCCTCCTTCCAAAACCAGAAATTTCTCTCTGCTTCATTAATATCTTCTCACTACTTCCTGAATCCATGGGGAGTTAGTTAGTTGAACACTCACTTTTTTCATGAATGACCCTTCCTCCCTCTCCTGAACATCTCATATTACTGATTCATACTCAGTAAAACAGTAATATGAGAAATTAGGCCAGGAGGACATGGAAGATGAGGGTTGAGTCTTCTGAAGTGAACAAGCACTTAGGGAAGGCTAAACTTAAGGGAATTTGACTCTGAGTGGCAAGACATGAATAGCTGCTGCCAAGGCACAGATACAGGCACCAACTGGGCCCTCGGCATCCTCCTGCATCATCAGAGCTGTGTGGGAAACTCAGCCCAAAGGAGGGGCCGTGTTCAAAGGGAGAGGGCATTTTCGAGGACAGCACTGTTTTCTTTTTCTTCTTTCTTTCTTTCTTTCTTTTTTTTTTCGAGACAGGGTTGTTCTGTAGTTTTTTTTTTTTTTTTTGGAGCCTGTCCTGGAACTAGCTCTTGTAGACCAGGCTGATCTTGAACTCACATGCTTTCTTTTTTTTTCTATTGGATATTTTTGACTTCTTTATCAAAGATCAGGTGTTCGAAGATGTGTGGATCGATATCCGGGTCTTCTATTCGGTTCCATTGGTCCTCCTGTCTGTTCTTATGCCAGGACCAGGCTGTTTTCAGAACTGTAGCTTACAGAGTGTTCTTGCAGGTGGGGCACAGAAGAGGTTAATTACGGTACCTTAGTTCTTCTGCTTTTCTAGCAGACCGGAGCCCAGCTGACAGGAATCCAGTAGAGATGGTGTCAAGGTTCACACTGACACTAACAGCTGTAACTTGAGCAGGATTTGTGATCCACATGAAATTTGCAATGAATTGCAGCAAATCTGTGACACTCTAACTTGCTCAGGCTCAGTATCTGAACATACAGATGTTTGCAATGATCACTGGCTTCAGGATTTTGTTGTTGTTGTTGTTGTTGTTTTGTTTCTCCACGAGACAGGGTTTCCCTGTAGCTGAAGTTTAACGGCCTGGTGTTTTTGTGACTTACTGCTTCAAAGAACTTCTCCATTTCTTTATCCCTAAGGGAAAAGAAATATAATCACTAAATACTTCTTAAAAACCATTCTTCCTTGAAATATATAGACCACTGAGAATAATCCTTGACAGAATGGGAATACAAAAGCCTTATCAAACCACTTTAAGATTCAATTGAACATAAAACATGTTGTTCTGTACTGAAGCTCTGAGGTCCCATCTTATGAGTAGGCTGTTTAGGACCAACTTACTTGAAGACATCTGGAAAGAAGCTGTGTAATGACATTCCTCCTAAGACTCACTTCCAAGTTTTAGCACTTTGTAGATAATACACATTTAAGCATAAGGGTGCCTACCCATTTTCTCATTCAAGTAATGTTCTCATCATTCAGTGATTTCTCCTCCCTTTTTCTTTTGGGGAGTGGCATGATTAGATCAGGAAAAGAAGGACGTGTGTGGCAAGTTGGTGCCCACTCAGAGTCACCCACACATTTGAGGACAGAACAGAGAAACAAGATCGGCGGGGGGGGGGGCGGGAGAATTCTGCTGAATGAAATTAGAGTTGTGGATGGGCTGCCAGCTATCTCGTGGCTTCTGTAAGTACAGGAACTCAACAAAGACAGAGACATGCCAGACAGGAGGTTTTGGTAAAAATCTGAACTGAACTGAATAGAAACTGGCTATTACGTATTAGTGTTTTCAGAGTTATGTCTGAGGAACCTTCTACTTAAATGAAATAAAACCAAATCCTTTCAAACATCCAGGTGTCCTCTGAGGGGGCATGGAAAACAAAACAAAACAAAAAGATAAGAGGGATTTTAGTTGTTCCAAAAACCATCAGGAACAAAACTTCCCCAGGAGAATAGCAAGAGTTCATTGGGCAACTGTCCGTCTCCTGTTGCATCGTTTCAAGTTTTTCTAACTTGAGACTGGATGGTGTCAGCTGTAAGATTTTCATCTTTTATGCTTGAATTCACTCATTGCAAAAAAACAAAACAAAACAAAAAACCCTTATTTATTTTTTTATTTCACATTTTAACTTGATTTTTTTTCTTTTTATGAGACAGGAATTGGCTTTTTATTTATGCTCCAGACAATCTATCTCACTACATGGCCCAGGACTTCTTCTTTCTGAACACTTCTGCTGCAAATAAAATCTTTTTTTTTAAATTATTTATTTATTTATTATGTATACAGCATTCCTTCCATGCATGACTGCAGGCCAGAAGACCCCATTACAGATGGTTGTGGGCCACCATATTGTTGCTAGTAATTGAACTCAGGACCTTTGGAAGAACAGTCAGTGCTCTTAACCTCTGAGCCATCTCTACAGCCCCTGAAAATATAATCTTAAAAGAAAAAGTAAAATTAAAATGAAAGGCCTGGCATTAACAAAGACAAAAAAAAAAGAAGAAAAAGAAAAAGAAAAAAAAACCCTGCATTTTCTTGCTTGCTTTTTTTTCTCTTCTTTTATTATTTTTTGAGGCACGGTTTCTCTGTGTAACAGCCCTAGCTGTCCTGGAACTCAGTTTATAGACCAGGCCGTCTTGTTGGTAACGTTCTCTTTTTATTCTTATTTCCTATCTGTAAATCCACATTTCTCTCTCTCTCTCTCTCTCTCTCTCTCTCTCTCTCTCTCTCTCTCTCTCTCTCTCTGTCATTCTATCTATCTATCTATCTCTCTCTCTTGCTTTCTCTCTCTCTCAATTTATTTATTTTTTGTTTGGTTTTGTGTTTTGCTTTATGAGACAGGGTTTCTCTGCTGCTTTGGAGACTGTTCTTGGAACTAGCTCCTTTCTTGTAGACCAGGCTGGCCTAAAACTTCCAGAGATCCTGCCTCTGCCAGATATGGAGTCAGTGCTCTTGAATGCCTTCATCTGGTGAGGTCAAAATATACCCCCCCACACAAACACCAAACACAAACACAGGCACAGGTTTAACGAAAGTTAAACTTTCGTTATTCGCAGAGGATAAGATAGTATACATAAGCGATCCCAAACACCTTTAGTAATGTGGGAGGATACAAGATCAACTCCAAAAAATCAGTCGCCCTCTTATACACAAAGGATATGGAATCAGAGAGAGAAATCAGAGAAGCTTCACCTTTCACGATAGCTACAAACAGCATAAAATATCTTGGGGTAAACCAAACCAAGGAAGTGAAAGGTTTATTTGACAAGACCTTTAAGGCATTGAAGAAAGAAATTGAAGAGGATACCAAAAAAATGGAAAGATCTTCCTTGCTCCTGGATTGGGAGGATCAACATAGTAAAAATGGCAATTCTACCTAAGGCAATTTATAGATTCAATGCAATCCCCATCAAGATCCCATCAAAATTCTTCACAGATCTGCAGAGAACAATAATCAACTTTATATGGAAAAACAAAAAACCCAGGATAGCCAAAACAATCCTATACAATAAAGGATCATCTGGAGGCATTACCATCCCTAACTTCAAACTCTATTACAGAGCTACAGTAATGAAAACAGGGTGGTACTGGCATAAAAATAGAGAAGTCGACCAATGGAATCGTATTGAAGACCCGGATTTTAACCCACAAACCTATGAACACCTCATTTTTGATAAAGGACCTAAAAGTATACAATGGAAGAAAGAAAGCATCTTCAACAAATGGTGCTGGCATGACTGGACGTCAACCTGTAGAAGAATGAAAATAGACCCATATCTATCACCGTGCACAAAACTCAAGTCCAAATGGATTAAAGACCTCAATATCAGCCCGAACACACTGAACCTGATAGAAGAGAAAGTGGGAAGTACCCTATAACAGATGGGCACAGGAGATCGCTTCCAATGTATAACCCCAGAAGCACAGACATTAAGGGTAACATTGAATAAATGGGACATCCTGAGACTGAGAAACTTCTGTAAAGCAAAGGACACTGTCACTAAGACACAAAGGCAACCACTGACTGGGAGAAGATCTTCACTAACCCCGCAACAGACAAATGTCTGATCTCCAAAATATATAGAGAATTCAAGAAACTAGACTTTAACATTTTTATATTTATATATTAATATTTATACATTTATATATTTATATATTAATATTTATACATTTGTATATTTATACATTTACACATTTATATTTATATATTTATACATTAATATATTTATATATTTATACATTTATATATTTATACATTTATATATTTATACATTTATATATTAATATTTATACATTTATATATTTATATATTATTATTTATATATTTATACACTCATACATTTATATATTAATATATTCATACATTAATACATTTATATATTTATACATTTATATATTTATATAATGATACATTTATATATTTATACAATTATACATTTGATATATATACATTTATATATTTGTACACTTATATATTTATATATTAATATTTATACATTTTTATATTTATACATTTATATATTTTATATTAATATTTCTACATTTATATATTTATATATTCATACATTTATATATTTATATATTTATACATTTATACATTTCTATATTCATATGTTAATATTTAAACATGTATACATTCACATATTTATACATTAAAGAATTTATATATCTATACATTTATATATTCATATATTTATCCATTAATACATTTATATATTTATATATTTACACATTTATATATTTATACATTACTACATTTCTATATTTATATATTTATACATTTATATGTTTATACATTTATATATTCATATGTTAATATTTAAACATGTATACATTCATATACTTATAGATATTTACATTTATGTACGTATACATTTATATATTCATACATTAATACATTTATATATTTGTACATTTATACATTAATATATTTATATATTAAGATTTATACATTTATATATTTATACATTCATACATTTATATATCAATATATATATACATTAATACATTTATATAATGAAACATTTATATATTTATACATTTATACATTTGATATTTATACATTTATGTATTTATAAATTTATACATTTATATATTTGTACACATATATATTTATATATTTATACATTTATACATTAATATATTTATATAGTAATATATATACATTTATATATTCATATATTTATATATATTTATACATTTATATATTTATACATTAATACATGTATATATTTATACATTAATATATTTATACATATATATCTTTAGATAAATATATAAATGTATATATAAATGTATAAGGGTATAAATGTAAAATTTGTATAAATATTAATGTATATGTAAGTGTATAAATGTTTAAATATATAAATGTATTAAGGTTTAAATATATAAATATATGAATGTATGAATGTATAAATATACAAATATTTAAATATATAAATATGTAAATATTAATATATAAATGTATAAATATATAAATGTATAAATATAAATATATAAATATTAATATATAAAGGCATAACTGTAGAAATGTAGAAATGTAAAACTTTATAAATGCATAACTGTATATATATAAATGTATTATTATATGAATATATAATATATAAATGTATTAATGTATAAATGTATAAATATAAATGTATAAATAAATAAATGTATAAGTGTTTAAATATATGAATATGTGAATATATAAATATTAATATATAGATGTATTTATGTATAAATATATAAATGTATAAATGTCTGAATATATAAATGTATAAATAAATGAATATATAAATAGGTAATTGTATAAATATTAAATTATAAATATATAAATGTATAAATATATAAATGTATGAATGTACGAATGTATAAATATATAAATGTATAAATTTATAAATATATAAATGTATTAGTGTATAAATATATAAATGTACAAATGTATGAATATATAAATATATGAATGTATAAATATATAAATGTATAAATATGTAAATGTATAAAGATATAAATGTATAAATGTATAAATATTAATATATAAATATATGAATGTATAAATGTATACATATATGAATGTTTAAATATATAAATATATGAATGTATAAATATTAATATATAAATGTATAAAAATTTAAATGTATAAATATATAAATGAATAAATATATAACTGTATAAATATATCAATATTTGTATACATAAATGTATAACAGTATAAATATATAAATTTATAACTATAGAAATGTATAAATTTAAAATGTATTAATGTATAATTATATAAATATATAAATGTATGAATGTATAAATATACAAATGTATGAGTATATAAAAGTATGAATGTATAAATGTATAAATATATAACTATATATATATAAATGTATGAATGTATAAATATTAATATATAAATATAATGATGTATAAATGTATAAATATATAACTGGATGAATATATGAACATATCAATGTATAAATATATAAATGTATTATAGTATAAATATATAAATGTATAAATATTTAAATGTATGAATATATAAATGTATGAATGTATAAATATATAAATTTATGAATGTATATATTAATGAATAAATGTATAATTATATAAATATATAAATGTATAAGTGTATAAATATATATGTATTAATGTATGAATATATAAATATATGAAAAAATAAATGTATAAATATATAAGTGAATAAATGTATAAATATATAAATGTATAAATATATAAATATTTGAAGATATAAATGTATAAATGTATAAATATATAAATATATAAAGGTATAAGTATATAAATGTATAAATATAAAAATATATTAATGTATAAATATATAAATGTATGAATGTATAAATATATAAATGCAAAAATGTATGAGTATATAAATGTATGAATGTATAAATGTATAAATATGTAACTGTAAATATATAAATATATAAATGTATGAATGTATAAATATTAATATATAAATATATTGATGTATAAATATATAACTGTATAAATGTATGAATATATGAATATATCAATGTATAGATGTATAAATATATAAATGTATAATTATTAATATATAAATGGATAAATATATAAATGTATAAATGTGTAAATATATAAATATACGAATGTATAAATGTATGAATGTATGAATATATAAATGTATGAATGTATAAATATATAAATGTATAAATATAAATGTATAAATATATAAATAAAGAAATGTATAAGTGTATCAATATATAAATGTATGAATGAATAAATATATAATTATATAAATGTATAAATATATAAATGTATTAACGTATAAATATATAAATGTACTAATATACAAATGTACAAATGTATAAATATATAAATGTATAAATATATAATTGTACAAATGAATAAATATATTAATATATAAATGTACGAATATATAAATGTATACATGTATATATATATAAATTTATAAATATATAAATGTACATATATATATTTAAATATATAAATGTATAAACACATATATGTATAAATATGTGAATATATAAATATATTCATGTATATATATATGAATGTATAAATGTATAAATGTATATACGTTAATATATAAATGTATTAATTTGTAAATATGTATGTGTATAAATATATAAAATATAAATTTATATATATCAATATATTAATATATAAATGTATAAAAGTATTAATGTATAAATATATAAATGTATAAATATATAAATGTATAAATATATGAATGTATAACTGTATAAATATATACATGTATAAATGTATAAATATATAAATATATGAATATATAAATGTATGAATGTATGAATATATAAATATATATATAAATGTAATAATACTAATATATAAATGTATAAATATATAAATGTACAAATGTATAAATGTGTAAATATATGAATGTACGAATATATAAATATATAAATGTATAAATTTATGAATATATAAATATATAAATGTATAAATATATAAATGTATAAATTATAAATATCAAATTATAAATATATAAATTTATACATGTACAAATTTTTATTTATATTGTACATTTATAAATTTGTATATTTATAATTTATACATTTATAAATTATACATTTATAAATTATTCATTTATACATATATGTATGAATATATAAATGTATGAATGTATGATTATGTAGATGTGCGAATGTATAAATATATAAATGTATAAATATATGAATGTATATATGTATAAATATATAAAAATATAAATGTATGAATATATAAGTGTATGAATGTATAAATATATAAGTGGATAAATATTAACATATAAATATATGAATGTATAAACGTATAATTATATGAATGTATTCATGTATAAATATATAAAAGTATAAATGTATAAATATATAACTGTATAAATATCAATATATAAATGTATAAATATATGAATGTATAAATATATGAATGTATTAATGTACAAATATATGAATATATAAATGTATGAAGGTATAAAATTATAAATATATAAATAATAATATATAAATATATGAATATATAAATGTATTAATGTATAAAATTAAAAATATATAAATAATAATATATAAACATATAAATGTATAAATATATGAATATATAAATGTATTAATGTATAAGTATGTAAATATATATATATGTTTAAGTATATAAATATTTGAATGTATAAATAATAATATATGAATATATAAATGTATAAATGTATAAACATTTAGTTGTATAAATATATAAATGTATGAATATAAGAATGTAGAAATATAAAAATGTATAAACATATAAATGTATGAATGTATAAAAATATGAATGTATAAATAATAATATATAAACATATAAATGTATAAATGTATAAATATATGAATGTATAAATATATAAATATATCAATATATGAATGTACAAATATATAAATGTATAAATATATAAATGTATAAATTTATGAATATATAAATATATAATGTATAAATGTATAAATATTAAATGTATAAATGTACAAATGTATATATATTTAAATCTATAAATGTATAAACACATAAATGTATAAATATATAAATATGTAAATGTATAAATAAATGTATAAATGTATAAATATATAAGTATATAAATGTATAAATGTATGAATATATTAATGTATATATAAATGCATAAATATATTAATGTATAAATGTATAAATATTAATATATAAATGTATATATGTATAAATTTATAAATATATATAAATGTATTAATGTATAAATATATAATTTTATAAATATGTAAGTATGTAAATATATAAATGAATGAATATGTAAATATTAATATATAACTATATAAATTTAAGAATTGTAAGAATTGAAAACTGCAATGGAAGCAAGGAAGAAAATCAAACTGAGGACCAGCTGGATATGGAAATCTAGGTCAATGAGCAGAGCCTACAGGAACAAGCATAATCAATAGAATACAAGAAATAAAAGAAAGAATCTCAGATTCTGAGATCACCATTGTGAAAATAAACGCTCTGTTCAAAGAAAACTGCAAAGCCAACAAATTCTCAACACAAAACATTCATGAATTATGGGACACAATAAAAAGACCAAATTTAAGAATAATAGGAATAGAAGAAGGAGAAGAGTCACAGCTCAAAGGCCCTGAAAATATTTTTAACAAAATTATGGAAGAAAACTTTCCCAACATAAAGAAAGATATTCCTTTGAATATTCAAGAAGCATACAGAACACCAAACAGACTGGATCAAAGGAAAACATCCCCTCGCCATATAATAATCAAAACACAAAATATACAGGTTAAAGAAAGAATACTAAGAGCTGCAAAGGAAAAAGGCCAAGTAACTTATAAAGGTAAACCGATCAGACTTACAACTGATCTCTCTATGGAAACAGTGAAAGCCAGAAGGTCCTGGATAGAAGTACTGCAGAAGCTAAGAGACCATGGATGCAAGCCCAGACTACAATACCCAGCCAAGCTTTCGTTCACTATAAATGGAGAAAACAAAATTTTCCAGGATAAGAACAAATTCAAACAATACGTAGCCACGAATCCAGCCCCACAGAAAGTAATAGAAGGAAAACTGCAACCCAAGGAATCCAACATTGCCAACACTGCCTACAATAACTCAGGCATCTAGCAACCCTTCACTAGCACAACTCAAAGAAGGGAGACACACAAATTCTACTTCCAAAAACAATAAGAATATCCGGTGTAAACAACCACTGGTCATTAATATCACTTAATATTAATGGTCTCAATTCACCTATAAAAAGGCACAGGCTAAGAAATTGGATATGAAAACAGGATTCAACATTCTGCTGTTTGCAAGAAACACATCTCAACCACAAAGACAGGCATCTACTCAGAGTAAAGGGTTGGGAAAAGGTCTTTCAAGCAAATGGTCCTAAGAAAAAAGCAGGTGTGGCCATACTAATTTCTAACAAAACTGACTTCAAACTTAAATCAATCAGAAGAGATCGAGATGGACACTTTATACTCATGACAGGAACAATTTGTCAGGATGACGTCTCAATCCTGAATATTTACGCCCCTAATATAAAAGCACCCACGTATGTAAAAGAAACATTACTAAAACTCAAGGCAGACATCAAACCACACACACTAGTAGTCTCAGCAATGGACAGGTCAATCAGACAGAAACCTAATAGAGAAGTAAGAGAACTACTGGAGGTAATGAAGCAAATGGACTTAACAGACATCTATAGAACATTCCACCCAAATATGAAAGAATATACCTTCTTCTCTGCAGCCCATGGAACCTTCTCAAAAATTGACCACATACTCGGAAACAAAGGAAACCTCCACAGATACAAAAAGATATCAGTGTCCACCTGTGTCTTATCAGATCACCAGGGATTAAAGTTAGAATTCAACAACAATCCTACCTCCAGAAAGCCGACAAACTCATGGAAACTGAACAGTCAACTACTGAACCACACCAGGGTCAAGGAAGAAATCAAGAAAGAAATTAAAGTCTTCCTTGAATTTAATGAAAATAAAGGGACAACATACTCAAACCTATGGGACACTATGAAAGCAGTGCTGAGAGGAAAGTTCATAGCACTAAGTGCCCACTTAAAGAAAACAGAGAAAGCTCACATCGGAGACTTAACAGCACACCTGAAAGCTTTAGAAAAAAAAAAGAAGCAGATGCGCCCAGGAGGAGTAGAAGACTGGAAATAATCAAACTGAGGGCTGAAATCTACAAAATAGAAACCTAGAAAACAGTCCAAAGAATCAATGAAATAAAAAGTTGGTTCTTGGAGAAAATCAACAAGATCGATAAACCCCTATCCAAACTAATTAAACGACAGAGAGAGAACACGCAAATAAATAAGATCAGAAATGAAAAGGGGGACATAACCACAGACACAGAGGAAATTCAGAGACTCATTAGATCTTACTACAAAAGCCTGTATGCCACAAAACTAGAAAATGCAAAAGAAATGGACATTTTTTTAGATAAGTACCACATACCAAAGCTAAACCAATACCAGGTAAACGATCTAAATAGACCTGTTAGTCGTGAAGAGCTAGAAACCGTTATCAAAAATCTACCTTCCAAAAAAAGCCCAGGACCAGATGGTTTCAATGCAGAATTCTACCAGAACTTCCAAGAAGAGCTAATACCTATACTCCTTAATGTATTTCACAATATAGAAACAGAAGAGTCATTGCCAAATTCCTTTTATGAAGCTACAGTTACCCTGATACCAAAACCACACAAAGACCCAACCAAGAAAGAAAATTACAGGCCTATCTCATTCATGAATATCGACGCAAAAATTCTAAATAAAATACTGGCAAACCGAATCCAAGAACACATTAGAAAAATTATCCATTATGATCAAGTAGGCTTCATCCCAGAGATGCAGGGCTGGTTCAACATATGCAAATCTATCAATGTAATCCACCATATAAAAATAATGAAAGAGCTCTCGGCGTGTGGCATTGGGCGCTGGGTCCCAGTCCTCGGGGCACCCAGGCGGGCTGCAGTTCCTTTGTTTCTGTGGCCTGCCTGCACCCAGCAGGGTAGGTGCTTTGTTTGCGAGCTGCCCAACCAGCACGAAGGCCTGATCTCTCGGCCCCAGGAGAACCAGCATTGGGGTGAGTTTCTGGCCCGCGGCGCAAGCCGGGGACGGGGATCTCGGGGGTCCCTTGGCCTCCTGTCTTTCTTGGGCTCTCTGCAGGACCTCTATTCCCTGGTTACTGCCTCTTTCTTCCTGGCCCACCCAGCTTCCGTCCAGAGCCCTCCCCACTTGGGCCCCACCGCCCTCTCTCGGCGCGTGGCATTGGGCGCTGGGTCCCAGTCCTCGGGGCGCCCAGGCGGGCTGCAGTTCCTTTGTTTCTGTGGCCTGCCTGCACCAAGGAGGGTAGGCGCTTTGTTTGCGAGCTGCCCAACCAGCACGGAGGCCTGATCTCTCGGCCCCAGGAGAACCAGCACTGGGGAGAACCAGCGTTGGGACGAGCCAGGGTTGGGCACGGAGACCTGATCCCTTGGTGCCAGGAGAGCCAACAGTGGGGAGGCCGCGTTGGGTAGGCAAGGAGACCTGATCTGGTAAAAGAAGATCCATAAGGGAGTATTTGGAAGAAGAGATGGGCAGACGCCAAGGCAAGAATTCGCCCAACAAACTGAAAAGCAACGTGAAGCCACCAGAAACCAGCGACCTCACAACAGAAGGACATGAACACCTTAATCAAGAAGGAGAAAAGATTGACTTCATGAAAGTGATTGACGCCCTTAAACAGCATGTAAAAAACGCCCTTATAGAAATGGATGAGAAATATAACAGAAAGTTTGAAGAATTGAATAAATCAGTGAATGATACCCTAGAAAACCAAGGAAAAACAATCAAACAGATAATGGGAACAGTTCAAGACTTAAAAACTGAAATAGAGGCAAAGAAGAAAACACAAACAGAGGACCGGCTGGACATGGAAAATCTAGGTAAACGAATAGAGACTACAGAAACAAGCATAACCAGCAGAATACAAGAGATAGAAGAAAGACTCTCAGATTCTGAAGATACCATAGAGAAAATAAACACTATGATCAAAGAAAACAGCAAGTCCAACAAACTCTCATCACAAAACATTCAGGAAATATGGGACACAATAAAAAGACCAAACCTAAGAATAATAGGAGTAGAAGAAGGAGAAGAAGTGCAGCTCAATGGTCCAGAAAATATATTTAATAAAATTATAGAAGAAAACTTTCCCAACCTAAAGAAAGATATACCTATGAAGGTGCAAGAAGCATACAGAACACCAAATAGGCTGGATCAAAAAAAAACATCCCCTCGCCATATAATTATCAAAACACAAAGCATTCAGAATAAGGAAAAAATATTAAGAGCAGCAAAGGAAAAAGGCCAAATTACTTACAAAGGTAAACCTATCAGACTTACACCTGACTTTTCCATGGAAACCATGAAAGCCAGAAGGTCCTGGATAGATGTACTGCAGAAACTAAGAGACCATGGATGCAAGCCCAGACTACTATACCCAGCCAAGCTTTCGTTCACTATAAATGGAGAAAACAAAATTTTCCAGGATAAAAACAAATTCAAACAATATGCAGCCACAAATCCAGCCTTACAGAAAGTAATAGAAGGAAAATCACTAACCAAGGAGTCCAACAATGACCACAATAACTCAGACATCTAGAGACCCTTCATCAACACAAACCAAAGAAGGGATACACACAAACTCTACGACTAAAAAAAAATGACCGGAGTTAACAACCACTGGTCATTAATATCACTTAATGTCAATGGTCTCAACTCACCTATAAAAAGGCACAGGCTAAGAGATTGGATAAGAAAACAGGATCCAACATTCTGCTGTTTACAAGAAACACACCTCAACCACAAAGACAGGCACCTACTCAGAGTAAAGGGTTGGGAAAAGGCCTATCAAGCAAATGGACCTAAGAAACAAGCAGGTGTGGCCATACTAATCTTTAACAAAGTTGACTTCAAACTTAAATCAATCAGAAGAGATGGAGAGGGGCATTTTATATTCATAACAGGAACAGTTCATCAGGATGAAGTCTCAATCCTGAACATCTATGCCCCTAATATAAAAGCACCCACGTACATAAAAGAAACATTGCTAAAATTCAAGGCAGCCATCAAACCGCACACACTAATAGTAGGAGACTTCAACACTCCTCTCTCACCAATGGACAGGTCAATCAGACAGAAACCTAACAGAGAAATAAGACAATTAATGGAGGTAATGAAACAAATGGACTTAACAGACATCTATAGAACATTCCACCCAAACAGGAAAGAATACACCTTCTTCTCTGCAGCTCATGGAACCTTCTCGAAAATCGACCACATAGTCGGTAACAAAGCAAACATCCACAGTTGCAAAAAAGTATTACTAACCACCTGTGTCTTATCAGATCACCATGGATTAAAGTTAGAATTCAACAACAAGGCTACCCCCGGAAAGCCTACAAAGTCATGGAAACTGAACAGCCAACTACTGAACCATACCTGGATTAAGGAAGAAATAAAGAAAGAAATTAAAGTCTTCCTGGAATTCAATGAAAATAAAGAAACAACATACTCAAACTTATGGGACACTATGAAATCAGTCCTAAGAGGAAAGTTCATAGCACTAAGTGCCCACTTAAAGAAAACAGAGAAAGCTCACATTGGAGACTTAACAGCCCACCTGAAAGCTCTAGAAAAAAAAGAAGCAGACTCACCTAGGAGGAGTAGGAGACTGGAAATAATCAAACTGAGGGCTGAAATCAATAAAATAGAAACACAGAGAACAATCCAAAGAATCAATGAAAC
This sequence comes from Microtus pennsylvanicus, assembly GCF_037038515.1. Classification (NCBI taxonomy): domain Eukaryota; kingdom Metazoa; phylum Chordata; class Mammalia; order Rodentia; family Cricetidae; genus Microtus; species Microtus pennsylvanicus. The sequence continues at coordinate 95,525,419 of NC_134590.1, read as the reverse complement.
AAAAAGCTGGTTCCTGGAGAAAATCAACAAGATTGACAAACCCCTATCCAAACTAATCAAACGGCAGAGAGAGAATTTGCAAATTAATAAGATCAGAAATGAAAAGGGGGACATAACCACAGACACAGAGGAAATTCAGAGAATCATTAGATCTTACTACAAAAGCCTATATGCCACAAAACTGGAAAATGTAAAGGAAATGGATACTTTCTTAGATAAATATCATTTACCAAAGTTAAATCAGGACGAAGTGAACAATCTAAATAGACCTGTTAGTCGCAAAGAATTAGAAGAGGTTATCAAAAACCTCCCTACCAAAAAAAGCCCAGGACCAGATGGTTTCAATGCGGAATTCTACCAGAACTTCCAAGAAGACCTAATACCTATACTCCTTAATGTATTTCACAATATAGAAACAGAAGGGTCATTACCAAATTCCTTTTATGAAGCTAGTTACTCTGATACCAAAACCACACAAAGACTCAACCAGAAAAGAGAATTACAGGCCGATCTCACTCATGAATATCGATGCAAAAATCCTCAACAAAATACTGGCAAACCAAATCCAAGAACACGTCCGAAAAATTATCCATTTTGATCAAGTAGGCTTCATTCCTGAGATGCAGGGCTGGTTCAACATACGAAAATCTATCAATGTAATCCAGCATATAAATAAACTGAAAGAAAAAAACCATATGATCATTTCATTAGATGCTGAAAAAGCATTCGACAAAATTCAACATCCATTTATGTTAAAAGTCTTGGAGAGATTAGGGATACAAGGGTCATACCTAAATATAATAAAAGCTATATACAGCAAGCCGACAGCTAACATCAAATTAAACGGAGAGAAACTCAAAGCCATCCCGCTTAACTCAGGAACACGACAAGGCTGTCCACTTTCGCCATACCTCTTCAATATAGTGCTGGAAGTTCTAGCAATAGCAATAAGACAACATAATGGGATCAAGGGGATTCGAATTGGAAAGGAAGAAGTTAAACTTCGTTATTCGCAGATGATATGATAGTGTACATAAGCGACCCCCAAAACTCCACCAAAGAACTTTTACAGCTGATAAACAGCTTTAGTAATGTGGCAGGATACAAGATCAACTCCAAAAAATTAGTCGCCCTCTTATACACAAAGGATATGGAAGCAGAGAGGGAAATCAGAGAAGCTTCTCCATTCACGATAGCCACAAACAGCATAAAATATCTTGGGGTAAATCTAACCAAGGAAGTGAAAGATCTATTTGACAAGAACTTTAAGGCATTGAAGAAAGAAATTGATGAGGATACCAAAAAATGGATGGACATCCCTTGCTCTTGGATTGGGAGGATCAACATAGTAAAAATGGCAATTCTACCAAAGGCAATTTATAGATTCAATGCAATCCCCATCAAGATCCCATCAAAATTCTTCACAGATCTGGAGAGGACAATAATCAACTTTATATGGAAAAACAAAAAACCCAGGATAGCCAAAACAATCCTATATAATAAAGGATCTTCTGGAGGCATTACCATCCCTGACTTCAAACTCTATTACAGAGCTACAGTAATGAAAACAGGGTGGTACTGGCATAAAAACAGAGAAGTCGACCAATGGAATTGTTTAGAAGACCCGGATTTTATCCCACAAACCTATGAACAACTCATTTTCGATAAAGGAGCTAAAAGTATACAATGGAAGAAAGAAAGCATCTTCAACAAATGGTGCTGGCACAACTGGATGTCAACCTGTAGAAGAATGAAAATAGACCCATATCTATCACCGTGCAAAAAACTCAAGTCCAAATGGATTAAAGACCTCATTATCAGCCCGAAAACACTGAACCTGATAGAAGAGAAAGTGGGAAATACCCTACAACAGATGGGCACAGGTGATCGCTTCTTAGGTATAACCCCAGAAGCACAGACATTAAGGGCAACATTGAATAAATGGGACCTACTAAAACTGAGAAGCTTCTGTAAAGCAAAGGACACTGCCACTAAGACACAAAGGCAACCTACTGACTGGGAGAAGATCTTCACCAACCCCGCAACAGACAAAGGTCTGATCTCCAAAATATATAGAGAACTCAAGAAACTAGACTTTAAAATGCTAATTAACCCAATTAAAAAATGGGGCACTGAACTGAACAGAGAATTCTCAACAGAAGAAGTTCAAATGGCCAAAAGATACTTAAGGTCGTGCTCAATTTCCTTAGCAATCAGGGAAATGCAAATCAAAACAACTTTGAGATACCATCTTACACCTGTCAGAATGGCTAAAGTCAAAAACACCAAGGATAGCCTTTGCTGGAGAGGCTGTGGAGGAAGGGGTACCCTCATCCATTGCTGGTGGGAATGCAATCTTGTGCAACCACTGTGGAAGTCAGTGTTTCGGTTTCTCAGGAAATTCGGGATGAACCTACCCTTGGACCCAGCAATACCACTCTTGGGAATTTACCCAAGAGATGCTCTATCACATGTCAAAAGCATTTGTTCAACTATGTTCATAGCAGTATTATTTGTAATAGCCAGAATCTGGAAACAACCTAGATGCCCTTCAATGGAAGAATGGATGAAGAAAGTATGGAATATATACACACTAGAGTACTACGCTGCGGTAAAAAACAATGACTTCTCGAATTTTGCATGCAAATGGATGGAAATAGAAAACACTATCCTGAGTGAGGTATCCCAGACCCAAAAAGAAGAACATGGGATGTACTCACTCATAATTGGTTTCTAGCCATAAATAGGGGTCACAGAGTCTACAATTGGCGAACCTAAAGAAGCTAAGTAAGAAGGTGAACACAAGGAAAAACATATCGTTATCCTCTTGGATAAGGGAAGTAGACAAAATTGCCGGGGAGAAAAGTGGGATCTTGGGGGTGGGGTGGGTAGGGGGTAAGGGGAGATGGGGAGAGAAAAGGTAGAAGGGAAGGAGGGGGGACTTGGGGAAACAGGAGGATCGGGATAAAGGAAGGTTGGATAGGGGAGCACGGAACCACAATTCTTAGTTAAGGGACCCACTTTAGGGTGGGCAGGAGAATTGACCCTAGAGGGGCTCCCAGGTGCCCAAGCTGAGGTCCCCAGTTAGTTCCTTGGGCAGCTGAGGATAGGGAACCTGAAATGACCCTATCCTAGCGCAATACTGACGAATATCCTGCATATCATCCTAGAACTTTCATCTGGCGATGGATGGAGATAGAGACAGAGACCCACAATGGAGCAATGGACTGAGCTCCCAAGGTCCCAATGAGGAGCCGAAGGAGGGAGAACATGAGCAAAGAAGTCGGGACCACGAGGGGTGCACCCACCCACTGAGACAGTGGAGCTGATCTATTGGGAGCTCACCAAGGCCAGCTGGACTATTACCAAAAAAAGCATGGGATAAATCTGAACTCTCTGATCATGACGAACAATTAGGGCCGATGAGACGCCAAGGACAATGGCACGCAGTTTTGATCCTATGCAATCTGCTGGCTTGCTGGGAGCCTAGCCAGTTTGGATGTTCACCTTCCTAGATATGGACGGAGGGGGGAGGACCTAGGACTTACCACAGGGCAGGGAACCCTGACTGCTCTTTGGACTGGAGAGGGAGGGGGAGATGAGTGGGGGGAAGGGGAGAGGGGTGGGAGGAGGGGGAGAAGAGTGGGAGGAGGGGGAGAAGAGTGGGAGGAGGGGGAGGGAAAGGGGAGGCTGGGAGGAGGTGGAAATTTGTGTTTTTTTCTTTATTCTTCTTTTATCAATAAAAAAAATAATGAAAGAAAAAACCATATGATCATTTCATTAGATGCTGAAAAAGCATTTGACAAAATTCAATACCCCTTTATGATAAGTCTTGGAGAGATTAGGGATACAGGGTCATACCTAAATATAATAAAAGCTATTTATAGCAAGCCGTCAGCTAACATTAAATTAAATGGAGAAAAACTCAAAGCCATCCCACTAAAATCAGGAACACGACAAGGCTGTCCACTCTCTCCATACCTCTTCAATATAGTGCTTGAAGTTCTAGCAATAGCAATAAGACAACATAAAGGGATCAAGGGGATTCGTATCGGAAAAGAAGAAGTTAAGCTCTCGTTATTTGCAGATGATATGATAGTATACACAAGCGACCCCAAAAACTCTACCAAAGAACTCCTACAGCTGATAAACACCTTTAGTAATGTGGCAGGATACAAGATCAACTTCAAAAAATCAGTGGCCTTCCTATACACTAAGGATAAGGAAACAGAGAGGGAAATTAGAGAAGCATCACCTTTCACGATAGCCACAAATAGCATAAAATATCTTGGGGTAACTCTGACCAAGGATGTGAAAGATCGATTTGACAAGAACTTTAAGTCTTTGAAGAAAGAAATTAAGGTCCTGTCCTTTACAATTTTTCATTCTGACTTAGGAACTGTACAAGTGAAAATTGACTAATATTTTGTGAAAATACTTATTTGCTTAAGACTTTCCAAATATTAAAACAGACAAAACTTAATAAGTGAGGTTTTTACAGCACCACCCCCATGAATTGTATTACAAGATGTGTACACTGGAGCATAAATATCATATTTCTAAAAATAAATAAATACAGAAAATTACATTGTGGAAAGCGGAGATTTAAGACAAAAAAAGAAAGAAAGAAATTGAAGAGGATACCAGAAAATGGAAAGATCTTCCTTGTTCCTGGATTGGGAGGATCAACATAGTAAAAATGGCAATTCTACCAAAAGCAATCTATAGATTCAATGCAATCCCCAACTAAAATCCCATCAAAATTCTTCACAGATCTGGAGAAGACAATAATCAACTTTATATGGAAAAACAAAAAACCCAGGATAGCCAAAACAATCTTATACAACAAAGGAGCGTCTGGAGGCATTACCATCCCTAACTTCAAACTCTACTACAGAGCTACAGTATTGAAAACAGCTTGGTATTGGCATAAAAACAGAGAAGTCGACCAATGGAATTGAATAGAAGACCCTGACTTTAATCCACAAACCTATGAACACCTGATTTTTGATAAAGGAGCTAAAAGTATACAATGGAAAAAAGAGAACATCTTCAACAAATTGTGCTGGCAAAACTGGATGTCAACCTGTAGAAGAATGAAAATAGATCCATATCTATCACCATGCACAAAACTCAAGTCCAAATGGATTAAAGACCTCAATATCAGTCTGAACACACTGAACCTGATAGAAGAGAAAGTGGGAAGTATTCTACAACACATGGGCACAGGAGACCACTTCTTACGTATAACCCCAGCAGCACAGACATTAAGGACCTCATTGAATAAATGGGACCTCCTGAGACTGAGAAGCTTCTGTAAAGCAAAGGACACTGTCGCTAAGACACAAAGGCAACCCACTAACTGGGAGAAGATCTTCACCAACCCCGCAACTGACAAAGGTCTTATCTCCAAAATATATAAAGAACTTAAGAAACTGGACCGTAAAAGGCTAATCAACCCAATTATAAAATGGGGCATTGAGCTGAACAGAGAATTCTCAACAGAACTTCAAATGGCCAAGACACTTAAGGTCATGTGCAACTTCCTTAGCGATCAGGGAAATGCAAATCAAGACAACTTTAAGATACCATCTTACACCTGTCAGAATGGCTAAAATAAAAAACACCAATGATAGCCTTTGTTGGAGAGGTTGTGGAGAAAGGGGTACACTCATCCATTGCTGGTGGGAATGCAAACTTGTGCAACCACTTTGGAAAGCAGTATGGCGGTTTCTCAGGAAATTCGGGATCAACTTACCCCTGGACCCAGCAATACCACTCTTGTGAATATACCCAAGAGAGGCCTTATCATACAACAAAAGTATATGCTCTACGATGTTCATAGCAGCATTGTTTGTGATAGCCAGAACCTGGAAACAACCTAGATGCCCTTCAATGGAAGAATGGATGAAGAAAGTATGGAATATATACATATTAGAGTACTACTCAGCACTAAAAAACAAGGAGTTCTTGAATTTTGCATGCAAATGGATGGAAATAGAAAACACTATCCTGAGTGAGGTAAGCCAGACCCAAAAAGAGGAACATGGGATGTACTCACTCATATTTGGTTTCTAGCCATAAACCAAGGACATTGAGCCTATAATTAGTGATCCTAGAGAAGCTAAATAAGGAGAACCCAAAGAAAAACATATAGGCATCCTCCTGAATATTAACCTTCATCAGGCAATGAAAGGAGACAGAGACAGAGACACACATTGGAGCACAGGACTGAAATCTCTAGATCCAAAGCAGGAGCAGAAGGAGAGGGAGCACGAGCAAGGAACTCAGGACTGCGAGGGGTGCACCCACACACTGAGACAATGGGGATGTTCTATTGGGAACTCACCAAGGCCAGCTGGCCTGGGTCTGGAAAAGCCTGGGATAAAACCGGACTCTCTGAACATAGCGGACAATGAGGACTACTGAGAACTCAAGAACAATCACAGTGGGTTTTTGATCCTACTGCACGTACTGGCTTCGGGGGACCCTAGGCAGTTTGGATGCTCAACTTACTAGACCTAGATGGAGGTGGGGGTTCCTTGGGCTTCCCACAGGTCAGGGAACCCTGATTGTTCTTTGGGCTGATGAGGAGGGGGATTTGATCGGGTGAGGGGGAGGGAAATGGGAGGCGGTTGAGAGGAGGAGGCAGAAATCCTTAATAAATAAATAAATTAAAAAACAAAAACAAAAAAAGAAAGAAAAAATAAATAAATAAAATAAAAGAATGCAGTGTCCATGTAATTATTTCGGGTGTAAAGCTAGCCGGGTGGGCGGGAGGCAGCCCCACCACTCCTATGACAACACACTGAAGGGTATTGAGGTAAAATTCATTTTTGTTTTTGTTTTTTTATTTTAAAATTTTACCACCACCACAGCCTACTCCAGGGTGGAGTGGATAAAGGAGACTCCAGAGCTAAGATAAATAAAAGAAGGCAGAAAAAGAAAAAATCCACAAACACCTCCAAAAATGTTAAAGACAGCGTGATAGCATGAGAACACAGGGAATATACAACAGGAGAATTTGAACACCCTAATCCGGAGGAAGTAGAAGAAATAGACTTTAAACGTAAAATTATAAAGGAGACAGGGACCAAAAAACACAATGTGAAAAACAACTTTAAATAAATGCATGAGAAGAATAACAACAACTCTGAAGAAAGGAGAAATCCATCAAAGATACCCTGGGAAAGGAAGCCAAGAAATAGCAATCAAACTGGTAATGGAAAGAGTTGAAGACTTGAAAAAATGAAATGGAGGAAATGGATTAAACAAAATTATAGAATAAATGTTTCCCAACATAAAAAATAATATTACTATTAAGGTAAAAGAAAAATACAGAACACCAAATAGACTGAAAAAAAAAAGCCTCACCACATAATAATCAAAACAAAAAAGATACAGGATTAAGAAAAAATAATAAGAGCAGCTAAGGAAAAAGTTTTAATACTAATTAGTAATATATAACAAAAATGACTTCAAACTTAATTTGTTTAAAGCAATCAAAAGAGAATAAGATGGAAACTTTATACTCATAGCAGGAATAGTTCATCAGGATGAAGCATGAATTCCAAATATAAATTTCAGTAATATAAAAGCACCCACATCACTAGAAATCAATGTATGCCTCAAACCAAACAGAGAAATAAGAGGAATAATGGAGATAATGAAATAAATGGACTTAACAGACATCTGTAGAACATTCAACCCAAATAGTAAAGAATATACCCGCTCAGCATCTCGAGAAAATTCTCGAAAATTGACCACATACCTGATAACAAAGTGAACTTAATATGCCACAAAAAAAATTTTGCAGAGGCAGGCGGATCTCTGTGAGTTCGAGGCCAGCCTGGTCTACAAGAGCTAGTTCCAGGACAGGAACCCAAAGCTAAAGAGAAACCCTGTCTCAAAAAATGAAGAAATAAATAAAAAGGGGGGAGAGGCTGGAGAGGTGGCTCAGTGGTTAGAACACGGCCTGCTCTTCCAAAGGTCCTGAGTTCGAGTCCCGACAACCCCATGGTGGCTCACAACCATCTGTGATGAGATCTGGTGCCCTCTGCTGGCCTGCAGGCATACAAGCAGACAGAATATTGTATACATAATAAATAAATAAATATAAAAATTAGAATATTGTATACAGGGTAAATAAATAAATATTTAAAAAAAAATTGCAAGCACATGAGCCTTATCAGATCAACATGGATTAAAGTATAACAACAATTACAATACCAGAAAGCCGACAAACTCATGGACACGGAACAGTCAACTACTAAACCATCCCTGGGTCAGGGAAGAAATAAAGAAAGAAATTAAAGTCTTTCCTGAACTCAACGAAAATAAAAACACAACATAACCAAACCGAAAGCAGCGCTCAGAGGAAAATTCATCGTCCTCAGTGCCCACATTACAAAAACTGAGAAAAGGGGCTGGAGAGATGGCTCAGTGGTTAGGAGCACGGCCTGCTCTTCCAGAGGTCCTGAGTTCGAGTCCCGGCAACCACATGGTGGATCACAACCATCTGTGATGGGGTCTGGTGCCCTCTGCTGGCCTGCAGGCATACACACAGACAGAATACTGTATACATAATAAATAAATAAATATAAAAATTAGAATATTGTATACATAATAAATAAATAAACATAAAAATTATAATATTGTATACATGATAAATAAATATAAAAATTAGAATATTGCATACATAATAAATAAATATAAAATTAGAATATTGTATACATAATAAATAAATATAAAAATATAAAGAGAAGTAAAATATTGTATACATAATGAATAAATAGATAAATATAAGAATTAGAATGTTGTATACATGATGAATAAATAAATATAAAAATTAGAATATTGTATACATAATAAATAAATTAATATTTTTTAAAAAATAAATAAAAATAAAAAATAAATACCTCTTATATACACAAAGTATAGAGAAGCAGAGGGGGAAATAAGAGAAACCTCATATTTCACAACAGCGACAAATAGCATAAAGTATCTTGATTTTAGAATAACCAATAATGAAAGGTCCATGTGCCAAGACTTTAAGGCTTTGAAGAAAAACTAAAACGGACCCAAAAATATTGAAAGATCTCCCATGCTCTTGGATGAATTGGATCCACAAAGTAAATATGGGAGCGATAGAAACGGCAATCTATAAATTCGATATATCACCCATTAAAACGAAAAAGAATATTTTACAGACCTTGAGAAAACAATATTTAACTTTATATAAAAAAAACCAAAAAATTTCTTTTTTTTTTTGATAAACAGGGGAATATACCCATACTGCATTTTTTTGGTAATGTGTGCGTAGTATTCCTGGATTAATTCTCACTGGTTGGGGGCACTGAGAATCTTTTAAGGACCCAAAGAAAATTCAGAGTTATTTCTTTGAAACTCAGAATGAATCCACAACCTCTCATTTTCAGAAGCAAAATCTCTTCTCCAGAGCAACATTCCTTTTCAATTTCATTCAAGGTCTTTTAAAAATATTTATCTTGAATTAATTTAGCAGCATCGATAAACAAATATCCTTTTGCCGCGGTTGCTACTTATCACAACTCAAACAATGAAAACATAGCATGATAACATAGAGTATCCAGATTCTCTGTGTATCTTGATTTTTATTTTTTGGTTTTTTGAGACAGGGTTTCTCTGTGGCTTTGGAGCCTGTCCTGGAACTAGCTCTTGTAGACCAGGCTGGCCTCGAACTCACAGAGATCCGCCTGCCTCTGCCTCCCGAGTGCTGAGATTAAAGGCGTGCGCCACCATCGCCCGGCTTGTGTATCTTGATTTTTGTACTTGATTTTAATTTAATTTTAATTAACTCACAGAGATCCTTCTGTCTCTGCCCTAGGCACTGGGATTAAAGGTGTGTACTACCACACCCAGCAACTCCCTTCCTTTTTATTTTTTTGATTTTTCACTTTAAGAACTGCCCATTTTAGCCTGCCCCTATTTTTTACACACTGTAAATCATTTAAAACTTTTTCTTGGTGCTGGAGAGATGGCTCAGTGGTTAGATCATTGCCTGCTCTTCCTGGGGTCCTGAGTTCAAGTCCCGGCAACCCCACAGTGGCTCACAGCCATCTGTCATGGGGTCTGGCACCCTCTGATGGCCTGCAGGCATACACACAGACAGAATATTGTATACATAATAAATAAATATTTAAAATAAATACTGGAAATAAATAACTCAATAAATAGTTAAATAAAATAAAATAATAAATAAATAAAATAAAATAAAAAACTAAAATAAATAAATAAGTATTTAAAATAAATAAACAAACAAACAAATAAATAAATAAATAAATAAAATTGTGTGCCACCACCCCTAGAACTCAGAGATCTGCCAGGCCATGCGTCCCAGGCATGGGAATTAAAGGCGTGCGCTGCCAAACCTTGAAATCACAGAAGTCAACCTACCTCTGACCCTTGAAGGCCGAAGTCTCCTATCTTTGTGATTCCCAGAAGAGATATTATTCCTAGAAATTCCTGGCAAGAAAAGCCACGGCATGATAATTTCGAACAAACTGCTGGCTCCACGCACAAGGCACAGGCCACGACTGAGGGAGAAGGCCAGGCTGCCTTGTCTTTTGGCCACTAGAAACTCTCTGACTTTCTGTGCTCAGTGCCCGGTCTATGGATTTTCTCTCTGTGACCTCTCAATTGACTCGTTTTTTACCAGTATTTCATCAAATAACAGAGCATATTTATTTTAAAACAGGATTTGTCAGGGTTCCAGTGGCAACTCAGAAACAGCGCCCTCTGCTGGCCAACAGGGAAACGGCAGGTTTCTTTTTCATTGTGGAAGTATGTGGCATCAATAGATAGCACAAATTCCATGAATAGATAGCACAAATTCCATGATAGCCCAAATTGACTTTTTAAGGTAATGGTACTAGGAATTTACCTGAAAGGTCACATGCTTTTGAATATGACTTTGAGAAGTTATTGCTGAGTTTTGACAAAGAAACGGACAGGATAGACTTCCAGGATGGTAACTTACATGATATCCAGGGGCAATTCAAGGAGGCTGTATTATCTTTATTTTTTTAATATTTATTTATTAAGTATACAATATTCTACTTTTTATGTTTATTCATTTATTATGTATACAATATTCTAATTCTTTTTATATTTATTTATTATGTATACAATATTCTGTGTGTATGCCTGCAGGCCAGAAGAGGGCACCAGACCTCACTACAGATGCTTGTGAGCCACCATGGGGTGGCCGGGACTCGAACTCAGGACCTTTGGAAGAGCAGGCGATGCTCTTAACCTCTGAGCCATCTCTCCAGCCCCGATATATTCTCTTTCAAAGGAAACATGAAGACCTTTGGACTCACAGGTGCAGAATGGGGAACAAAAAATTGATACCTTACTGGAATCCCTAGAGACACATTGCAGGTAAGGAGATTCAGGATTTAAGAAAGACAATGATACAAAACTTTGAAATGATTGAGGAAATTATTTTTAATTTTTAAGACCTCGAATTACGATGACGAATCTTGGATAGGATTAGCAATTTCTAAAGCGATGAGGGGACATAAACCTACCAAATGTTTTAATCGTGGTAAATTTGGACACCTAAAAAGGAATCAAAGCCAAGGTATTTCTAGAAATAACACTTTATCTGTGAATGGCAGAAATCGAAAACCTCAGCATTCAGGTGTAAAATTGGGAGGATAAGTCAGAAATTGAATTAGGAAATAAGAAGCCTATATTTTGGCAGACCTGAACACAATACTCAGAGACCGTTTGCAATTTTAAAAGACATTGATGCTGAAATTTAACCATGATTTTTTTACTATCACGGGATCCTTAGGGGTTGCTTATAATTAATATACAGTTGAGAGTTGCGAGAGGAATTTTATAAGCTCAGGGATCTTTTTGGGGAAAAAAGATGGAAATTTGGATAGGTAATAACGGTATTGGTGAGTTATTGTTTATAGATAATTACATTGGTATAGATTTTTGAATATGGATACAAAGTTAAATTATGTTGAATACTGTATGCATGCATGCTAATACCTATGTTTAAAACATCTTTGTGCATTGATATATATTGTATTGATATATGGATATCATATTATAGTGTACATTTCTACCTATGACTAAGATACTTATATATTATTTATGTATTGATATCCATTGGTTACATTTGGAGGTAATTGTTCTCATTGATAGCACAGTTGTATATTCTTTAATATAATACTGTAATATATATTTACTATTTATTTACTTATTCTTAGATAGGGATTAAGAGTTATAGATCAACAGTCATCCATGTCTGTCATATTTATAGTTAGATGAATGAGGTTCTTTAGATACATAGTTTATATTTTGTATAAATAGTCTTCAAGCTCTTCGAAGAGCTGCAGAAAATGCCATTCAATTTATTTCTAGAGTTCTGTGGTAGTGAGACACAATCACTCGAACCAGTTTTAACCTTTTTGATCCGGTCTGATCTAGTTTGATCCCGTTTTGAACCAGTCTACACTGGTTCAAACCAGTTTGAACCACTTTGATCCGGTCTGATCCAGATTGATCCGGTTTTGATGTGGTCTACACTGGTTTGATCCAATTTGAACCAGTTTGATCTGGTCTGATCCATTTTGATCCACTTTTGAACTAGTCTACACTGGTTTGACCCAGATTGAACCTGTTTGATCTGGTCTGATCCAGTTTGATCTGGTTTTGAAGCGGTCTACACTGGTCTGATCCAGTTTGATCCACTTTGATCAGGTCTGATCCAGTTTGATCCGGTTTGATCTTGTCTTCTTATTGACAAAACCAGCCTATGGGAAACAAACTGCCCATACCTCAGTCACTGACAAAACACACAGGATCCGGAAATGGATACACAGAATTGACAGTTTTGTAAAATCTCTGTGTCCCCACCCTCCCTCCTGTCAATCACCTCTGTGTCCCAGCCCTCCTTCCGCGAGGCCGCGCCCCTCACCCGCGAGGGCCCCAGCGTCCTCTCTGTCACCACTTCCTGTCCTACACAGCCACTTCCTGCCACTGACGGACAGCACTATGGGAAATGTAGTCCCATAGCCACTTCCAGCCCAAGGGGAGTGGTGTAAAAACCATTACAAAAGAGCTGAAAGCCTGGGCACCCTATCTTGGTTAAGGCAATTGGTTCATGTTCTGGTGACTAGGCTCCTTACCTGACAGTTGGTGTTTCCTGTGTTCTACCCAGCTAAAAAAAAATATCCATGGGGCTGGAGAGATGGCTCAGTGGTTAGAACACTGCCTGCTCTTCCAAAGGTCCTGAGTTCAATTCCCAGCAACCACATGGTGGCTCACAGCCCTCTTCTGGTGCCCTCTTCTGGCCTGCAGACATACACACAGACAGAATATTGTATACATAATAAATAAATAAATATTTAGAATTCACCAATATCCTAGGTGAAGAAACCCAGAATCACATAGAAAAATACGATATTTACGCACTTATAGGTGGATATTAGGTAAAACACACATCAGAGGGAGCCTATGTGGCCTGTCCATCTTGATGTTTGATCTAAAAGATAACTGGACCAATGCCACAATTCTCACAGATACAAAAGATAGAGAACATAAATAAAAAAAAATTCAAGGAAAGGGCTATGATGAACTCTATTCACCTAAATAGTTGTAAGGGTGTTTTCCCAGCATCTGTCTGTGCACAGTACCTACAGAGGCCAGAAGAAGGCAGAAGATGCCTGGGACTGGAGTTACAGCAAATGGTTAGCTACCATGTAGATTCTGGGAATGGAACCTTGGGATCTGTAACAACACCCAGTGTTCTTTTTTTAAAAAAATGTTTATTTATTAATTATGTATACAATATTCTGTCTGTGTGTATGCCTGCAGGCCAGAAGAGGGCACCAGACCTCATTCCAGATGGCTGTGAGCCACCATGTGGTTGCTGGGAATTGAACTCAGGACCTTTGGAAGAGCAGGCAGTGCTCTTAACCTGTGAGACATCTCTCCAGCCCTCACCCAGTGTTCTTAATTGTTGAACCATCTCTCTAGTCCCTCTTTTTATTTAAAACTTATTTCCATACTGGTGAGGAAGGTCCTTCTGTCTGTGTGTTAATTTTATTGGTTAATGGATAAAGAAAACTGGCGTGGTCTATAGCATGGTTGGAATCTAGCTGGTAAGCCAGTCACGTGGCAATGCACAGATTAATAGAAATGGGTTAAATTAATATGTAAGAACTAGCCAATAAGAAGCTAGAGCTAATGGGCCAAGCAGTTATTTAATCAATACAGTTTTTTGTGATTATTTTGGGTCTAAGCAAGACAGACAGACAGACACCACTAGCAACCTCCCTACAACACTATAAAATGATAATTAAAAAATATTGCATCATTTTCCCTTTTTATCTCTTCATTCCCTCCATTCCCAAATCCCTTCCAATTTCTTCCTTGTTAAGTTTGGGTGAATCCATATGCTCAAACACATGAAGACAAATGGATGCATCCTTTTTGTTGATTGTGTATAGATGGATAATTGGCTGATCATGTTGTATTGGATAAACAGTTAGGGAGCTCATCCCTTCCTGAGATTTTGTAGTAATAAGGGCGGCGGGGCTGCGTCCCCAACACCCCAGCCGCCTGCTCGGCTAGCTTATGCCCCAAAATAATTACACAGACACTGTATTCTTTTAATCACTGCTTGGCCCTTTAGCTCTAGCCCTTACTGGCTAATTCTGATATCCCGATCAACCCATCTCTAATAATCTGTGAGCACTGGTCTTACTGGGAAGATTCTAGCATAAGTCCATCCTGGGTCGGAGCTGGGGCATGGCGTCTCTCTGAGGCGTCTGCTCCGGAGAGGAGAGCTGTGGAGTCTGAGCTCACTTCCTCTTCCTCCCAGCGTTCTGTTCTGTTTACTCCTCCCACCTATTCTCTAACCAATGAGGACCAAGCAGTTTCTTTTTGTTTAACCAATGACCTTCCTCCATCATTTCCCCTTTTTCGGTTTAAACAAAAAAAAGTCTTTAACTTTAACCTAAAGGGCCAAGCAGTGATTAAATGAATACAGTTTGTGTGTTGTTATTTCGGGCATAACATATAGCCAGGTGGCTGGGGTGTTGGGGACGCAGCCCTGCCGTTTCTTATTACTACAAATGGTGCCCAAGTGGACAACTGAATCCACAGAAAGCCTGAGAAAGCTTGAGAAAGAGTAAAGCATGTTTTCTTGATAGCAGCAATTTCTCGGGGCTGCTCTGCTTGTTAGAAGCAAGCAAGCACGCTCATCTAAGAGAGGCTTCCTGACTCAGCTTCAGCTGCAAAACCCTGCAGCTCATTAAGAGGTCCTGCCACGAAACACTTAAACGGTGTTGACGAAAAGCTGAACACATGCTTTTCGGTTTTCAGCCGTAGCAGGAAAAAAGCTGCACCATTTAAAAATGCCGGCTTTCTGGGCCATCCTGCCAGGGCAAACTCTGACTGTTGGAGGCAGGAGGGCCGGCAACAGAGAGAGGACTTGAGTGTTGTCTGTTGCAGCTTGTTTGATGGCAAGGACATTGAAACACTAGACTTGTGGCACTGAACATGGCTACAGCCAGAACCTCAGCCATGAGGCTGGAAAGCTAAGGAATGGGCTGGATCCAGCCGTCAAAGCCACGCCTTTAGTCCTACTGATATTGCTGGGTAAATTAAAGACTCATGTGGTCAGAAAAAGAGAGATATACAGTAAAGAGAGATTCAAAGATAAAGAAAATTTCTAAATGGTTTACTGTGTGTTAAAAATATATGCAGGCTAAAAGTTGAAGTTCTTAAAAAAAAGGAAGAGAGTTGTTGTGTGTGGTAGTACACACCTTTAATCCCAACACTTGGGAGGCAGAGGGAGATAGACCTCTGTGACTTCAAGGTGTGGTAGCACATGCCTTTAATCCCAGTGCCTAAAAGGCAGAGACAAACAGATCTCTGTGAGTTCAAGGTGTAGTAGCAAACACCTTTTATCCCAATGCCTGGGAGTCAGAGACAGGCGGATCTCTGAGAGTTCAAAGACAGCCTGGTCTACAGAGTTATTCCAGGTCAAAGAAATACGCTCAAAAAGCAAAAAGTTAACCTAGGAATGTCACAGCTTAGATTCTTAAGTGCCTAGTGATTTAAAGGCGCAAATCAAAAGTGTTCCTGGATAATAAAAAATTGCAGATTTACAATAGGACAGATTTAGACCACTAAATGAGTCACACTGTTGGATGAATGTACGTAGGCTTGGGAGAGAGAAGAAAAAGAATATAGAGAATAAAGTTAATGGTTTTAAAAAAAAGTAAAGTCTTTAAAGAGACAGAGTACAGATAGTTAAGAGATTAAAAGAAATAAAGAAAAATAAGCCACGTAAAAATGGAAAATTCACAGAGTCTGGATTATGTACATTGTGTTTTCTTTAAAATTTTTGACTGTGAAGGAGCTAAGTACAGAGAGGCATTTCATTATATGGACTGCCAAGTGTAACCAGAACGGATATCATGAGGGTATGACTTCAGAATTTGGGTCTAAGGATATGATGCTTTGGAGAGAGTCTTCTTTTGTTTTCACAGAGGATGAGACTCTATGAATTTCTTCTATCCCAGTTTGGTATGATAGACCACGCCCTCCTGAAAGGTTGATGTGAACACCCTCAAAAAATTACTTCACTCAACTGCCAACTGAGATGACCCTGGCACACAGGTTATACCATGAAAGACCTAATTAACGACGCCCCCATTCAGCAGGAAGCAGTTTGGAGAGAAATAACTGTGCCCATATTCCCAAAAAATGTTTATAAATGTTCTTTTACATTTAAAGGGGGATATGATATAGATATGAATAATTTGCATTAGTATAGATTTTGCTTTATTGATAGAGATTTAAGGTCAATTTTGTTATATGTATAAGTGTTTCTGATTTTGATTAAGGTATTGTGATTGTGTAATTCATTTAAATATGTACTATATAATTAAGAAATATAGGTTGTTAATGGATAATCATCGATAATAGTAAAGCTTGTAGTCATGTTAGTTAGATTTTCTAGATATATAGAGATACATTTCAGTTAGATAGACATTCTTCATATCTTTCAAAGACTGCAGAATATGGCCTTTAATGTTTCAATAACTTAGGGTTTTTCATGACAATGAGACACTCTGCTCCTGGCAGCACCAATCTACTTCAGGAAGAAGATGGGCATCGAAGAGGATCTTTATGGAGTTTGATAGCCATTTGGGCAAGAAACTGCTCTTGCCTGGACTATTGCATAAACTGGACACAGAAAACCCACAGAGAGAGGACTACTGAACTTGCCTAAGGTGAGATGATCTTTCGGGGTTCCTGATTCATGAAAGAGTCTGCGAGACATTCTGCAGGACACAACAGATAGTGACTGAACTGACTTTGAATTTTCCTGCTTTATGGAAATGTCTGCCTGAAGGCTGAAGATGGATGCCCCAACGGTACAGAGGAACTTTGGGTGACTGTCCAGGCAGCGAGATGTCTCTGTCATTTCTAGAGTTTTAAAAGTTGCTTTTTTCTTGTTTGCTTAGGTAATATTGTATCTTTCTGGAGTCTTTGATGGAGTTAAGAATAGTTAGTTATAGTTATAGTTTTCCTTAGTTATGATAAAGATTATTGTAACTTTTACTTGATAACTGTTTCGTTATATGTAATTGTGCTATGTTAAAGTTAAAGCCTTTTTTTTGTTTAAACTGAAAAAGGGGAAATGATGGAGGAAGGTCATTGGTTAAATAAAAAGAAACAGCTTGGTCCTCATTGGTTAGAAGATAGGTGGGAGGAGTAAACAGAACAGAACGCTGGGAGGAAGAGGAAGTGAGCTCAGACTCCACAGCTCTCCTCTCCGGAGCAGACGCCTCAGAGAGACGCCATGCCCCAGCTCCTACCCAGGATGGACTTAGGCTAGAATCTTTCCCGGTAAGACCAGTGCTCACAGATTATTAGAGATGGGTTGATCGGGATATCAGAATTAGCCAGTAAGGGCTAGAGCTAAAGGGTCAAGCAGTGATTAAAAGAATACAGTGTCCGTGTAATTATTTTGGGGCATAAGCTAGCCGAGCAGGCGGCTGGGGTGTTGGGGACACAGCCCCGCCGCTCCTTATTACTACAAGATTTATTTTCTCAAATAGAGGACATTTTTTACTTTTTAACCAGCATCAGTTGTTTGAGCCTGACTGGGCTTCCTTGGACAGTAAAATCAAGAATAGAAAACTTAGTCTAGAAAATATCTTACCAGTTAAGATCACTGAAGATTCTGTCAGAGCATCCAGATTCTATTCCTGGTACATACAGAAGTTCACTACTATCTGTAACTCTAGTACCAGGGCTTCTGACACCATTTTCTGGCCTCCTTGGCCATGATAAGAACAGGAGATGTAGACCATAAAAATTATTTTCAAGCTATATGTGATAATGCATTCTTTTCATACCTGCAATCTGGACACAAGAGCTAGAATTGCCCAGCTGAGCCTCAAGACAGTCGCAGTTGCCCTATTAGATGAGCAGAAATCAAATGACAAAGCCAGCACAGCCCTTCCCAGCTCTGCCATTCCACCCTAGGGGAACACAGGGCTCCAGTCTGGAAAATTGGTATTTTAGTAGAAACTCTTCCAGGCTCTCAGAGCACTTCCTGTTCCCCTTCCAAAATACGGTGTCCATGGCATGTGTGTTCCATTACAGAGTCACTGACCACTGTAATCAACCCTTTCCCTCATAGCTCAGATGTTCTGAAGCTAAACCTAAGTCACATTCAAACAGCAACTCTTGATAAAGCAAAATTCATGATTTTTCTCATTTCTGGAAAGTCTTAGAAGAAAGTGATGATGTAAATGATGCAATTATAATCCACAAAAATTAATATAAAAGGTGAAACAGGTTTATGGTGATGTGCTCCAAAGTTTAGTGATTTATATTAGAGCATACCAAGGATTAGTAACACATTTTATCTAAGACTGTGCATCTTAAATATGTAAAATAACAGTTCTTTTAGGCAGGGGAACACCATTTTATCCAGTTCTATTTTTTCACAGTAGTTCAACTATTGTAATTTGGTTCTTTATCCTGATTCTTGATTCATTAATTGGTGGATGCAAGAAATGGTGAGAAAGAACATTTAGCGATCATCTAAAAGTGATTGATTCATTGCCTATTTTATTTGATCAACGGACCAAGTTACCCTAGGGATAACAGCGCAATCCTATTCAAGAACCCATATTGACAATTAGGGTTTACGACCTCAATGTTGGATCAGGACATCACAATGGTGCAGCAGCTATTCATGGTTCGTTTGTTCAACGATTAAAGTCCTACGTGATCTGAGTTCAGACAGGAGTAATCCACGTCAGTTTCTATCTATTAACTGTTTCTCCCTGTACGAATGGAAAAGAGAAATGAGACCTCCTTAACCTAAGCGCCTTAAAACTAATATATGAAATTATCTTAATTTAGTAAGTTTGTTTAACAACACCCTAGACAAGGGTTTTATTAGGGTGGCAGAGCCAGGAAATTGCATAAAAATAAAATAATAAATTAAAAAAAATTAAATTAAAAAAAAAATAAAAAAATAAAACCTTGTCCCCAGGGGTTCAAATCCTCTCCCGAATAGTGTATTTCATCAATATCCTAATACTCTTAGTACCAGTACTAGTTGGCATAGCATTTCTTACCTTATTGAAAGAAAAATCCTAGGTTACATACAACTACGAAAAGGCCCAAACATCGTAGGACCCTTACAAAATTCTTCAACCATTTGCAGACACTATAAAATTATTCATTACAGAACCTCTACACCCCATAGCTACCTCTACAACACTATTTATTATTGCCACAACATTATCTCTATCACTAGCCCTAAGCCTATGAATTCCACTCCCCGTACCACATCCCCTAGTGAACCTAAACCTGAGGATCCTATTTATTTTAGCCATATCAAGCCTTTCAGTATACTCCATCCTAGGATGAGGCTGAGCATCCAACTCCAAATACTCAATGTTCGGGGCCCTGCGAGCAGTGGCACAAACAATTTCATATGAAGTGACAATAGCAATCATTCTCTTATCCATCCATTTAATAAATGGGTCTAATCCCAGCACTCGGGAGGCAGAGGCAGGCGGATCTCTGTGAGTTCGAGACCAGCCTGGTCTACAGAGCTAGTTCCAGGACAGGCTCCAAAGCCACAGAGAAACCCTGCCTCGAAAAACCAAAATAAAATAAAATAAAATAAAATAAAAAAATAAAAAATAAAATAAATGGGTATACCTCAATCCAATCTCTTATCTATACACAAGAACCATTGTGACTCCAAATCCCAGCCTGACTGTTGGCCATAATATGGTTTATCTCAACTCTAGCAGAAACAAACCGAGCCCCATTCGACCTAACAGAAGGAGAATCAGAATTGGTTTCAGGATTCAACATAGAATATGCCGCCGGACCTTTCACCATATTTTTCATAGCCAAGTATATAAATATCATC
This sequence comes from Microtus pennsylvanicus, assembly GCF_037038515.1. Lineage (NCBI taxonomy): Eukaryota > Metazoa > Chordata > Mammalia > Rodentia > Cricetidae > Microtus > Microtus pennsylvanicus. The sequence goes on along the minus strand of NC_134590.1, from coordinate 95,504,937 downwards.
ATAAAAATGGACTTTGAACAATTGTGTTTATTGGCCCATTCCATGATTTTATCATCCCAGAACTTTACACCATAAACTTCATACTAAAAACCATAATATTAACAGCCCTTTTCCTATGAACTCGAGCCTCCTACCCACGATTTCGATATGACCAACTAATGCACCTCCTATGAAAAAACTTCCTACCCTTAACTCTAGCTTTCTGCATATGACATATCTCCACCTCAATCTTCATAGCAAGTATTCCACCCTACACCTAGAAATGTCTGAAAAAAGAGTTACTTTGATAGAGTAAATTATAGAGGTTTAAACCCTCTTATTTCTAGAAAAATAGGAGTTGAACCTATACTTGAGAATCCAAAATTCTCCGTGCTACCCATTACACCCTGTTCTAAAAGTCAGGTCAGCTAATAGAGCTATCGGGCCCATACCCAAAAAATGTTGGTTTAAACCCTTCCCGTACTAATTAATCCAATAACATTTACAATTATTTATTTAACTATTGTAACAGGGCCAATAATTACCATATTGAGCTCCAATCTATTTGTCATAAGAATTGGACTAGAGATAAACTTGCTAACCCTTATTCCACTTATAATGAACAATTCCAACCCACGCTCCACTGAAGCAGCGACTGAGTATTTCCTCACACAAGCAACCGCCTCAATAATCCTCCTCCTCTCCATCCTTATAAACTTCAAACAGCCAGGCCTATGGACATTCCAACCCGGACCCAACAACGTTATTATAACAATAATGTTTATCTCCCTAGCAATCAAGCTAGGTTTAACCCCCTTTCACTCATGACTTCCAGAAGACACACAGGGTATCAAACTCAACGTAGGACTTCTTCTTACATGACTAAAAAATTGCACCATTATCTATCCTATTCCAATTCTATGAACTAGTTAATCCTAATCTACTGATTTTTTAATATTTATTTATTATGTATACAATATTGTAATTTTCATATTTATTTATTATGTATACAATATTCTGTCTGTGTGTATGCTGCAGGGCAGAAGAGGGCACCAGACCTCATTACAAATGGCTGTGAGCCACCATGGGGTTGCCGGGACTCGAACTCAGGACCCCAGGAAGAGCAGGCAATGCTCTTAACCTCTGAGCCATCTCTCCAGCCCCTAATCTAACGATTTTATCAGCCATTATTTCAGTATTAATTGGAGCATGAAACAGACTTAACCAAACACAAACACGAAAAATCCTAGCCTACTCATCCATTGCCCATAGGCTGAATAGTCTCTATTTTACCATACAACCCATCACTAACAACCCTAAACCTCCTAATCTACATCATTATACCTACCCCCATATTTTTTATCTTCCATGCCCACTCATTTACGTCAATCACATCCATTTCACTTATGTAAAATAAAAGACCAATAGCCCTACCTATAATTTCATTAATTTTATTATCAACAGGAGGACTGCCACCACTCACATGGTTTCTACCCAAATGAGCTATTATCACTGAACTCAAAAAATAACCTATCTTTAGATACATTAATAGCAATAGCCGCCCTAATCAATCTATTTTTTTTTTTTTGGTTTTTCGAGACAGGGTTTCTCTGTGGTTTTGGAGCCTGTCCTGGAACTAGCTCTTGTAGACCAGGCTGGTCTCGAACTCACAGAGATCTGCCTGCCTCTGCCTCCCGAGTGCTGGGATTAAAGGCGTGTGCCACCACCGCCCGGCTCAATCTATTCTTTTATACACGACTAATTTATTCAACCTCACTAACCACCTTCCCAAGCAATAACAACTCCAAAATATACATTCACCAAAACCATACAAAAAGCAACAACATGTTATCACCAATAATCGTCATTAGCACACTGATGCTTCCCCTATCTCCCTTACTTCTATAGCAGAAGTTTAGGATAGTTAGTCCAAGAGCCTTCAAAGCCCTAAGCAAACCCACGAAGTTTAACTTCTGATAAGGACTGCAAGACTACATCTTACATCTAATGAGTGCAAATCAATTGCTTTAATTAAGCTAAATCCTCTACTAGATAGAAAGGACTCAAACCTATAAAGTTTTAATTAACAGCTAATTAACACCCTCATATGGCTTCAATCTACTTCTCCCGCCTATCAGAAAGGCCGGAGAAGCCTCAGTAGTCATTGCTCTACACCTTTGAAATTTGCGTTTCGATGTGATTATCACCTTAAGGCCTGGTCAAAAGAGGCTTTCTCCTCTGTGCTTAGATTTACAGTCTAATGCTTTATTTACTCAGCCATTTTACCTATGTTCATGAACCACTGATTATTCTCTACCAGTTGCCCTATTAGGCAATGACCAAATCTATAACGTAATTGTCACAGACCACGCATTCGTAATAATTTCCTTCATAGTTATGCCAATGACAATCGGTGGCTTCGGCAACTGACTTGTCCCACGTACAATCGGACCCCCAGATATAGCATTCCCACGAATAAACGATATAAGTTTCTGACTTTTACCCCCATCGTTTCTCCTCTTACTGGCATCAGCAATAGTAGAAGGCAGGGCAGAAACAGGCTGAACTGTTTTTACATTCCATTAGCCGGTCATTTAGCACATGCTGGGGCATCAGTTGACCTAACCATTTTTTTCACTACAAATAGCAGGTGTGCCCTCAATTCTTGGGGCAATTAACTTCATTACTACACAATCATCAATATCAAACCACCAGCTATGACACAATAAGCAGTCTACACTGGTTTGATCCAGTTTGAAACAGTTTGAACAGGTCTGATCCAGTTTGATCCCGTTTTTAACCCGTCTATACTGGTTTGATCCAGTTTGAACCAGTTTGATCCAGTTTGATCCGCCCTAATCACTGCTGTCCTTCTACTCCTCTCCCTCCCTGTTCTAACCTCAGGAATTACAATACTTCTTACAGACCGTAATCTAAATACCACTTTCTGCGACCCAGCTGGAGGGGGCGACCCCATCCTCTATCAACCCCTGTTCTGATTCTTTGGGCACCCAGAGGTACATGTTCTTATTCTCCCTGACTTTGCCATCATCTCCCATATCGTAACCTACTACTCAGGCAAAAGAGAACCATTCGGATACATAGGAATAGTCTGAGCTATAATATCTATGGGATTCCTAGGATTTATTGTCTGAGCCCACCATGTGTTCACAGTAGGACCTGATGTAGACACACGAGCTTACTTTACATTGGCCACAATAAGAGCCAACCTTCGTTAAGGTAAAATAAGAAAGGAAGGATTCGAACCCCCTAAAACTGGTTTCAAGCCAGCACCATAGCCTCTATGTCTTTCTCAATGAGATATTAGTAAATAAATTACATAACATTGTCAAAGTTAAATTATAGACTAAACTCTATCTATCTTATATGGCTTACCCATTCCAACTAGGCTTACAAGATGCTTCCTGCTCATTGGGGCTGGAGAGATGGCTTAGTGGTTAGAGCACTGCCTGCTCTTCCAAAGGTCCTGAGTTCAATTCCCGGCAACCCCATGGTGGCTCACAGCTATCTGTAATGAGGTCTGGTGCCTGCTTCTGGAGTGCAGACATACACACAGACAGAATATTTTATACATAATAAATAAATAAAATAAATAAATAAATATTTTTAAAAAGATGCTTCTTCACCTATTATAGAAGAATTAATAAATTTTCATGACCAGACACTTAGAATGGTGTTTTTAGTACTAGATATCAGTAATCTCATAAAGACAACAGAACTAACTCATACTAGCAGTACAGACACCCAAGAAGTAGAGACGATCTGAACCCTCTTACCCGCCATAATCCTGATTCTAATTGCCCTGCCTTCCTTACGAATCTTGTACATAATAGACAAAATTAACAACCTAGCCCTCACAGTAAAAACAATGGGCCACAAATGATATTGAAGATTGATCTTTATCAATAATCTAATTACATTACAAAGCTTAGAGCGTTCACCTTTTAAGTTAAAGTTAGAGATAGTTAGTCTCCGTAGTGAATGCCACAACTGGATACATCCACATGATTTATTATGGTCCTGTCAACAACAATCACACTGCATTCGTATACAACTAAAAATCTCACTTCACAACTTCCCACAAACTCCATCAAGTCAAGTCAATTAGACTTATAAAAACAAGCAAAAAAAATAAAAAATAAAAAAAAGGGCTGGAGAGATGGCTCAGAGGTTAAGAGCATTGCCTGCTCTTCCAAAGGTCCTGAGTTCAAGTCCCGGCATCCACACGGTGGCTCACAACCATCAGTAATGGGGTCTGGTGCCCTCTTCTGGCCTGCAGGCATACACACACACAGGAAGAATATTGTATGCATAATAAATAAATAAATAAATGTTAAAAAAAACAAGCAACCCCTGAGAATCAAAACGAATGAAAATTTATTCGCCTCTTTCATTACCCAACAATAATTGTCGCACTTATCATTATACTCCCATCAATACTTTATAACTTCTTCCAAACGACTGGTCTCAAACCGCGTCCACTCATTTCAACAATGATTACTCAAACTCATTATTAAATAATGCTAATCCACTCACCCAACGGACGCACATGATCACTCCTACTAGTATCCTTAATTATATTTATTGGCTCAACTAACCTTCTAGGACTCTTACCACACACATTCACCCCAACAACACAATTATCAACAAATTTAGGAATAGCAATCCCACTGTGAGATGGAGCCGTAATCCTCGGCTTCCGCCATAAACTGAAAGCCTCATTAGCCCACTTCTACCCCAGGGTACCACTATCTCCCTCATTCCTATATTAATCATTATTGAAACCATCAGCTTATTCATCTAACCCATAGCCCTAGCAGTCCATTTAACAGCTAACATCACCGCAGGTCACTTATTAATTCACTTAATCAGTGGTGCTACAGTAGTTCTCACAAGCATTAGCCCACCAACAGCTACAATCACATTCATCATTTTAGCCCTTCTTACTATCCTAGAGTTTGCCGTAGCCCTAATTCAAGCTTATGTATTTGCCTTACTAGTAAGCCTCTACCTACATAACACCTAATGACCCACCAAACTCATCCTTTCCATATAGTAAACCCAAGCCCATGACTGTAACACCCGATTTGGTGTTACACCCTCGGTACAGTTCGCGCGCCTCTGTACCGAACGCAAGTCGGGCAAGGGCCTGGAGATTGAAAAGAAGACACAGAGAGACCAGGGTCATTCGAAAGGAGATCAGCCGAATGCCACTTTATTCAGCATTGGGGGAGTCCTTATCTACCTGACTGCAGCACAAGGATCTCTGCCAGGCAGGTGGGAAATTACCATATTAACAATGGAGTGAATGCCCTGCAGCTAACCACCAGGTGGGGCAGGCATAGCACAGAAACACACAGGAAGCTTAGTTGGTAGATCATAAACTGTCCCCACAAATGCACCACAGGAATAAGGGAGACCAGGGCCCTACAGGTCCCCCCTTTTGTATAAATTATGACTAGGCCTGTCTTGGGTGGCATTGGACGTCAGGCAATATCCCTTACCCGTCATGGGAAAGCATCCAGGTCAAAACACATTTCCTGTCTTAGGTTGAGGCAGCCCCCCAAAAGCCTTTCCCGTCTTTGGCTCACTAGTCATCCATCACCGAGTTCAGCCAGATTTGTGCTGAAAGATTCTCTGGGGCAATAGCTAAGAGGACTTGCCACATGGCAACATTGACCTGAGCTTGCCTTTGGCTCTGGCATCATAACCATGAAGATGATGCTCCAGCATATGTAAGCATCCCTTAAGGAGACTGTGCCTGCTCAATCCTTAATAATTCTGCCCAAATTGGAGCCCTTTAAGTAAGGTCTCAGCGCTGGTGAAAATAACCCTGGTATAGCTAACTAGAATAATTTTAAGAGCCAATTTGTAAATTGTACACCTCAGGGTCCGTGAATAACAGCAATAAGCTTATTACTGTAACATCTAGCAGTGGTCTTTAACCACAACCAAGAGCAAAATTAACTGCAATATTCATTTGTAAATTTAGCTCAATTTGAATGGCTACGGCATTTGCAACCGGCCCTGAGAAGTTATCCTTTGTGCTAGCAGGAAGCAACTGACTGACTAATGAAAAATCCAGCAGCTTTAGCTGCTGTGGCAGCAACAGCTGTGGCTGCCGATATTATGGGATGGGTAGATAGGTAGATGGGCAAGGAACAATCCTTGGCACTCGGACCACCACAGCCAGCTCCTCAGGAAACCCGCAACTCTTCAGTTGACAAGCCAGAATCTCTTTGATCTCTCGGCTCTGTCCTGTCTTCAGGCTTCTGGACAGGAAAATCCACAGCACGCACCAGCCGCTCAGGTACCCATATTGGATTGTCAGCATCCTGCGGGAAAACACAAACAGCCCCTCTTCCCCACACCAGTACAGGATCTGGACCATGCCAGGTGCCATCTGATAGATTCTTCCATTTGACATGAGGCATCCCGGAAGAATCTGGCCGCCAATGCCTGTCAGCGGCAGTATGAGATTGAGCATCAACAGTCAAAAAATTTAAAATGTATAAAATAAAAGATAAATGATCTCTGGGGGTGGAACCATATTCCCCCTTTTTTGTTTTATGCAAATAGGCTTTGAGAGTACGATGCGCTCGCTCCACTATAGCTTGTCCTTGAGGATCATAAGGTATACCCGTTTTGTGAGAAATTGAAAACTCAGAACAAAATTTAGCAAAGCCAGTGCTAGTATAGGCTGGTCCATTATCAGTTTTTACAGTATTAGGAACTCCCATGTAGGCAAAAGCCTGGAGACAATGACTTTTAACATCTCGTAATCTTTCTCCTGTGTGAGCTGAGGCAAAAATGAGATGAGAATATGTATCCACGGTTACGTGAACATATTGCATGCACCCAAAAGAAGGAACATGGGTGATATCCATTTGCCATAAATGATTAGGGGCAAGCCCACGAGGATTAACTCCCAAATGGGGAACAGTTAAAAGTTCTGTACACAGAGAGCACTTTTTAACAATATTAGTGGCTTGCTCTCGAGATATCTTAAAATGAAATCTTAAAGATCCAGCATTGAGATGAAAACGATTATGAGCTTTTTCTGCAGCTTCATAAGATTCCTGACTAACTACATAAATCTGATGAGTAAGCTGATCAGCCAAAGCGTTTCCCTCACTCAAAGGACCAGGGAGGTCAGTATGAGCCTGCAAATGCCCTACGTAAATGGGTACAGATCGGGCCCAAAGCAAAGTTTGAATAGCCAATAACTGCATCTGGACTCGAGATACAGAGGCAATATAAGCTGCAGTTTCCAACGGTGCAAGAATTTTGCTTATATACTGACTGTCAGTAAAAAGGTTAAATGGAATATCAGCATATTTCTCTAGAGCCGTCTGGACAGCAACCAATTCAGCCACCTGAGCAGAGTTAGTATTAACAGACTGAATATCAAAATCAGGAGGGGAGGCTACCACAGCTCTCCCGGTGGAAGATCCATCAGTAAACACATTTCGTGCCCCTGCCAGAGGCTGCAAAGAAATAATTTTAGGGAAACATACCGGATGATTTTTAAAGAAGGTGACTAATTTATCAGAAGGATAATGATTGTCTAACTTGCAGGGATTAGTGCATAAAAATAAAGTCCAATCTTCAGCAAAATTTTGTAACCAAGTTATTTCTGCCTGGGTATAAGGTGTAATAACCTTATCAGGTAACATTCCAAAAGTTTGCAAACTAAGCTTATATCCTTTCTGAATAACATGTAGCACAGCTGATGGATAAGAGATAACAATTTTTACAGGTGACACATGTTCATGCACCCACAGGATGGGTCCTTGCTGCCAAAAAACTCCAGTAGGACTATGCTTGGAGGGGAAAATTATCAACAGCAGTGGCTGACTATAGTCAATATAATTAATATGAGCAGAGGCAAGCTTTTCTTCAATTAGAGTAATACATTGCCTTGCTTGAGGTGTTAACTCACGAAAGGAGGTTGGGTCTGGATTCCCCTGCAGAATGTCAAAAAGTGGTTTTAAGTCTCCAGTAGGAATTCCCAGACTGGGCCGGACCCAATTTAGGTCTCCAAGTAACTTTTGAAAATCATTCAAAGTTTGTAGTTTATCTAGGCGAAGAGTAACCTTCTGCGGTTTCACTCCTGTCTGCAACAGCTGATGCCCCAAGTATTGATATGGAAACTGTTGTTGTACTTTTTCAGAAGCAATAACTAACCCAGCATGTGCTAGGCATTCTTGCAAGTCAGCAAAAGCCTCAAGGACTATTTCTGGGTCCTGTCCAGCTAATAGGATGTCATCCAAATAATGACTTATATACAGTTGAGAATATTTATACCTAATAGGGGCAATAACCCGTGCCACAAACATTTGGCAAATTACAGAACTATTGGCCATACCCTGGGGCAGTGTTACCCATTGGTAGCGCTTATATGGTTCTTTGAAATTTATAAAAGGTACACTGAAAGCAAATTTATCAGAGTCTTTTGGATGCAAGGGAATGGTGAAAAAACAATCCTTTAGGTCAATAACTAAAAGATAATATCCTGCAGGAATACCTACAGGCTGAGGCAACCCAGGTTGAGTTGCCCCCATAATTTCCATGCAATCATTTACTGCTCTAAGATCTTGCAATAACCTCCATTTACCAGACTTTTTCTTAATAACAAAGATAGGGGTATTCCAGGGAGAAGTGGATGGCACTATGTGTCCTGCTTCTAGCTGTTCCTGGACTAGAGTACGAGCAGCCTATAATTTTTCTTTACTCAGGGGCCATTGCTCTATCCAAACAGGTTTTTCAGTTTTCCATTTTATAGGAATGCTTTCTGTCTGCTCTGCAATGGCCCCTAGGAAAAATTTCCTAACCCTGCACGCTGTCCAGGTGACTGTTGTATTATTTTCTTGTCTGCTAAAATCTGCACATCCCCCTGCAGATTTTTGCCCAAACCCTGACCAGGGACAAAGCCCTGCTTCAATAGCATACGCTGCACAGGTTCAGTGGTCAGAACTGCTCCCATAGCTTGCAAAACATCTCTTCCCCACAAATTAAGAGGAAGGTGTTCCAGGACAAATGGTTTAAAAATGCCCGTATGGCCTTCTTCGTCCTCCCAATCTAAATATTGAGTACTGCACTCTGGAGAACTGGCCGTTCCTACTCCCTGCAAGGTTGTAGAGGCTGGCTGTAGAGGTCAGGATGCAGGCCAGTGCCTTTTAGCAATCACTGAAGAATCAGCCCCTGTATCAGGAAGGCCTTGGAACCTTTTCCCATTGACTGTTAAAGTAAGAGTGGGGCGATTTTCTAAACTAGAAACCCAATAAGCTCCAGAGGATCCTGTGGAGCCAAATCCCTTGTCCCCTCGTTCTTGTTTGAAGAAAGGATTAGTAGAGCGAAACATGGGCAAAAGCACTAATTGAGCTATTCTTGCTCCTTGAGGGATGACAAGGACTCCCATACCAGCTTCAATCATAATTTTAATTTCTCCAGTAAAATCACAGTCTATAATTCCTGGTAAAATTTTGATTCCCTTGAGCGCAGAACTACTTCTACCCAAAACTATACCTACTGAACCCTCTGGGATAGGTCCAAATACTCCAGTCCCCAAGGCTTGCACACCCATTTGTGGGGTCAATACTACTCGGGCGGAGGTACAGAGATCTAGTCCTGCACTTCCTGAGGTGCCTCGTACAAGGTCGTTGACAGTGAGGCATTTTTCTGAGGAATGAATCTGATGGGAGCTGCTGCTCCGCTCATGGCCCGGTACACTTGTGTTTTGGGGGCCCAGGGCAGGCCCCTCCCCCCGTTTTTTGACCTGGGGATAAGATTTCCTTGACTGTCCATCTTAGAGTGACAGTCATTGGCCCAGTGAACTCCCTTTTGGCATTTTGGGCAAACACCTGGATTTCCTCTAGGCTGATTAATTGCTCCTTTACCAGCAGGGCAGTTCCTTTTGAGGTGTCCTGACCTTCCGCATTGAAAACAATTCCTAGGCCTAGCTCCACCTTGGCCTTCCTTGAGGGCAGAAACAATGACCTGGCCCATCACGTGGGTGCCATCAATGTCTCTGCATAATCGGATAAAGTCTTTCAAATCTCCATCTCTATGGGGGCGTAAGACTTGCTGACAGAACTTGTTTGCATTTTCAAAGGCCAAATGTTTAACGACTGGCATAGCTGAATCCACATCCCCAAAAATGCGGCTTCCCACATGTAGAAGGCGGTCAATGAACTCAGAATAAGGTTCTCGTGATCCTTTGTTAGGTAAAGTTTTCCAAGCTTTAATGGCTGCTGCAGCTATCTGAGCATAAATTGCAGGATCATAAGCAATCTGTGCTTCTAAGCTAGCATATTGTCCTTCACCAGTTAACATGTCAAGGTTATTCTGGGGGAAACCTGCTTCAGCATTTTTGCCTGCAGTCTTTTTGCAATTTTCCTGCATTTCACCTCTCCATAACAAATAATCTCCCCCTGAAAGACAAGCCCTGCAAAGCTGCATCCAGTCACTGGGTATAAGGTTGAGGTCTGCAAAGGATTCCAATAAAGCTACAGTGAAAGGAGCATGAGCTCCATAGTCCACAACTGCTTCTTTTAACTGCTTAATATCCTTAAAGGCCAGAGGGTTATGTTGCCTGGCCCTCTGTCCCTGCTGATCAATCTTTTCCACAACAGGATAAATCTGCTTCTCTCCACTTAGATTATTTAACCTGTCCCGGATCTCTCGGATTTCTGCCTCTAAGTCCATAGGGGCAGAAGCAGTAGTGCAAGGATTATGCGGAGGCGGTCTCATGGAGACATCTCCGTTTGCTTCCTTCCTTTCCTCTTTTTCCAACTTCTTTTTTATCAGTGCGATCTCCTTTTCTAAAATTTCTTCTTCTTTTTCTATATCCTTTCTATTACTTCCTGTTCCTAAAACTTCCTGTTCCTCAAAACTCTTAATAGAACTCACAGATTCTACTTCCTGAATCTCCTCAAGGGTTTTGTTTAAACTCTCTAATTGCTCTTTCACTTTAACATCATCACTGAGAAGAGCATCTCTGACCAAGCGCCATAGTGAAAATATCGCCATGGGGAATTCTTGTGGCCCTCGCTCTTTCAGTGCATTTTGAAGATCAGCCTTTACCTGCTCCCAATCAGTAATATTAAAACCCCCTGCATGTAGGAACCAGGGACTAAACTCTAAAACTGTCTTAATGATCTCTTCTACTGTCTCAACTTTAATACCGGTGCCTTTATTTTCCAAAAGACCTAACAACTGGCCTGTTAACCGGCCCTTTAACACAGGAACAGAATAACTTGCACCCATAACCAATTCACCCTCGCCGCACAATTTCTTACCTGCTGGCCAGCCTTCCCGAGGGCGACCTCTCAGGGATCCCTACTTCCCGATCTCATAGATGGGTCTAGTTGCCGATGATATCCCAGCGGTGCCCCCAATTGTAACACCCGATTTGGTGTTACACCCTCGGTACAGTTCGCGCGCCTCTGTACCGAACTCGAGTCGGGCAAGGGCCTGGAGATTGAAAAGAAGACACAGAGAGACCAGGGTCATTCGAAAGGAGATCAGCCAAATGCCACTTTATTCAGCATTGGGGGAGTCCTTATCTACCTGACTGCAGCACAAGGATCTCCGCCCAGGCAGGTGGGAAATTACCATATTAACAATGGAGTAAATGCCCTGCAGCTAACCACCAGGTGGGGCAGGCATAGCACAGAAACACACAGGAAGCTTAGTTGGTAGATCATAAACTGTCCCCACAAATGCACCACAGGAATAAGGGAGACCAGGGCCCTACACATGACCTCTAACAGGAGCCTTCTCTGCCCTACTGCTAACCTCAGGTTTAGTTATATGATTCCACTACAGTTCAGCTATCCTTCTATCACTAGGACTCCTAGGTAATTCACTCACTATATATCAGTGATGACGTGATGTAATCCGAGGAGGCACTTATCAAGGACATCACACACCTATTGTACAAAAAGGCCTACGCTATGAAATAATCCTATTTATCGTCTCCAGAAGTGTTTCTCTTTGCAGGTTTCTTCTAAGCATTCCATCACTCAAGCCTAGCCCCAACCCATGACCTCGGGGGCTGCTGGCCACCACCAGGAATTACACCCCTTAACCCTCTAGAAGTTCCACTCCTAAACACATCAGTCTTACGAGCATCAGGAGTATCTATCACAGGAGCCCACCACAGCCTAATAGAAGGCAAATGAAATAACACACACCAAGCCCTATTTATCACAATCATACTGGGAATCTATGTCACCATACTACAAGCCTCAAAATATTTTGAAACACCATTCTCTATGTCAGATGGAATTTACGGATCCACATTCTTCATGGCAACCGGATTTCATGGCCTCCACGTCATCATTGGCTCCACCTTCCTAATTATTTGTCTCCCACGACAATTAAAATACCACTTCACATCTAAACACCACTGTGGCTTCGAAGCAGCAGCACAATATTGACACTTTGTAGACGTAGCATGATTATTCCTATATGTATCCGTTTATTGATGAGGATCATACTTTCTTAGTATAATCAGTACATCTGACTTCAATCAGTTAGCTCTAGTGCAACCTAAAAGAAAGTAATTAACATAATACTTATCTTACTAGTAAACATCACCCTAGCCATAACCCTAATTCCCGTAGCCTCTGACTTCCTCACTTTAACATCTATACTGAAAAAGCCGACCCATAGGAATGTGGATTTGACCCTCTAAGCTCCGCTCGACTACCCTTCTCAATGAAATTCTTTCTAGTAGCGATCACCTTCCTACTCTTCAATCTTGAAATCGCATTAACTCCTTCCATTACCCTGAGCGATACAATTCCCCAACAGAAACATACCAACAATCATCGCATTTATCCTCATCACAATCCTAGCCCTCGGCCTAGCTTATGAGTGGACATAAAAAGGCTTAGAATGAACAGAATAACTGGTAATTAGTTTAATTGGCATTAATGATATCGACTCATTAGATTATGATGATATCATAATTACCAAAAATGACACCTGCCATACTTAACATTACCCTGGCCTTTACTTTTTCTTTCCTAGGAACCCTTATATTCCAATCGCACCTACTATCTACCCTCCTCTGCCTAGAGGCTATAATATTATCCTTATTTATCCTAGCCACTATCACACCCTTAAACACACACTCCATAATTATAAATCCCCATCGTTATCTTATCTTAGTATTTGCTGCCTGTGAGGCAGCTGTAGGGCTAGCCCTATTAGTAAAAATTTCAAACACCTATGGCTCTGATTTCGTACATAACCTAAACCTTCTACAATGCTAAAAATTATTTTCCTATCATTCATACTATTACCCCTAACCTGACTTTCAAGTGACAAAAAAGTATGGATCAATGGTGACAACCTATAGCCTTCTAATTAACCTTGTCTCTATTAACCTTTTATGACAAAACAACAAAAACAGCCTGAGCTTCTCTACCATATTCTCCGCAGACCCCTTATCTGCCCCACTTCTAGTCCTAACAACCTGACGACTTCCACGAATACTCCTGGCCAGCCAAAATCATATCAAAAAAGAGCCCGAACACAACAAAAAACTAAACATTTCCCTACTAGTGGGCCTCCAAACTCTACTTATCATGACATTCTCTGCCAATGAACTCATCATATGTTACAAGAGGTCCTCCCACTCCTCCAGCCTATCGCCGCTGAGATACCAGCCCCTTGGGGCGTGGTCTCTCTCCCTTTAAAAAAGCGGCCACTTCCCTCTCCTCTCTCTCTTCACTTCCTGCTCCGCCAGCGAGTAGACTTCCTTCCTGGTTGCGCAGAGGGCTGACGGTGATCTGTAAGTTTTTTCCCCTTTAAATAAATACCACCCTATCAATCATAATTCCAAACTGGTGTGGCATTGTTTATGACTTATGCCTTCAATCACATTCTATGTTCTATTCTAAGCCACCCTCATTCCAACCCTTATTATTGTGACACAATGAGGGAACCAAACAGAACGGCTTAACGCAGGGATTTACTTCTTATTTTACACCTTAGTAGGATCCATCACCCTAGTAATTGCCTTAATCTGCATTCAAAACTCAACAGGAACATTAAACCTTACCCTAATAACACTAAAAATCTCCTCACCAATCAACCAAACATGGTCTAATAACATCCTATGACTAGCTTGTATTATAATAATAATTATTGTTATTATTATTATATAATTATAGTTAAAATACCCCTATATGGAGTCCACCTAGGACTCCCTAAAGCCCATGTAGAGGCCCCCATTGCAGGATCTATGATCCTCGCAGCAATTCTACTAAAGCTAGGGGGATATGGCATACAAATCTCTACAATTCTAGACCCAGTAACCAAATACATAGCCTATCCTTTGATCCTATTGTCACTATGAGGAATAATTATAACCAGCTCCATCTGCCTCCGACAGATGGACCTCTCATCCCTCATTCTTCAGTCAGCCATATGGCCCTAGTCATGGCCGCCATTATAATCCAAACCCCAGGAAGTTTTATGGGAGCTGCAGCATTAATAATTGCCCATGGTTTAACATCCTCCCTATATTGTTCTGTCTAGCAAACACAAACTATGAACGCATCCATAGTCCAACAATAATCATAGCCCGAGGTCTACAAATAGGATTCCCTCTAATGGCCACATGATGAATCATAGCAAGCTTAGCTAATCTTGCCCTACCACCAACAATCAATTGAATTGGAGAACTAATAATTACAATCTCCTTATTCTCTTGATCAAATCCATCCATTATTCTACTAGGAACAAACATCCTTGTTACCTCCCTTTACTCAATCTACATAATTGTCACCACACAACGGGGTAAACTAACCAACCATATAAATAACTTACAACCTTCACACACACGAGAATCGACACTCATTCTATCCATATCCAATAGCTATCCATATTTTACCTCTCATCCTACTTACTATTAACCCTAAGCTAATTATGGGATCCACACTATATTAATATAGTTTAAAAAAAATACCAGACTGTGAATCTGAAGATAGGATATAAATATCCTTATTTACCCAGAAAGCATGCAAGAGCTGTTAAACTCTCACTAAGCCTAAAATTTGACCTTTTCTCAATCGTTTTCTTACCTGTAGCCCTATTCGTCACATGATCAATTATAGAATTTTCTATATGATATATACACTCAGACCCAAACCTAGATCGGTTTATCAAATACCTATTAACATTCTTAATCACTATAGTCATCGTAACTACTGCTAACAACCTGTTCAGAAGTTAAATGGTCAACCTTCTTTTAAAGTATTTTATTGTCAGTTTCCCTCTTTATTTTTTATTTTTTTAAAGATTAATTTATTATGTATACAACTCTCTGCCTCCATTTATACTAACATGCCAGAGGAGGGCACCAGATCTCTTCTCAGATGGTTGTGAGCCACCATGTGTTTGCTGGGAATTGAACTCAGGACCTCTGGAAGAGCAGACAGTGCTCTTAACCACTGAGCCATCTCTCCAGCCCAGTTTCCCTCCTTATTATTTTTGTACTTTACCCTCATTTTATGGAGTTTTTGGGCCCCTAACCATAACACTAACCATAACCTCTGAAAGTAGCTTGCTCTAATACAGAGAGTACCAAAAGTTGAGTGACAAGCCACCACACTTTCTAGGCCCTCCATGGACCTATACCCTGACTGGCTCAGTTTCTCCAGCGAAAAGGAGAGTTTCCTGCAGGTAGGCTGGACCAATACCCACTCCCATCCACTGGACCCCCACAAGCAACAAACACCATCCTGCACCAAAATGGAAATCTCAAATACAATACAGAGAGGACCAAGAGGTGATTGAACCAGCAGGGGTCCTCACAAACAGGACTTGGGTTATCTAGACAGCCAGCAGGAGAGGTTCCTGCTGAGAGGACAAAGAGCGGAACTCTAAAGCACAAGCTGTGAGAGCAACCCAGGAGAACAGAGCAAGAGAGCATGAGACACAAAGCAGACCAAGAACAGTTCCCAGAGACTCAGACAGCCATTTTAAGAATTGGATCAACAGAATAGAAAAGATGGAAGAGAGAATCTCAGGGGTTGAACATAGCTATATGAAATAAATTCATCAGCCAAAGAAAACATTAAATCTAACAAATTCTTAACACAAAACATCCAGGAGATCTGGGAAAACATCAAAACTCAAAACCTAAGAATGATAGGGATAGAAGGAGAACTCCAGCTCAAAGACACAGAAAACACATTAAACAAAATGATACAAACTTAAGGAAAGATAGCCCTACAAAGATAGAAGAAGCTTATAGAACACAAGATAGACTGGATAAAAATAAAGTCCACTCACCATATAATAATTAAAAAACAAAACATATAGACTAAAGACAGAATATTATGAGCAGCAAAGGGAAAAGGTCAAGTAACATATAAAGGTAGACCTATCAGAATGACACCTGACTTCTCAATGGAAACCAAGAAAGCAAGAAGGCCATGGTCAGATATGCTGCAGACACTAAGAGACCACAGATACAAGCACAGATATCTATACCCAGCAAACCTTTCCATCACCATCAATGGAGGAAACAAGATAATCCATGACAAAACCAGATTTGCACAATATATATCACAAACCCAGCATTACAGAAAGTACTAGAAGGAAAACCCCAACCCAAGGAAGCTCACTTCACACACAAAATAATCAAGCAACAGATAACCTCACATCAGCAAAACCAGAGGAAGGGAAACACACAACCACTCTCAATGAAACAGAACAGGTATTAACAACCACTGGACATTAATAGCACTTAGTATCAATGGTCCCAACTCACCTATAAAAGGACCCAGGCTAAGAAAATGGATAGGAAAACAAGATTCAGCCTTCTTCTGTATACAAGAAACACACCTCAACCTCAAAGACAGACATTTCCTCAGAGTAAAGGATTAGGAAAAGGTTTTCCGATTAATTGCACCTAAAAAAAAAAAAGGTGTAGCTATCCTAATATCTAACGTTAGATTTCAAAATGAAATAAATAAGAGATGAAGAAAGACAGTTTATACTCATAACAAGATAAATCTATCAAACTGAAGTCTCAATCCTTAATATTTATGCCCCTAATACAAGAGCACTCACATATGTAAAAGAAACATTACTAAAGCTTAAAACATACATCAAAATCCGCACACTGATAGTAGGAGACTTCTACATTCCACTAACCACAATGTTAGTTTGGTCTATCAGACAAAAATTTACAGAGAAATAAGGAAACTAACAGATGGCATGGATGAAAAGGAATTAACAGACATGTACAGAACATTTCACCTAAACGCAAAATTATACCTTCTTCTCAGCACCTCAGAACCACATACTCCATAGCAAATCAAACATCTGCAGATACGAAAAAATTGGAGTAACCCTATGTGTCTTATTGGATCACCAGGTTTAAAGTTAGAAATTAACAACAATACTATGAGAAATCATACAAATTCATGGAAATTGAAAAGTAAACTACTGAACCACCCCTGGGTCAAAAAAGAAATAAGAAAGAAATTAAAGACTTCCTAAAATTAACAAAAATGAAGCCACAAAGTACACAAACCTATGGGACACTATGAAAGCAGTGCTAAGAGGAAAGTTTGTAGCACATAAAGAAAGTGGAGAAACACTTATCCAAACTCTTATGCAAACTAATAAAAAAGCAGAGATAGAAAATCCAAATTAACACAGTCAGAAATGAAAAGGGATAAATGACAACAGACATCAAGGAAATCCAGAGAATCCTTAGATCATACTACAAAAGCCTGACTCCACAAAGTTAGAAAACATAAAAGAAATGGACATTTTTCTGGTTAGGTACCATATACCAAAATTAAATCAAGACCAAGTGAACAATTTAAGTAAACCTATAAACTATAAAGAAATAGAAGCTATCATAAAAAGCCTCACAAACAAAAATATCCCAGGGACAAATGGTTTTAATGCAGAATTTTATCAGAACTTCCTATACTCCTTAAAGTGTTCCCCAGAACAGAACCAGAAGGAACATTGCAAACTCTTTTTTATGAGACTACAGTTATCATGATCCCAAAACCAAAGACTCAACCAAGAAAGAGAATTAAAAAATAATCTCACTTATGAACATAGATATGCAAAAGTACTCAATAATATACTAGCAAACTAAATACAAGAACACATGAAAAAATTCATTCATTATCAAGTCAGCTTCATCCCAGAGATGCAAGAATGGTACAACATACAAAAATCTATTGAGATTCCCAGCCTGTCTGGGCGCTGGGTCCGAGTCCTCGGGGCGCCCGGGCAGGCTGCAGTTCCTTTGTTTCTGGGGCCTGCCTGCACCAAGCGGGGTAGGCGCTTTGTTTGCGAGCTGCCCAACCAGCATTGAGGCCTGATCTCTCGGCCCCAGGAGAACCAGCGTTGGGGTGAGTTTCTGGCCCGCGGCGACAGCCTGGGATGGGGAGCTCGGGGGTTCCTCGGCCCCCTGTCCTTCTTGGGCTCTCTGCAGGGCCTCTACTCCCTGGGTGCTGCCTCTTTCTTCCTGGCCCACCCAGCTTCCGTCCTTCTCGAAACCTTCTCGAAAACCTGGAACCTTCTCGAAAATCGACCACATAGTCGGTAACAAAGCAAACATCCAGTTACAAAAAAATATTAGTAACCACCTGTGTCTTATCAGATCACCATGGATTAAAGTTAGAATTCAACAAAAATGCTGCCCCTCGAAAGCCTACAAAGTCATGGAAACTGAACAGCCAACTACTGAACCATACCTGGATTAAGGAAGAAATAAAGAAAGAAATTAAAGTCTTCCTGGAATTCAATGAAAATAAAGAAACAACATACTCAAATTTATGGGACACTATGAAATCAGTCCTAAGAGGAAAGTTCATAGCACTAAGTGCCCACTTAAAGAAAACAGAGAAAGCTCACATTGGAGACTTAACAGCCCACCTGAAAGCTCTAGAAAAAAAAGAAGCAGACCCACTTAGGAGGAGTAGGAGACTGGAAATAATCAAACTAAGGGCTGAAATCAACAAAATAGAAACACAGAGAACAATCCAAAGAATCAATGAAACAAAAAGCTGGTTCCTGGAGAAAATCAACAAGACTGACAAACCCCTATCCAAACTAATCAAACGGCAGAGAGAGAATTTGCAAATTAATAAGATCAGAAATGAAAAGGGGGACATAACCACAGACACAGAGGAAATTCAGAGAATCATTAGATCTTACTACAAAAGCCTATATGCCACAAAACTGGAAAGTGTAAAGGAAATGGATACTTTTTTAGATAAATATCATTTACCAAAATTAAATCAGGACCAGGTGAACAATCTAAATAGACCTGTTAGTCGCAAAGAATTAGAAGAGGTTATCAAAAACCTCCCTACCCAAAAAAGCCCAGGACCAGATGGTTTCAATGCGGAATTCTACCAGAACTTCCAAGAAGACCTAATACCTATACTCCTTAATGTATTTCACAATATAGAAACAGAAGAGGCACTGCCAAATTCCTTTTAAGAAGCTACAGTTACTCTGATACCAAAACCGCACAAAGACTCAACCAAGAAAGAGAATTATAGACCAATCTCACTCATGAACATCGATGCAAAAATCCTCAACAAAATACTGGCAAACCGAATCCAAGCACACATTAGAAAAATTATCCATATTATGATCAAGTAGGCTTAATCCCAGGGATGCAGGGCTGGTTCAACATACGAAAATCTATCAATGTAATCCATCATATAAGTAAACTGAAAGAAAAAAACCATATGATCATTTCATTAGATGCTGAAAAAGCATTTGACAAAATTCAACATCCCTTTATGATAAAAGTATTGGAGAGATTAGGGATACAAGGGTCATACCTAAATATAATAAAAGCTATATACAGCAAGCCGACAGGTAACATCAAATTAAATGGAGAGAAACTCAAAGCCATCCCATTAAACTCAGGAACACAGCAAGGCTGTCCACTCTCGCCATACCTCTTCAATATAGTGCTGGAAGTTCTAGCAATAGCAATAAGACAACATAATGGGATCAAGGGGGTTTGAATTGGAAAGGAAGAAGTGAAACTTTCGTTATTTGCAGATGATATGATAGTGTACATAAGCGACCCCCAAAACTCCACCAAAGAACTTTTACAGCTGATAAACAGCTTTAGTAATGTGGCAGGATACAAGATCAACTCCAAAAAATCAGTCGCCCTCTTATACTCAAAGGATATGGAAGCAGAGAGGGAAATCAGAGAAGCTTCACCTTTCACGATAGCCACAAACAGCATAAAATATCTTGGGGTAACTCTAACCAAGGAAGTGAAAGATCTATTTGACAAGAACTTTAAGGCATTGAAGAAAGAAACTGAGGAGTATACCAGAAAATGGATGGACATCCCTTGCTCTTGGATTGGGAGGATCAACATAGTAAAAATGGCAATTCTACCAAAGGCAATTTATAGATTCAATGCAATCCCCATCAAGATCCCATCAAAATTCTTCACAGATCTGGAGAGGACAATAATCAACTTTATATGGAAAAACAAAAAACCCAGGATAGCCAAAACAATCCTATACAATAAAGGATTGTCTGGAGGCATTACCATCCCTGACTTCAAACTCTATTACAGAGCTACAGTAATGAAAACAGTGTGGTACTGGCATAAAAACAGAGAAGTCGACCAATGGAATCGTATAGAAGACCCGAATTTTAACCCACAAACCTATGAACGCCTCATTTTTGATAAAGGAGGCAAAAGTATACAATGGAAGAAAGAAAACATCTTCAACAAATGGTGCTGGCATGACTGGACGTCAACCTGTAGAAGAATGAAAATAGATCCATATCTATCACCATGCACAAAACTCAAGTCCAAATGGATTAAAGACCTCACTATCAGTCAGAACACATTGAACCTGATAGAAGAGAAAGTGGGAAGTACCCTACATCAGATGGGCACAGGAGATCGCTTCCTATGTGTAACCCCAACAGCTCAGACATTAAGGGCAACATTGAATAAATGGGACCTACTAAAACTGAGAAGCTTCTGTACAGCAAAGGACACTGTCACCAAGACAAAAAGGCAACCTACTGACTGGGAGAAGATCTTCACCAACCCCACAACAGACAAAGGTCTGATCTCCAAAATATATAGAGAACTCAGGAAACTAGACTTTAAAATGCTAATTAACCCAATTAAAAAATGGGGCACTGATCTGAATAGAGAATTCTCAGCAGAGGAAGTTCAAATGGCCAAAAGACACTTAAGATCATGCTCAACCTCCTTAGCGATCAGGGAAATGCAAATCAAAACAACTTTGAGATATCATCTTACACCTGTCAGAATGGCTAAAATAAAAAACTCCAATGATAGCCTTTGCTGGAGAGGCTGTGGAGGAAGGGGTACCCTCATCCATTGCTGGTGGGAATGCAATCTTGTGCAACCACTTTGGAAATCAGTGTTTAGGTTTCTCAGGAAATTTGGGATCAACCTATCCCTGGACCCAGCAATACCACTCCTGGGAATATACCCAAGAGATGCCCTATCATATGACAAGAGCATTTGTTCAACTATGTTCATAGCAGTATTATTTGTAATAGCCAGAACCTGGAAACAACCTAGATGCCCTTCAATGGAAGAATGGATGAAGAAAGTGTGGAATATCTACACATTAGAGTACTATGCTGCGGTAAAAAACAATGACTTCTCGAATTTTGCATGCAAATGGATGGAAATAGAAAATACTATCCTGAGTGAGGTAACTCAGACCCAAAAAGAAGAACATGGGATGTACTCACTCATAATTGGTTTCTAGCCATAAATAAGGGACACGGAGCCTACAATTGGTGAATCTAAAGAAGCTAAGTAAGATGGTGAACCAAAGGAAAAACATATAGTTATCCTCTTGGCTATGGGAAGTAGACAAAGTTGCCAGGGGAAAAATTGGGATCTTGGGGGTGGGGTGGGATGGGGGTAAGAGGAGATGGGGAGAGAAAAGGGTGAAGGGGAGGAAGGGGGGAACTTGGGGAAAAAGGAGGATTGGGATAAAGGAAGGTTGGATAGGGGAGCACGGAAGCACAATTCTTAGTGAAGGGAGCCACTTTAGGTTTGGCAAGAGACCTGACCCTAGAGGGGCTCCCAGGTGCCCAAGCCGAGGTCCTCAGTTAATTCCTTGGGCAGCTGAGGATAGGGAACCTGAAATGACCCTATCCTATAGCAATACTGACGAATATCTTGCATATCATCATAGAACCTTCATCTGGTGATGGATGGAGATAGATACAGAGACCCACACTGGAGCACTGGACTGAGCTCCCAAGGTCCCAATGAGGAGCAGAAGGAGGGAGAACAAGAGCAAAGAAGTCGGGACCACGAGGGGTGCACCCACCCACTGAGACAGTGGAGCTGATCTATTGGGAGCTCACCAAGGCCAGCTGGACTGTGACTGAAAAAGCATGGGATAAAACTGGACTCTCTGAACATGGCGAACAATGAGAGCTGATGAGATGCCAAGGACAATGGCAAGGGGTTTTGATCCTACGTAATGTGCTGGCTTTGTGGGAGCCTAGCCAGTTTGGATGTTCACCTTCCTAGATATGGACAGAGGGGGGAAGACCTAGGACTTACCACAGGGCAGGGAACCATGACTGCGCTTTGGACTGGAGAGGGAGGGGGAAAGGAGTGGGGGGAGGGGGAGAAGGGTGGGAGGAGGGGAAGAAGGGTGGGAGGAGGGGGAGGGAAATGGGAGGCTGGGAGGAGGTGGAAACTTGTTTTTTCTTTCTCATTTTCTCAATAAAAAAAGATTTAAAAAAATCTATTGATATAATCCATCATGTAAATAAAATGAAAGAAAATAACCGTATGACCAACTCACTAGATGTTGAAAAAGCATTTAACAAAATCTGATACACCTTCACGATAAAGGTCTTGGAGAGATCAGTGGTACAAGAAACATATCTAAATGATATAAAAGCACCTGTAAGAATGGCTATGTCCAAAAACACCAATGATACCATAAGCTGAAGAGGATGTGAAGTAACTGTTGGGAATGCAAACTTGTGCAACCACTTTCAAAATCACTATGGCTGTTTCACAGAAAACTGGCAATCAACATACCCAAAAATCCAGAAATACCACTCTTGGCATTATAACAAAAAGACGCACAATCATACTACAAAGATATATGTTCAACTATGTCCTTAGAAGCATTTTTTGTAATAGTCAGAACCTAGAAACACCCTGAATACCCCTCAACTGAAGAATGGATAAAGAAAATGTGGAACATTCACAGAGTTAGATTACTGCTCCGTGGTAAAAAAACAAAGATATTTGAAATTCTGCATGCAAATGGATGGAACTAGAAAACACCGTCCTGAGTGAGGTAACTCAGACCCAAAAAGATGAATATGGTATTATGTACTCACTCATAAGTGGATATTAGCTATAAACAAAGGATATTGACCCTATAGTTCATGATCCTAGAAGCTAAGTAACAAAGTAAACCCTAAGAAAAACATATAGATCCACTTGGAAATTCAAAATATACAAGACCAGCCACAAATTAGAATAAGGGGTGTCATGGTAAGGCTTGGGGATAGGAAAGAGAATGTAGATATGATATAATCTCAAAAAAATTATTTTGAAAAGTTGAAACAGGATTGATAGTCATGTAATTCAGTAACTAGGGATTTATATTAGGGCACATCAAAGATTTCTCAAACCTTTTATCTCAGGGTATATATTTAAAACCAGTAATAACAGTCCTGTTAGGCAGGGCCACATTTTACTCAGATCTATTTTGGTTGAACTACTGTAACTATAGCAATTTGGCTTTATGATAAGATATGTTTTTTATCCAGATTCTTGATTATATGGCATGTGGAAAACAAGAAATGGCCATCCGGGACATTTATGGAGCGTCTAAAATTGATCACCTAATTACTAATTAGATAATTACTACATAGCTAAACACTGCTAATCTCAACTACTGTTGAAGTAGGAACCTTCTCAACCACTGTCCTGTCTCTCCCTTTCTGCACTGTGAATCTACCAGCTTCAAGCTTGACCTATGTACTCAGTTCTTGCACAGATTATTTTTCATTTATAAGCAACACTAAAAAAAACAGAGATACTAGAGGTCACTCACTACCTGGTGTATTTATCCTTTTCACAGACCAGTCAAGGCCCAGTCCTGAAGGAGTTGCAGGATTACCTACCCAGCACTGAGCAGCAGAGTCAGGATTATGTGTTTAAAGCAATTTTCAATTACATAGCATGAGGCAACAACATTATAAATTCATAGTCTCCTATGCTAGAATGGCAAAACCTCCCCCTCGCCCAGGGAATTGACACTCAACAAAGATCAGAGGCTAGCCAGGCAGTGGTGGCGCACGCATTTAATCCCAGCACTCAGGAGGCAGAGGCAGGTGTATCTCTGTGAGTTCGAGGCCAGCCTCGTCCAGGAGCTAGTTCCAAGAGAGGAATCAAAAAGCTACAGAGAAACCCAGTTGATGGAGGAAGGTCATTGGCTAATAAAGGAACTGCCTTGGCCTATTTCATTGGTTAGAACATAGGTAGGTGGAAAAACATAACAGAACGCTGGGAGGAAGAGGAAGTGAGCTCAGACTCAACAGCTCTCCTCTCGGGAGCAGACGCCTCAGAGAGACTCCATGCTCCTTGCTCCCGGGCAGACACACATGATGAAGCAAGCCGCCAGGTTAGACATGCTGAATCTTTCCCGGTAAGACCGGTGTTCACAGATTATTAGAGATGGGTTGATCGGGATGTGAGAATTAGCCTGTAAGGGCTAGAGCTAAAGGGCCAAGCAGTGTTTAAATGAATACAGTTTGTGTGTTGTTATTTCGGGCATAAGCTAGCCAGGCGACTGGGGTGTTGGGGACGCAGCCCTGCCGCCCTTATTACTACACCCAGTCTCGAAAATAAAAAAAAAAATCAGAGGCCAAGGGCCACTACCCAGGTCACCACACAAACTAACAGAACCTGTATGGTTCACGGTCCATTGCTTTCTAAGCAGCTAACAATTCAGCCAACCTGCTCTTCCTGGTGCTCCCTTCAGCAGAAAAAGAGAATCCTTTAAAAAAACAGTAAGGTATCGGTGCTCCTGATTATCAAGTAGAGTCCTTCATTACCTAGGATGATGACCCATCTGGGCTTCAAGACATTACCAGTTAACCTACTGGTGAACAGAAATCAAATATCTCAGAGAACAAAAGTCTTCCAGGTTTGTCCTTGCACACTATGGTGAGACAAGACCCTAATTTATAGTTTAACAAAATCTTCTATTCTCCCAGAGCACTTCCTGTTCTTCCTCCAAGGTGCAGGGTCCTATGTGTACACATTCCAATATACACTCAATGTCCAGTGTAGCCAACCCTTTACTCCATAACTGGGAGGTCCTGCAAACAAACACAGGTCACATTCAAACAATAATTGTTAAAAAGAGGCCATGGATTAGAACACAATAAAGGGTCCATGGGAACAGTTAGAAGCCAGACAGAAATTGTGAAAATCATGTAATTAGAATGTCAAAAAATTACAGTTAAAAAGTTGAAACAAGCTTCATGGTCATGTGCTCCAGAGGCTAGGGATCTGTATTAGAGCACACCAAGTACAACTTATATCATTCTCTGAGGGTATACAGTCATGTTAGGCAGGACCACACCCTTTTGCCTCATTGTACTAGTTTCCTTGAAATACTGTAACTACAGTAATTTGGTTTAATAATAAGTTCAGTTTTTAGACAGATCCTTGAATGCATGGTTTGTGGTGTGTCACTACTCATTGCTCATTTTATGGAGATTTTGGGCACCCAAGGATAACCCTAACCTCTGAAAGTAGCTTGCTCTAATACAGAGAGAACCAAGAGGTGAGTGAACAGCCCCCCAAAACACACTTTCTAGGCCCTCCATAGTGAGGCAAAACCCTGGACCTCTACCCTGACTACCTCAGTTTCTCTAGACAATCAACAGGAGAGTTTCCTGCAAGTAGGCTGGCCAATACCCACTCCCATCCACTGGACGCCCACAAGCAACAAACACCATCCTGTAACCAAATTCACCTATCCTGCAACTTCAGTGGAACTCAGAAATACAGCTTGCTACAATACTGAGAGGACCAAGAGGTGAGTGACCAGGACGCCAGCAGAACTAACTAACCCAATGCGGGTTATCTAACCAGCCTGCAGAAGAGGTTCTGCTGAGAGGACCGAGAGAGGAACTCTAGCTGTGAGAGCAACCCGGGAGAACAGAGCAAGAGAGCAGGCTAAAGGAACCACAGTGGCTCCCTGAGACACAGAGCAGACCAAGAACAGTTACCAAAGACTCAGACAGCCACTGTAAGAATTGGACCAAGATGCAAAGACACTGCCAACATCAATTGAAGAGATGGGTAGGCTCCAAACTCCAATGCAAGAATTTATCCAACAACCTAATAAGCCGCATGGTAACATCAGAAACCAGTGATCACATACCAGGGAGACTTGACCATCCTAACCAAGTAAAAGCAAAAGAAAATGATTTCAAACATAAGTTTATGAAAAGGATAAAGACCGTTAAAGTGAAATGAAAAACTCCCTTAATTAATGGAGAAAAAACAACAAAAAATTGGGAAAAATTAATAAATCCCAAAAAGAAACCCCCCAAAAAATAATCAAACTGTTGAAGAAAATGGTTCAAGACTTAAAGACCAAAATAGAAGCAATAAAAAAAGGGAAACTCTGGATATGGAAAATCTGCATAAATGAACAGAAACTATACAGAGGGAAGTATAACCACTAGAATAGAAGAGATGGAAGAGAGAATCTCAGGGGTTGAAGAAAGCTAGATAAAATAATTTTAGGATAAAATAATTTTAGGAAAATAATTATTTAGATAAAATAATTTTAGGAAATCTGGAAAAACATAAAAACACCAAACCTAAGAATAATAGGGATGGAAGGAGAACAACTCAAGCTGAAAGGCAAAGAAAATATATTCAACAAAATCATACAAGAAAACTTTCCCAAATTAAGAAAGATATTCCTAAAAAGGTAGAAGAAGTTTACAGAACACAAAAAAGACTGGATCAAAAAAAGTCCTCTCACCATAACTCTTAATATCAATGAACTGAATACAGAAAGACACAGGCTAAGAGAATGGGTAGGAAACCAAGATCCAGCCTTCTTTGTATACAAGAAACACACCTCAACCTCAAAGACAGACATTACTTCAGAGTAAAGGGTTGGGAAAAGGTTTTCCAATCAAATGGACCTAAGAGACAAGCAAGTGTATAGCTATCCTAATATCTAACATTAGATTTCAAAATAATCTAATGCAGGAGGACACTTTATACTCAGAGCAAGGTGAATCTATCAAAATAAAATCTCAATCCTTAACATCTATGCCTCTAATACAAGAACACTCACATATGTAAAAAAAAACTAAAGCTTAAAACACACATCAAAATCCACACACTAATAATAGGAGACTTCTACAATCCACTATCCACCAGACAGAAACTTAACAGAGAAATAAGGAAGCTTACAGATGCCATGAATGAAATGGACTTAACAGACACGTACAGAACCTTACACCTAAACTCAAAAGAATATACCTTTTTCTCAACACCTCATGGAACATCCTCGAAAATTGAACACATACTGAACAAAGCAAACACACACAGATACAAAAAACTGGAGTAACCCTATATATCTTAGTGGATCACCAAGGTTTAAAGTTACAACTTAAGACAACAATACTCTCAGAAATCCTACAAATTCGTGGAAATTGAACAATAAACTAATGAACCACCCACCCATGGGTCAAGGTAGAAATAAATTTAAGACTTCCTAAAATTCAACAAAAATGAAGGCACAATGTACCAAAACCGGCCCTGGAGACACCCCCCCCCCCCGGTGCCGCCCACCCCTAGCGACGCCCCACCTCTAGCCACGCCCTAAGTATACCTTTATGGCACAACAGGACTTAATGGGGTTGTGACACTGGCATGGTATCTTGTGCAGCATTAAAAGGATGGTTTTTTAATGGAGGGATGGGTGTTTCTGCTGTTTGTAAAACATGGTTGTCGTCTTTGTTTTGAGAATGTAGCTAGTCAATCCTTGTGGGAGTGGGTGAGTCATTGTTTGAGGAGGCACGACATCTTGGGAGGGAGAATGTCCGAGAGGGAAGAGCCATGGTATGAGGGGTTTTTTTTTCTTTCGGAGAGTGGGAGTGTCCTTGGAGGAGGGGGTGTGGCCTTGTGGGAAGGAGGTGTACATTTGTAAGGGTAGGTGTGTCATTGTGGTAGGGGGTCCTGTCCTTGAGGGAGAATGACTGTCACTCTAGTGTCCTTGCAGGAGGGGGACAAGTCCTTTTGGGAGTCTGTCTGTCCTTGTGTGAGAGGGATGTTATTGTAGAAGGTGTGTCCTAGGTGTGTCCTTGGAGAGGGTGTGCATTCTTTTGGGATAGGGCAGTCGTCCTTGTGGTAGGAGGCTTGTTTTTGGTGGAGGAGACAGATGGGGACTAATTGGAGGTGTGTCATTGTGGGAGAGGGTGTTTCCTCCTAGGAAGAGGCAGGTCCTTGTGGGATTAGGCATGTCCTTGTGGTAGTGTACACAGCATTGTTGTAGGGGGCATGTCCTTGTGGGAGGTGCTCTGTCATTGAGTGAGGAGGAATGTCATTGCAGGAGGTGTGTGATTGTGGGATGTCCTTATGTGATGTGGTATCTCCCTGTGGAAGGGGCATGTTGTTCTGGGAAGAGATGTGTATTTGAAGGTGGTGTGAACTTGAAGAAGGGGGTATGTCTTTGTTGAAGAGGGTGTGTATTTGTGGGCGGAGGCGTGTACTTGTGGGAGAAGTACAAGGAAGCTTGTCATTCAGGGAAAAGGTGTGTTCTTGTGGGAGTGGGCGAGTCCTTGAGGAAGGAGGTGTGTCCCAGTAAGAATAGGTGTATCCTTGTGGGAGTAGGTAAGTGCTTTGTGGGAGGGATGTGTCCTTGTGGGAGTGGGCATGTTTGAGGAGGCGTGATATCTTGGGAGCAGGCATATCTTTGTGGAAAGAGGCATGTCTTTCTGGGAAGAGGTGTGTGTGTCATTGCAGAAGGAGTATCCTTGTGGGCAGAGGTATGTCTTCCTGTGAGGATGCATGCCATTGCAAGAGGCCTGTCCTAGTGGGAGAAGGCATGTCCATGTGGGCATTTCCTTCTGTCCTTGTGAGAGTAGGCATGTCATTGTGATAGTGGGCATTCCTTGTGGGAGGGGCATGTCTTTGATGGAGGAGACTCATTGTAGGAGATGTGTCCTTGGGGGAGGCTACATCTCACCATGGGGGTTGTCCTTCTGGGAGGTGGGGTGATACTGATGGTATTAAGAGGTGATGTGAACTTGAGAGAGGGTGTGTATCTTTGTCATAGGGAACCATGTACTTGTGGGAGGGGGTGTTACCTTCTGTGAGGAAACGTGTCATTCTGGGAGGAGACATGACCTTGTAGAAGAGGGTGTGTCCTTTACAGAGGAGGTTACTCTTCCTGAGAGTAGGTGTGTCCTTGTGGGAGCAAGCATTTCCAACAGGGAGAAGGCAAGTCATTGTGGATGGGGGCGTGTCCTTGAGGGAGGAGGTGTGTCCTTTCAGAATAGGTGTGTCCTGATGAGAATGGTGTTTCGCTGTGAAAGGGGTGTGTCTTTTAGAGAATGAGTATGTCCTTGTGGGATGGGCCATGTCCTTGCGGGAAGGATGCATATTTGTGGGAGGGGGTATGTCCATGGAGGAGGATCTAAGTACTTATTGGAGGGGGCGTGTCCATGAGAGGGTGTGTCTTTGCTGGGTGGGGCATATCTTCATATTGGGAGGCCTGACTTTCATGCAGGAGATATGTCTTTGCTTGAGGCATGTCCTTATGAGAGTAGGTGTGTCCTTGTGTGAGGGGGTGTTTCCTCCTTGTAGGAGGAGTGTCCTTGTGGGGCAGGGTGTGTCCTTGATGGTGCAAGTGTATCCTTGAGGGAGGGGTCAGTCCTAGTGGGAGGAGTCTTTCTGGTATTAGTCATGTTAGTGCAGGAGAAGTGTCCTTGTGGAAAAGGGCACAAGTTGTGGAAGAGAACATTTCCTTTAGGGAGGGGGCTTTTGCTTGCCGGAGGAGCCAATACTTGGGAATGCAGGCATGCCCATGTGAAATTGGGTGTGTCCTTCTGGGAGGGTGTATGTCCTAGTGGCAGGAGGCATGTATTTGCAGGAGGTTGCTTTGTGGGAGGGCACATGTCATTTTCGTGGGGGACAAATCCTTGTGTGAGGGGCATGACATTGTAGGAGATGTGGCCTTGTAAGATGTGGCAAGTCCTTTTTTGAGGAGGCATGTCCTTGAGGGTGGGGCTTGTTGGTGACAGGAGAGGTGTGTCATTGCAGGAGGTGTGCCCTTGTTGAAGGGGTGTGTCCTTAGGGGAGGAGGTATTTCCTACTGGGAGGAGGCATGCACTTTATTTAAGAGGCAGGTCCTTGAAGGAAGAAGTGTGTCATTATTGGAAAGGTTATGTCCTTGTGGAAGGTGTGTCATTGAAGGAGGTGTTTCCTTATGAGAGGGGTGTGTCCTTCAAAGAGGCGTGGTATGTGGTATGTTTCTGTGGGAGGGGACACTTCTTTTGGGGAAGGACACACCTCTGGGAGCAGGTGTGACCTTGATGCAAGAGGCTTATCTTTAAAGGAAGTGAGAATTTGTGGAAGGGGCATGCTCTTGTGAAGGGGTGAAAATTGTGGGAGGATACACGTCCTCTTTGCAGGAGGAGTTAATTTTGTGGGGTGGGCATGTCTTTTTTTTTATTTTTTTTAATTTATTTATTTATTAAGGATTTCTGCCTCCTCCCCGCAACCGCCTCCCATTTCCCTCCCCCTCCCCCGATCAAGTTACCCTCCCTCATCTGCTCGAAGAGCAATCAGGGTTCCCTGACCTGTGGGAAGCCCAAGGACCGCCCACCGCTATCCAGGTCTCCTAAGGTGAGCATCCAAACTGCCTAGGCTCCCCCAAAGCCAGTACGTGCAGTGGGATCAAAAACCCACTGCAATTGTTCTTGAGTTCTCAGTATTCCTCATTGTCCTCTATGTTCAGTTAGTTCGGATATATCCCATGCTTTTTCAGACCCAGGCCAGCTGGCCTTGGTGAGTTCCCGATAGAACATCCCTTCAGGGAAGGGTCAGGTCTTTGTGGAGAAGGTGTGTCATTGAGGAGATGTGCCTTTGTGGGAGGCGTATGTCCTTGAAGAAGATGTGCCTTTCAGAGAGGGATGTGTCATTGCAGAAGGTGTGTCCTTGTTGGAGGGGGCATGTCTTTGCAGGAGGGGTGTGTCCTTAATTGTGGGGGCATGTATTTTAATGAGGGAGCATGTCTTTTACTGAGGTGCATGTTATTTTGTGAGGAGGCATGTCCTTAATTGAGGCAATGCGTCCTTTATTGAGAGGTCATGACCTTGAGGGAGGTACATGTTCTTTATTGAGGGGCATGTCCTTTATTAATGGGGCCTGTCCTTGTGGGAGTGGGCATGTCCTTGAGTGAGTAGACGTGTCCTTTTGTTAGAGGGCATGTCATTGAAGGAGGTGATGTATCCTTGTGTGTGGGGTCATGTCCCTGAGGGAGGAGGCATGCCTTTCAGGGAGAGGGTACATCATTATAGGAAGCATTTCCTTGTGGTAGGGGACTCTATATTTGTGGGAAGAGGCAAGTGGTTTCGGGTGTGTACTTGTGGGTGGGGGCATGTTCTTGTAGGAATAGAATGTCCTTGTGAGAGTAGGCATGTCCTTTTGGGATTGGGCATAAGTTTGTGGGAGGGGCTTGTCCTTGATTGAGGTGGCAGAACGTCTTGAGAGGAAGCATGTCCTGTTTAAGGAGGCGTGACACCTAGAGAGAGGATGTGTCCTTGTTGTAGAAGGCATGTCCTTGTGGAAAGGGCATGTCTTTATGGAAGTGGGCAGGTCCATGTGGGTAGGTGTGTGTGCTTGTTGGAGGATGCACATCTCTGCAGGGTGATGGGATGGGTCATGTCCTTTTTGGAGGGGCAATGTTATTGCATGAGGCATGTCTTTGTGGGGAGCAAGTCCTTGTGGGAGGAGGCATGTCCCTCTGGGAGGAGGCATGTTATTGCAGAAAGTGTCCTTGTGGAATGAGGCAAGTCTTTGCATGAGGAGGCATGGCTTTGATACGGGAGTCACGTCTGCAGGAGTCGTGAACTATTGTGAGAGGAGTGTACTTGTAAGAAGAAGTGTGTCGTTTGTGACAGGGGGTGTGTTTTTGTGGGAGGAAGTGTGTCATTGCAGGAGTGTGTCCCTGTGAGAGGGGGCGTATTACTGAAAGATGGTGTGTACTTTTCAGGAATGGGTGGGTCATTGCAGGAGGTGTATCCTTGTGGGAAGAGGCATGTCCTTTTTTGATGGGGTGTGTCCTTGTGATATGTTGTTGATATAGGAGGCAAGTCATTGCAGAAGGCCTGTCCTTATAGGAGGAGTCATGTCCACATGAGAGGGGATGTGTCATTGTGGGAGGGGAGTGTTTTCTCCTGGAAAGGGGCACAGCCTTTTGGGAGGAGGCATGTCCTTGTGAGAGGTAGAACCTCTCTGTGGAAGGTGTGTCCTTCTGGGAGGAGGCAGGACCTTGATGGAGGGGGTGTGTAACTTGAGGGAGGGGGGGTGTCTTTGTCAGGGTGGGCATGTACTTGTGGGAGGAAGGGTATCCTTGTGGAAGGGGGAATCACCTTCTACCAGGAGGCATGTAATTCTGGGAGGAGTAGTGTCCTTGTGGGAGAGGACATTGATGTAGGAGGGTTACTCTCTGATGCTTTCATTGGTTAATTAATAAAACTGCTTGGCCTGATAGGTCAAAACACAGGTAGGCGGGGAAGACAGAACAGAATGCTGGGAGGAAGAAAGCAGTGAGGCAGACACAATGGAGCCAGCCACCAGGTCAAACAAGCTAATCTTTCCCATGGTGCTACACAGATTATTAGAAATGGGTTAAGCAAGATGTGAGAATTAGCCAATAAGAGGCTGAAACTAATGGGCCAGGCAGTGTTAAAATGAATACAATTTGTATGTTGTTATTTCGGGTGTAAAACTAACCATGCGGGAGCGGGGTGGGTCGAAAAGCAGGCCTGCTTGCCTTGTCACTACAGGACGTGTCCTTATAGGAGGGGCCATGTCATTGCAGGAGGTGTGTCCTTGTGGGAGGGGCATTTTCCTTATGGAGGAGGCAGTTCATGATAGTAGAAGTGTTCTTGTGGGAATGGGCGCGTCCTTGTGGGAGAGGGATGTCCTTTTGTGAGGAGCTATGTCCTTGAAGGACTGAGCACTTTCATGCAGCGCAGCAGGGGGCATGTGCTTGGGGAGTAATCTTATCCTTGTAGGAGGGCTTGGGCCACTTTGGGAATTGTCATGTTGTTGAGGGAGGATGTATGTCATTACTGGAGCTGTGCCCTTGTGGGAGGGGGTGTGTCCTTGTGAGAATAGACATGTCCATTTGTGAGTGGACACATTCTTGTGGGAGTGGGCATGCACTGTGACAGGAGGCATGTCATCGTATGAGGAGGCATGTCTTTGATACAGGAAGTGTCTTTGCAGTGGGTGAGATTGGAGGGAAGGGGCATGTAATTGTGGGAGGCAGCATGTTCTTGTGGGAGAGGGCGTGTCCTTGAGGAGGGAGGTGGATTATTGTGAGTGTTGGGATGTCCCTGTGGGAGAAGGCACACCCTTCTTGTAAGAGGAATGTCATTGAGGAGGGAGGTATGCTCCTGTGAGAGTAGGAGCATCCTTGTGGGAAGGGGCATGTCCTTGTAGGAAGAAGGTACATTTTTTGTTTGGGGGGTGTCTCCTTGTGATACTAGGAGTGTCCTTGTGGGAGTGAGTGTGTCCTTTTGGGAGGGAGTGTGTTCTTGTGGGAGGAGGCATGTCTTTTAGGAGGCATGCAGGAGTGTCTTTGCAAGAGTGAATTTGTGCTATGGGGCAACTACTTGTGGGAGACCTGTCCTTTTTGGAGTGGGACTGTCCTCACAGGGGCATGTCCCATGACTACCTTTAAGTGTCAGCCCCAAAGCCAGGTGGTGGTGGCGGCACACTCCTTTAATCCCAGCACTCAGGAGGCAGAGGCAGGCAGATCTCTGTGAGTTCGAGACCAGCCTGGTCTACAAGAGCTAGTTCCAGGACAGGCTCCAAAACCACAGAGAAACCCTGTCTCGAAAAACCAAACAAAAAAAAAAGTGTCAGCCTCACCACCATGGCTACCTTTGTGTGTCAGCCTCACCACCATGGTTTTTATGTGTCAGCCTCATCACCATGGTTACCTTTCCACATCAGCCTCATCACCATGGTTACCTTTATGTGTCAGCCTCATCACCATGGCTGCCTTTATGTGTCAGCCTCACCACCATGGTTTTTATGTGCCAGCCTCATCACCATGGTTACCTTTCCACATCAGCCTCATCACCATGGTTACCTTTATGTGTCAGCCTCATCACCATGGCTGCCTTTATGTGTCAGCCTCATCACCATGGTTACCTTTATGTGTCAGCCTCATCACCATGGTTACCTTTATGTGTCAGCCTCATCACCATGGTTACCTTTATGTGTCAGCCTCATCACCATGGTTACCTTTATGTGTCAGCCTCATCACCATGGCTACCTTTATGTGTCAGCCTCATCACCATGGTTACCTTTATGTATCAGCCTCATCACCATGGTTACCTTTATGTGTCAGCCTCATCACCATGGTTACCTTTATGTGTCAGCCTCATCACCATGGCTACCTTTATGTGTCAGCCTCATCACCATGGTTACCTTTATGTATCAGCCTCATCACCATGGCTACCTTTATGTATCAGCCTCATCACCATGGTTACCTTTATGTATCAGCCTCATCACCATGGCTACCTTTATGTGTCAGCCTCATCACCACGACTGCCTTTGTGTCAGCCTCATCATGGCTACATTTGTTGTGCAGAAGAGGAACCTGAAGCTAGAAAGAGGGAACACAAGGTGCCCAGTGACCAAGCAGAAACTTGCACCTGGGCTTCTAATCACCCTGTTCCAGTGGCCCTGCTGGCAATTCTGCTCTTGGGGAAGCAGAGACTAGGGAACTTAGCCAGCTACTCAGATGCCTGGCCTCAGGCAGAAACTGTTGCGTGTCTCCAACTTCAGATAGGATTAGAGGCTGAGCCATAGGGTGGCCATGATATGGGAGCATCTGACAAGCCAGCAGGGTAATCCAGCCATTAATCCCTTGAGCCAAGGTCTCCTTCTGGCAGGGCCCAGCTGGTGGGAGGAGCAGGAATCAGCCCCATCATCCTCAGCCTCTGACTGTTCCTGTAGGCTTTCCCCCCCTTTTATGTGATGCTGGGGATGAAACCCATCATCAAGCCCTTCCTTCCTATGTTCCTTTATGGATGATAGAAAATTGAGCCCAGAGAATTTTGATGGCAATCTCTGCTCAGTAGCCCACCTTTCCAGTCAAGACAGCCTCCCCATCTCCTCAGCACATACCCAGAACTAACTTCCATCCCAGCCTCCCACCTCAAGGGTAGAGGTTAGAGGCAAGCTTCCTTTCCTTCTTGAACTGAGAGATTCAAGTTGGAGGTTTGTCTACCATGTGTCTCCAGAACCTTGAACAGCATAAAACAGGGGCAGTCAATGCATACTGACTGGGTGACCCACGGACAGGAAGAAGGGACTAGCAAATACAACCCTTCTGTTGGCAAATAATCTTGGGGTCCAGGCACTGTACCAGGTGTTTTTCTGCTGTTTCACTCATTAAAGCCCAGGCAGCCGTGTATGATGATCTGTGTGGCACCCAGGCAGGAGCTGCAGTTCTTAGATGGGTTATGGTCAAGAGGCCCTTTGACAACAGGCCTAGACTCTGTGTAGAGCTATGGGAGGCACTCCAGAGGACACTAGACCTAGAGAAAACACAGATTGCAGGGGCCTGTGAAGCAAAGCCAGCTTAAACCGGACCTGGGAGAGGACACAGGAGGATGTGCTCCACAGCACTGACATGTTTCATAGTGATGGTATGGCTGCTGGGCAGAAGACAGACTGTGTGGCTGGGGTGAGTTTGGGGAGTTCCTGTACACTGAAGCCCTGATCTGAGCATTTGTTTTCTTTAGCAGACTCTTCGCAGAACAAATTAAACTGGATCCCAGAACCCAGTGCCCTATCCCAGCTCTTCCCTCAATGAGCTCTGATCTGAGATTGAGGCTCAGAAGCACACCCCTCACATGTAAGATTCAGGTTCAGTCAACAGGTCCAGATGGTGCTTAGTCTTATGATCAGGGCTCCTACCCCCACTGCTCTCTTGGAGGTAGACCAATGGTTTCAGGGGGCAGTAAGCATATGTGTGCCTACACGGCTATGTTCAACGGGCCCTTGGGCACCAGGCTTACACCATGTGAAGCTGCGCAAGGTGCTCTAGAAGACACTATTACACAGTTTGCTGCCTCCCACCCCCGCCCCGGAGGATATTCCTCACTGCCCACTCACCTAAACTCAGAAAGCCAGCACCCAGTCTCACTACCACACTGTCCAAACCCTAGAGCACTACAGAATGAGGCCATGGAGACAATCTGCACATTGCCCCCTTCCTCTGTTTTGTGACCAAGCACATGGCTGACTTTGCCAATGAACTGTGAGGGGACAGTCTTAGACACCAAAGAGAGGCTGTCATGCATTCTCCCACCCCCCACTTCTGGGGACCCAGAAGCCAGCCCTTGATGACAGATCAATGTGGAATTCTACTCTGGAGAGGGGCCCTACTCTCCTTGGAGATTGTCAAGCCTGTATTCATTTTGTGTGCACCTGTGTGTATGCCAGAGGCTAATGTTTGATATTTTTCTCTACTTTTAAAAAATGTATTTTATGGGCATTTTATCTGCCTGGTGTTGACAGAGGCCAGAAGAAACTGCAGTTACAGATGTTGTGAGTTGTGAGTTCATGTGCTGGAACTTGAACTGGGACCCTTGGAAAAATGGTCAGTGCTCTTAACTGTTGAGCCATCTCTCCAGCTCATCTTTTTGCTTTTTATGATTCATTTTATATTTAATTATGTGTATGTGCAAAAATTTGTGATTGTGTCCACATGAGGTTAGATGACATTCAGAGGCCAGAAACCCAAGTTACAGACAGGTCTGAGCTGCCCAATGTGGATGCTGGGGGCTAAACCTGGGTCCTCTGCAAGAGCATCATGCATTCTTAAGCACCACTGCTCCAGCCCCTACCTTATGCTCTTACTGAACAAGTTCACTGATTTGGCTAGGCTGGCTGGCCAGAGAGCCCCAGGGATGCTCCTGTTTCCTCCCTAGTGCTAGAATTATATGCACATATATCTGTATATAAACATATATGCATATACTGACTTTTATGTTGAGGACTGAAATGTAGGGTCTCATGAACAGATAGCACTTTACCAACTGAGCCATCTCACCAGCCACATTTCCCCCAAATCTTAAGCCCCGTTATTGCAACTCAGTCCTACCCACTATAGAGAAGGATTTGGGCCACTTGTGACTTTTATCTCAGAACCTGAACTTGGCCACCTTACACAGACAGAACTGAGGCACACAGCCTAAGTGCCTTGCCCAGGGTCACATGACAGCAGGACTCAAACCAAAGCATTTGTGTACTATGCCATTCTGACTCACTGCCAGACCCCAGGCAGCTCTTAACCTTGGTCTCCCCCATTTCATTTTACTTTTAATTTGTGTGCCTGGAAGAGGGCACTGGACTCCTGGAAGCCAGTGACACAGGTGCTGGGAACTGAACCTCAGTCCCCTGCGAGAGGAGCAAGCACTCATACCTGTTGAGCCCCCTCTCCAGCCCTGCCCTGCTACTTCAGACAACAGCGGTGACATGGCTCTCCTACTCTGGTTCTTCCAGAATGGAGGTTGGAAACCTCTGTACTCAAAAGGAAGTAGGATGGTTGTTTAGAAAGAAATAAAATATTTTTCTTTACTGCAAATTATTTGTAAATATTCACGTTTCCAGTGTCATTACAAAAAGACCCCCAGGAGAACTCTGGGTCCTTTAACGTGAAAGAATGGTACAACTTACAAAAATAATAAATACATATATTGCCACCTAAAGAAAAAAGGAAATTGCCTCAAGAAAAAGGAAATCAGCGCCAAAATTCATAGCAAGTATGAACTGTGGCTGGCAGCAACTTCTTGCTGCCCATGGGGGTCTCTCTTTGGTCTGCAACCCAAACACCTAGAGGACCACTCTGAAGAATTCAAACTGAGGATCAAGTGCAGAGCTGGACGTGGCTACTCCCTGAGTCAGTACCTCCTCCCAAGATATCCAATTCTGGGCACTGACTTTCTCTCTGGAACGGTGCTTAAAAATGGTGTGAGCGTGGGGGGATCATTCGTTTTCGTGAACGGCTCTCTTTTTGTGCTGGGGTGACAAGGACTGTGGCTCTGTCTTTGGTACCACTCTTCTCATCTGTGGGTACCACATCCATCATGCTCCTGACTTCTGCTGCTCATAACTACTTACAGATATTCTGAGAGGAGTAAGCCCTCCTCCTCCCAGCAATGGACAGGAAGAGGCAGAAAGCAAGGAAGGGATGGGGGCGGTCAGGATGTAAGTCCCTGTGAAGGGAGTATTGCTTGGCCTGGTTCAAAGCCTTCTGCTCAGGTCCTTTCCCACAAGGCTGCACCTAAAGCAAGTCCTGTGAGAGCTGCACTAGGTGCAGGGAAGTGTCAGAGTGCCTGAAGACCAGATGGCAGGCAAGGAGACATCACTCTGAGGCAACAGTATTTGTTGTTTGTTTTGTTTGTTCTTGTTGTTCCCTTGCTTTCAACTGCAGGCCTGAAGACAGGAAGCACTCTTCTGGAACCAGCAGGACCATGGGAACTGATAGAAGAGTTGGCAGGATCAGGAGAGGCTCCAGGGCTTGGCATCCATGGATGTGGCTGGAGAAACATGAGGCAGTAGCTGTTTGGTCACTAACTAGTGTGTTTGACACCAGCAATTTCTCTAGCAATTCAGCTGCCCTAGGCCCTACAGGAGCATGGGTAAACTTCCAGAGAACCTCACAAGTGGTACCAAAGGTCTGGCTTGTGTTTAAAGTGGAGTACATCTGTCTCCCAGTTTCTTCAAGGTCAGATCCAGAAGGGGGCCAGATGGTGGCTGCTGCTTTGTGCGTTTTGCTTTTTAGTTTGGTTTTCTTTTTCTTTATTTATTTTTTCATTTCTATCTGGGAGGCTTGGATTCCCAGGATTGATGGCTAATCCCTGGATACTGGGATGCTGGCCCCACAGTTCTTACCATCATGCCAGGGCCCAGCTCACACCAAGCCTGCATCCTTAGCCATGCTATAGAAGATGCCCCTGTGCTGCAGGAGCTCAGAGGGTGCACCACACTCCCGAACTTCTCCTTTGTCCAAGACGATCACCCTGCATGGGGAGAGATGTAGATGTGAGCATTATGCAAAGAGATGTGTTTGATGTCTATGGGATTGCCTGCCTGCAGAAAGTATTACAAACTCTAGGGGCTGGAGAGATGGGTATCCACCCTACCACCTCCTTGTTATCACTTGTACCTAGCACATGTCACCCTTTGACATCAATGTTTGTTGCTGTGTCCATTGTCCCTCTCTTTTAATTAAGTGTCCTGGTCCTTAAGATATTCCCTAAGCTTTGTTTGAGAGGTGACCCCAGAGTCCAGAATAACATGGGGCACATAGCAGACCCCTCATGCATATAAATATGCTGAATGAAATAATCCTGGATAACCTGTTCTTCTCGTGACAGAATAGTCCCACCAACTGGTGTTGCCCCTGAGCCTAAAAATGGTGACGGATGCATGAACAAACATGACTGTGAACCGGACCAACCCTGTAGGCCCACAGACCCACTCTGAGGGCTTAACCTTGTATAGTCCATGATGGTATTAAGCCGATGAGCAATAGTGAGCACAGTACAGTCTTCAAACTGTGTCCGGATGGTAGACTGAATGAGGTCATCTGTCTCTAGGTCCACAGCTGCTGTAGCCTCGTCCAACACTAGAATCTTTGTCTTCCTCAGCAGAGCCCGGGCCAGGCACACAAGCTGGCGCTGGCCGACACTAGAAAGGGAGAAAATCTCAGAGACAGGGCTCAAACTACCCTGATCCTGAACCAGGCTTGGAGGGGAGAAGGCTAGCGCACAGTCTGGGGGTGGGTTTTAGGCAGGAGAACAAGTCTGCTCCCCATGTCCATGCCTGTGACAGATATTACTAATCAATCATGCTTTACTTCCATGTGAGCAGGAAATGGACTTAGAATCATTCCCAACAAAAGGCTCAGAGGTAATATTCACAAAGTATCAGGCCATTCTGGTGTGGATGACAGAGTGGATAACAAAGGTGGTTCACTATCCATGACCTCTTTGAGCTGCTGCAGACTCAGCACTGGCTGGGCTCAGCTATGAGCCTGGCTTTAGTCAACGGGATGCTGACCAATGAACGGCCAGTAGAGGCCTAACGTGGGAATGGACATGTTCACCCTTACACATCTGCCATCACCACGACAGCACACCTGGGCAAGTCTGCTGGAAGATGAAAAACAGATGCACTGATCCCACTGAGGCCAAGTAGATCAGCCAACAGTCAGCTGCACCTACTTCCTTTCCCCATGAATAATCCCAGTCAAGGTCAGCAGCACAGTCATTGACTGACCACTGACTGAAGCAGAATGGAGGCTGGTTGCCCTGGTGATGGGGGCAAGAGGACAGAATCTTCACACACTAGCCCTGCCTGCCTACCTCAGGTTCTCTCCACCTTCTGCACACTCATGATTCAGCTTGTCGGGCAAAGCTGACACAAAGCCTTTCAGGTGAGCAAGCTCCAGGGCCATCCAGACTTCTTCATCAGAATACTGACTGAAAGGGTCCAGGTTCATGCGGAGAGAACCCGAGAACAAAACAGGATCCTGTGCAAGAACAGCAGATAGCATGTATGAGGGTCTAAATCTAGAAGGTTCCACACAGCCTGATGTTTTGAGCACTTGTTCCACAGTTGGTGGTGTCATTTTGGGATGTTGTGGAGCTTTTAAGGAGATGGAGCCTGTCTGAAAGAAGCAGGTTTCTGAGGGCAGTCCTCTGAAGCTTAGTCTTGGCTCTGATACTGGCTGGGTCCCTGCTTCCTGGTTGCTTGATGTCACCACCAAACATACTACAGCATGACCTTGCTTTCCCCACTGTGATGGACAGCAACCCTGTGATACTCTGAATCTCTCTTCCCTGCAGATGATTCAAGGATTCTGGCACAACTATCAAAAAAGTAACTAACAGTACATGGCAATCACACCACACTGAACAAGGAAAGCTCACCAATATAAGATATGAGATGTTCACACTAGAACAGGAAGAGATCTCAGAGTCCCTCCAGAGCATGAACTCTGTGAACAGAAAATGTCTGGAAAACCCTGCGTAACCAGACCAAAACTTTTTTTTCAAAACTTCTCCAAACTTTCAATATGCCAATTCTCTGTTGCTTTTAGCGGTGTTATTTCATCACAGCAACAGAGATGTAACTGACGCTGTCACTCAACCCCACCTGCAGGAAAGACTCAGAGAAACAAAGAAAAATCACAGCCACAAGCAATGCATTAGGGAACTCTTGCCCACAGGGAATGGTTTAGAAAATTCTTATTTGCAGCATAGCTCCAGAAGTGTTAGAGATTAAGACACTGACTCCTGCAACTGGTAGAGAAGACTGAGTTATTATCACCAAAGTCCTCAGATGCTCTGGGTCTCTGTATGAAACAGTAGAGAATTTTCACATCACCTGTTCACAGTTCCTATATACAGCCATGTACTATCTAACACCAAGAAAATACTTAGGAAAATAGCTGACCATCACTTGGGGGTAAAAGTCTATGTATGATATTAAGTGCAGATGCTAAATCTGGAAAAAGAAAAACTAATCATGGGTTTTGTGACCAAAGCTACATGC
The DNA here is from genome assembly GCF_037038515.1 of Microtus pennsylvanicus. NCBI lineage: Eukaryota > Metazoa > Chordata > Mammalia > Rodentia > Cricetidae > Microtus > Microtus pennsylvanicus. Next base: position 95,463,011 of record NC_134590.1, on the reverse strand, counting down.
AACCAAGCCTGATGGCCTTGAATTTGATCCTCAGAATACACACGCAGAGGAGAGAACTGACTCCTGTAGACTATCAATTCATATGCATGGTCTGTTCCCCTCCTCCCAATAAATACATGGATGCAAATATATTACTCTCCATCTACAGTTGGCAGAGTATATGAATACAGAGGGTGTGGCTTCAGTGTGTGCAGGACCCATCAGCCTTGCCCACCTGGGGGATAATGGTGATCTTGAATCGCAGGTTGTGTAGGCCAATCTTAGCAATGTTCACCCCATCGATGATGATCTCCCCTTCTGAAGACTCATTGATCCGGAACAAACCCAGGGTGAGTGATGACTTCCCAGCTCCTGTACGGCCCACAATGCCAACCTGCAGAACAGGAAGAAGCTGTGGTGATGTGGGAATGCTGCAGACTCAAGGTTCTCCCAGCAGGTGGCTGGGTCAGAGCTGTGGTCATCTGGTTGATCTAGCTTCCACTACAGTGCTTACCCCCTCTCCACCCCGCTTCTCCAAGACCCACCTTCAGGGGCTACTTTGACAAAAGGTTGGAAAAGATGCCCTTTGCTTCACAGAGGCTAAGGACTTTTCATAAGTCAGAAGAGATGCTCAAAGGAATAGGGTGCAGATTAAACAAATGTTTAGTTGTGCTATGTTCAACTAGAGAGAGTCGGAAAATAATGAGGTGCTTCCTGGCTTCCCACATGGTTCCTCTCTCCTCTGATGGGAATTCCTTCCTGAAGCCATGACTATACCTCAGATTCAAGCAAAGCCCCTGAACTTCTCTGATATGGTCCGAGTACCCCAGTTCCTGATCAATGGCTAACATCCTCAATGTCCAATGACAGGTCTTTCTCCTCTCTTTTACATCTGGGCTTGAGTAGGCTCCTCCACAGTTATCACAGCTCAGCACCCATGCATGAATGCCCGTAAGACTCAGAGATTTACCTCATGGAAAGAGAACACTTGGACACATGTGGATGGACAATTTAACAATTCAATATTACAGTATGCAAATGCCTAGGATGATCCCTGACCAAGTGTCTGAGAAAGTTCTATGGGTCATGGTCTTGAATGCCTTCCAGGAAGAGCTTGGAGCTATATGTCCCCATAAGCTGTTCTGGGATGATGGTATCACTTTATTACTCTAGAGTTTACAAACTCCAGTAAAGGGACACACAGGAGGAGCTGGGGTGAGCTGGAGGGCTAGATTCTTCTAGACAGACCTGCAGGGGGGTGGGCAGAACTGCTACATGTTCCAACCATTCAAGAAAAGCAGAGGGACCATTTTATGGATCACGGATTTTTTTTTAGTATTTATAGTTCACGCAAATGTTTTCAAAAAACGTATCTGCATGTCTGGGGGTGTCGTCCACCTGTTGAATACACTCAGCATCTTTTATTCCCATGATTCCTCCCTGTAAAAGCACCTCAATCCCACAGTGGAGAGTTCATGCTGGACCCTAAGTCAATGGAACAGAGGACGGAGCACGCCCACCTTTTCTCCACCCTCGATGGTGACGTTTATGTTCTTGAGAACCAAGTCCAAGTCCTCTCGATACCTCAAGCAGTAGTTCCGGAACTCTACACGGCCCGAATGGGGCCAGGTGCTGGGTGGAGCTGTCTCCTGGATTTGCCAGGGAGCCTGGATCACAAGAAGAGGGATAAGAGAAACTGGCAAGTGCAAGCTGCCAAGAACAGTCTTTTATGTGGGTTCTGGGGTCTGAACTCTTCACCCACTGAGCTATCTCACACTTCCAATCAACTCATTCATGCTTAATTCCTCAACTTATGAGGAAAATTGTCCTCATTGTGTTCCTGTTTCCCCAGGGTACCTGTGGGCTGTGTTACTTATACTTACTAAGGGATATTTTCCTCTAAAACAAGATGGTTCTTAATAAGTGTTAAAAGCAGACAGGAAAAGCCCAAGAGGGCCTGGCAGACACATAGTTCACCCTCTGAGTAAGCAGAGGACACCCAAAGGGTTTCTGAAAGGCCAAGGCTAAGGGGCCAGACTGAATCCTGCCTTACCTCCTTCTCTGTTTCAGAATACTCTTTGAGTCTCTCCACAGCCACGATGTTGGTCTCCATCTCAGAGGACATTCGAACCAGCCAGTTCAAGTAGGAAGTTATCTGCCAATGGAGAGAGCCATGTGGGGTCTCTTGGGGAAAGCGTGGCTTCATTTTCATTAAGTATGCATCATATCATTCACACAGATACAGAAATAAGTGACCTACAGAGCCATCACCAGAATGGACACACTGCACCTCTTAGGAATCACACCTTTCAAGGTGACACATGGTTCACACAAGTTGTCAGAAAGCAGCCAAGAGCTGTGAGGTGGCTCTGTGGGCAAAGCACTTGCTGAGCAAGCCTGGCAACCTGAGTTCCACCCTCCAGGGCCATGTAAAGATGCAACAAGAGAAAATGACTCCACAGAGTTGTCCTCTGACATCTGCATTGTGGATGAAAGAAAGAGAAGGGGGGAAGAAAGGGAAGAAAGGAGGGAAGGAGGGAGGGAGGGAGGGAGGGAGGGAGGGACAGAGGAAGGGAGGAAAGGAGGGAGGGAGGGAGGGGGGAAAGAGAGAGAAGACAGAAAAGAAAGGCAGAAAGAAAGAGAAGTCATATAGGAAACTGGAAAATATTTTGAAACTGCATGTGTGGATCCGTAATTAATCCCAGTGCTCCAAAGATTGAAGACGCAGAATTATGCCAAGTTCTAGGCTACCCCATCTTAACCACACAAAGAAAATATTTTTAACTCAGTATGATAAACATCATGAGATGGAACTAACACAGAACTCAGGGAAATTCATAGCTTTGAAAGCATCAAAGCCACTGAGAATCTTCTGAATGGTAAAGAATGCAGGCCACGTGTCAGGATTCCCATAAAACTCCATTCAAGCCCTCTCCTTTTCCCATTCGTGCAGGTACCCAAAGCCAAGGTCTAGAAACTCAAAATCTGGTTGCCATAGGGAGAACATTCAACACAAGAAAGAGCCTTCTACCTGCAATGAGTAAGACACGGAGAGGCCCACCAAGCCAGCGCTGAGGCTGTGACGGGATATGACAGCAAACAGGGCGGCGAACAACACGATACAGTTGCCCACACACTCAAGACGCACAGCGAGCCACCTGTAAGGAGATATGTAGGAGTATATCAGACAGACAGACAGACAGACAGATGCACAGTTTTAAGTTCATGGAACAGAGCTAAGCTCATCTGCCATCTGAGCTAATTTCCAAGCACTTCTAGAGAAAGGCCTTGTGGGTGACACTCATCCAAGATATGAGAACTGGGAGTGGGGGTGGTGCCCAGGGCCCATAGGACTTCATGAATCTGGCTTGCCTAGGGACTAAAATAGAACTCTCAAGAGCAACCTCCACCCTGGAAACTCAAGTTTGCCTTTGGAAAGATTGACTTTTTCTTAGGAAATCTTTAATATCAAGAAACAATTCCCTGGAAATCGCGAAGTTGTCATCGACTACAGGAGGCACTGCTGTCTGTAAACAGGCATCGTGGGCTGGGGCAGAGCTCATTGCTGGGTCACTGGCCTGCCGTGCACAGGGCCCTGGGTTTGAGAGCCATCACCACAGAATACTAGCAATAATAATTATAAAATAAGTAAAAGTCAGTCCCTTGGCAAGAGATAAACCTCAATGTGAGGAAGAAACAGCTGCTATTTACAAAGTTGGACACTGAGCTCTTAGGACCACCCCCCACCTGCACCCCACAATGCTAAGATTATGTGAGGACAAAAATGTGGGTTCTCATGCTTGCACAGCAAGCAATATCAGCCACCAGGCCAGCTCTCCAGCCCCCAGGCTGCTTTATTTTTTAGACAAAATCTCATTCTATAGTCTAGCTGGCCTGGAATTCGCCAGTTAATCAAGGGAACCTCAGACTCATGGTAATCTTCCTTCAGGCATGTGCCCCGCTGTTTCCATTTCTCTCCCAGAAGAAACAGAGGCTGAGGGACTGGGCCCTCGGCTGGCTTCCCACCTGTTGGCCACAATGCTGGGGTAGTAGGCCTTCTGGTTCTCATCTACTTTTAGGTCACTCTGGCGAATGAAGCGCTCCTGCTCCTCAAAGGCACGGATGACACTGACCCCCAGCAAGGTCTCGTTGAAGTGTGAGTACACAGGGGAACGGCTAACAGACTCGAGGCGCTTCAGCTGTCGGGAGGAGGCCACATAGAACCTCTGTGGGAGAGAGAGAGGCACAGAATCAGTGCTAGCCCCTCGTGCCATCCTCCTGGGATATTCCGGGAGAAGCTCAGACGTGGCTGACCCCTGGAGATGGGCTGCTTTCCTGGTGAACTGTGGAACAGGAATGTCAGTGACAGTAGCCACAGTTTCTTGGATGCATGTCCCATTTTCCAACCTAGGCAGTGCTCTTTCTTGCTCTTGTGTGGAGACAAAGGGGTAAAAGTGGCCTCCTCTTTGGGTCCGTGCCTAAGCAGCAGCAGGATGAAATGACCTCCAGACTGCCTGGTCTCTCAGGAGCTCTCAATGTTTGGGGCTTTCCTCTCCCAACAGTACAGGTTCAGAAAGACGCTTTGTGACTGGCAGACCTCTTTAGTCTTCATTTGCTACTACCACAGAAATCCAGGCCTTGGCTTCTTCTGTATAATAGCAACACTAAAGCCATTTTGCACAGTAGACTATGAGGACAGCAGGTAAGAACCAGTATGGTTCTTCTTTGTGAGTCTCACATGGCTATATGCACATTCATTGCACATGTCTCACACACATACATGTCAAGGATGGAACCCTGTGGATGCCACTAAACCAGGAGCCTGTGTCAGCAGTTTCACACACATGGCAACTCCATGCCCTCCCATATGCCCATCCCTATTCTCCTTCAATTCATGGTCTCTTCTTTCCCTCATCATTACTGAATGTCTGTAAGTGTGTGTAAACATATACACATTCCTAGATAGAACCTGTGAGTCCAAATGTTACCTATATGTATGTTTTCAGGGCTGACCCTTTGGCACTAGACACCCAACTGATGGGCTCTTCTTTGGGGAGGGCCACCTCTTCTGTTCCTAGCTGACAGGGATGGGGCCACAGAAAGGAATTGACATTGGTCTTCACTCTATAGGGTGACAAGCACAGGTCAGCAGGAGGCAGCGCCAGGTACAAAGAGTAGGGGCCAAGTCAGCAAGGGACAGGAGTGACCCCACTGAGAGAAAAGGAGACAAGAGTTGCTTAGTCTCCGAAAATGCCAAACAGGATGAAAAAAAAAAAGACTACAAAGACATCAACCCTTATATACACAAACTATATAGGTGTGCTGGCTAGTTTTATGTTAGCTTCACACACGCTAAAGTCATATGAGATGATGAAACCTCAACTGAGAAAATGACTTCTTTAGGAGATTTTCTTAATTAATGATTGGTGGGGAGGGCACTGTGTGTGTGGGGGGGGAGGGGTGGAGGAAGTATCCCTGGGCTGGTGCCCTGGGTTCTAAAAGAAAGCAGGGTGAGAAAGCCATGAGGAACAAGCAGTACCCTCCATGGCTCTGCATCAGCTCCTGCCTCCAGGTTCCTGCCCTGCTTGAGTGCCTGTCCTCTCTGTCATATGGAATGGTGAATGCAATTAACCCCTTCCTTCTCAAGTTGCTTTTTGTTATGGTGTTTCATCACAGCAAAAGTAGCCCTTAGCAGTGTGCCCAGCAGTTGCTATGAACACCAAACAAGCACTCAAACAGCAAACAGCAAACATGTTCCAGCCTAGCTGAATTCTGCAGTTTTACCTATTACATAAGTTTCTTAGGAAAAGCACTTGTCATTTTTTAACTTTAAATCATATATGATAATGATGATGAGTTTGTGTATGTGTGCACGGTGTATGCATGAGCAGTATATATGCACACCCACGCCAGAATGCATGTGTGGAGGTCAGAGAGGTTCTCTCTTTCCATCTTGGGATGTGAGAATCAGGTTTGTGCAGCAAGAGCTGAGCAAGTCCTGTCTGCAAAAGTAAAGTATACTGACTAAGGTGGTTTGAGTAAAAATGTGCCTCACAGGCTTAAAAGTGTGAACACTTGGCCCCTAGTTGGTGGCACTATTTGGGTAGATTTAGCAGGCATGGCCTTGCTGGAGGAAGAGTGTCACTGGGGCAAGATCTGAGGTTTTAAAAGCCATGTACCATTCCCTGTCTGCTGTCTTGTCTCATAGTTCAAGATGTAACCTCTCAGCAGTTCCTGCCATCACAGATGGTACTTGTGTTCATGACTTCCAGATGTGATAGTGATGGACTTTTCTCCCTCTGGAACTGGAAGCCCAAATAAACCCTCCTTTGATAAGGTGTCTTGGTCATTGAGTTTTTATCATAGTCATGAGAATTTAATTTATTGAGAATAATATGAATAGAAAGATTAAGAAGTGCCTAGAATTAAATGTATAAAGGGGATGTAGGGCAGGGGAGCATGAGCAAGTGGAAGACACTGGTCTAACACTTTAGTTTCCATTCCCAGAACCACAAAATGAAGATAGTAGGTAGACAGACAGACAGACAGATCATGGAATATTCCTTTACACTGTGTGAATATATGTCACTGTGACTGACAAATAACTGGACAGGAAGAGTTTAGGCAGGACTGGCAGACAAAAAGAGAGCATGAAAAAGAAGAGGAGTCTCAGGAGTCACGAGGAGAAGCAGAGGAAGTAGGAGATAAACTTGCTATACTGAGAAAAGGTACCAAGCCAGGTAATAGAGTGTAAATATGGGTTAATTTAAAATGTAAAAGTTAGCTAGTGACAACCCTGAGCCCCTGAGCTTGGTATTGGTCAACTGCTATTGGCCAAGCATTTGCAATTAATAATAAGCCTGTGTGGCTATTTGAGAACAGGCTGGCAGGAAAGAAAATCTGCCTACAATAGATAGAATTGAGTATGATGATTAGACCTTTCTCAGAGAAGGTCAGTCACTGTGGGCACCAATAAATACATCTATCTCAAAGTCACCTTTAGTAGTACACCTATTTGTGTGCTACACAAATACGGTTGTAATTAGTGACTGGAGCATTGATTAAATGCCACCAAAAAGATCAAAGAAGCACACTTTTGAGTACAAGTGAGGAATTTTTCAGAGAGCATTAACTGAGGCCAGAAGACCCGCCCTGAATGTGAGAGCCACCATCTCATTCTGGGAGTCTGGATGAAGTCTGGATAAATAAAAAAGGAAGCTAGCACAAACATCTTCTGCTTCCTGACCATGCCACGCCCTCCCTACCAGACAGCACTAAAACTGTGAACAGAAGAAAATCTCCTCCTTGAGTTGTTTAGCTCAGGTAATTGCCACAGGTCCACAGAAATGACTATGCCAAAACACCTTCCACACATGGGCACTGCTTGGTCATCAGGCTTGGCTTTTCTAGGGATCAAACTCATGTACTCATGCTTGTGAGGCAAGCGCTGTACTCTCAAGGGGAAACTCTCTAGTTTCCAGTGTTACACTCGAGGGATGGTGTGGCCTCTTTGAACTGGAGCCTGCAAGAAGCTTTCCAGGCAGCATGAGCACATTTACCACATTTTGGGAAATACAGCCAATAAACAGCCAGCACTGATTTAAAGAAGCGACAAGGCAAGTCCAAAGATGGACTTTCGCCCTACAATTCCATCTTTCTTTATGGTAATGTCAATGACCTGAAGTGTGATAGGGTCCAGGTACGAGACAGCAATACCAAGGTCCCCAGACTCTATGTGACAAGTATCCACAATTTGGTATTTTTACTTTTTTGTTTTGATTTTGAGACAAGGTTTGCTATGTAGCTTTGAACTTTCTGATGTGGGACTCTCCTCTGTATGCTGTGAATATGATTTATTATCATTGCTTTATAAAGAAGCTGCTTGGTTCCCTGCGAGCTCCTTGGAACCCTGCCATACATCCTGTACCCAAACTTGGGGAACATAGGACATCCCTCGACATTTCTAGCTGCCAGAAGAATGCTTGCCTGCTAGCCTTCAATCCACCCTGCCCCCAACCTGCAGTTCCGTGCAAGTTTCCTGGAACCCTGCCATATATCCTGCATCCATACTTGGAAGACAGAAGAGCTGCCAGCAGGGAGCTTCCCTACTAGCCCTCAATCCACCCCACCCCCAACCTGCCTTTCCCTGCAAGTTCCATAGAACCCTGCCAAACACAACCTGTGCCAATACTGAGTGGACCTAAGAGCCTGCTCCAATACTGAGTGGACCTAAGAGACAGACACAGCAAGGATTGGACCAAGAAGCCAAGAGACTGCTCGCTTCATTTGAAGGAAGAGATGGGTAGGCACCAATGCAAGAATTCCTCCAACATCCTAAAAAACAACATGGTAACACCAGAACCCAGCAGACACATAATAGGAAGACTTGATCATCCTAACACAGAAGATGTAGAAGAAAATGACTTTAAATATAACTTTATGAAAAAGAGGAAGTGGAAAACTCCCTTAAAGAAATAGAGGAGAAGACAAACAGAAAGCTGGAAGAAATTAATAAATCCCTCAAAAAAAAAAAAAAACCAAGAAAACCAAGAAAAAGCAATCAAACAGGTGAAGGAAACAGTTCAAGATTTGAACACTGAAATAAAGGCAATAAAGAAAACACAAACCGAGGGAATTCTGGATTTGGAAAATCTGGGTAAACAAACAGAAACTACAGAGACAAGTATAACCAACAGAATTCAAGAGATAGAAGAAAGAATCTCAAACACTGAAGATACCATTGAGGAAATAGACTCATTGGTCAAAGAAAACACTAAATACAACAAATTCTTAACACAAAACATTCAGGAAATCTGGGACGCCATGAAAAGACCAAACCTAAGAATAATAGGGGTAGATGAAAAAGAAGAACTCCAGCTCAAAGGCACAGAAAATATACTCAACAAATTATAGAAGAAAACTTTCCCAACTTATGGAAAAATACCCCAATGAAGAAACAAGAAGCCCACAGAACACCAAATAGACAGGATCAAAAAAAAAAATCCCCTCATCATATAATAATCAAAACACAAAACATACAGAACAAAGAAAGAATATTAAGAGCTGCAAAGGAAAAAGGTCAAGAAACATATAAAGGTAAACCTAACAGAATTACATGTGACTTCTCAATGAAAACCATGAATGCCAGAAGATCCTGGATAGATGTGCTGCAGACACTAAGAGACCATGGATGCAAGCACAGACTACTATACCCAACAAAGCTTTCATTCACCATTGATGGAGAAAACAAGATATTCAATGACAAAAACAGATTTAAACAATACATATCCACAAACCTAGCCTTATAGAAAGTATTAGACAGAAAAACCTCAACCCAAGGAACTTAACTACACTCACAATAACACAGACATCTGATAAACCCCCCACCAGTATAACCCAAAGAAGGGAAACATACAAATACTACTCCCAAAAGATAACCGGAGTTAACAACGACTGCTCATTAATATTGTTTAAAATCAATGGACTCAATTCACCTATAAAAAGACACAGGCTTAGAGAATAGATATAAAAACAGGATCCAGCATTCTGCTGTTTATAAGAAACACACCTCAACCTCAAAGACAGACACTTCCTCAGAGTAAAGGGTTAGGAAAAAGGTTTTCCAATCAAATGGACCTAAGAAACAAGTGGGGGTGGCTGGCTACCTTAATATCTAACAAAATTTATTTCAAACTGAAATAAATCAGAAGAGATGGAGAAGGAAACTTTATACTCATAACAGGAACAATTCATCAAGATGGAGTCTCAATCCTGAATATCTACGCCCCTAATACAAGAGTACCCACATATGTACAAGAAACATTACTAAAACTGAAATCACACATCAAACCCCACACACAACTAGTAGGAGATCTCAACACTCCTCTCTCACCCATGGACAGGTCAACCAGACAGAAACTTAACAGAGAAATAAGAGAACTAACAGATGTAATGAACCAAATGGACTTAACAGACATCTATAGAACATTCCACCCAAACAAAAAGAATATACCTTCTTCTCAGCACCTCATGGAACCTTCTCGAAAATTGATCACATAATCGGTAACAAAGCAAACATCCACAGATACAAAAAAATTGGAGTAAACACCTGTGTCTTATCGGATCACCATGGAGTAAAGTCAGAATTTAACAATTCCACCCCTGGAAAGCCTACAAACTCATGGAAATTGAACAGTCAACTACTGAACCACCCCTGGCTCAAGGAAGAAATAAAGAAATAAATTAAAACTTTCCTTGAATTCAATGAAAATAAAGGCACAACATATCCAAACCTATGGGGCACTATGAAAGCAGTGCTAAGAGGAAAGTTCATAGCACTAAGTGCCCTCATAAAGAAAACAGAGAAAGCTCACATTAGAGAATTAACAGCATGCCTGAAAGCTCTAGAAAAAAAAGCAGCAGACTCACCCAGGAGGAGGAGAAGACAGGAAATAATCAATTGTGGGCTGAAATCAACAAAATAGAAACACAGAAACCCATACAAAGAATCAATGAAACAATGAGCCAGTTCTTTGAAAAAATCAACAAGATTGGAAAACCCTTATCCAAACTAATCAAAAGGCAAAGAGAGAACAACCAAATTAACAAGATCAGAAATGAAAACAGTGACATAACAACAGACACTGAGGAAATTCACAGAATCATTAGGTCCTACTACAAAAACCTGTACTCTACAAAATTGGAAAATGTAAAAGAAATGGACAATTTTTTAGATAGATACCATATACCAAAATTAAATCAAGACCAGGTGAACAATTTAAATAGACCTATAAGTTGCGAGGAGATGGAAGCTGTAATCAAAAACCTCCCAACCAAAAAAAAGCCCAGGGCCAGATGGTTTTAGTGCAGAGTTCTACAAAAACTTTCAAGAAGAGCTAATAATGCCTATACTCCTCAAAGTGTTCCACATAAAAGAAACAGAAGGCTCATTACCAAACTCTTTTTATGAAGCTACAGTTAACCTGATACCAAAACCGCACAAAGACTCAACCATGAAAGAGAATTACAGACCAATCTCACTCATGAACATGGATGCAAAAATTCTCAATAAAATATTGGCAAATCAAATTCAAGTACACATCAAAAAAAATCATCCATCATGATCAAGTAGGCTTCATCTCAGAGATGCAGGGCTGGTTCAACATAAAAAAAAATCTATCAATGTAATCCATCATATAAATAAACTTAAAGAAAAAACCATATGATCATTTCATTAGATGCTGAAAAAGCATTTGACAAAATTCAACACCCCTTCATGATAAAGGTCTTGGAGAGATTAGTGATACAAGGATCATATCTAAATATGGTGAAGGCAATATATAGCAAGCCGACAGCTAATATCAAATTAAATGGGGAGAAAAAGCGATTCCACTAAAATCAGGAACAAGACAAGGCTGTGTGCTCTCTCCATATCTCTTCAATATATTTCTTGAAGCTTTAGCAATAGCAATAAGACAACATAAGGAGATCAAGGGGATTCAAATTGGAGGAAAAAGTCAAACTTTTGTTATTTGCAGATGATATGATAGTGTATATCAGTGACCCCAAAAACTCTACCAGAGAACTCCTACAGCTGATAAACACCTTCAGTGATGTGGCAGGATACAAGATCAACTCCAAAAAATCAGTTGCCTTCCTATACAGAAAGGATAAAGAAAACGAGAGGGAAATCAGAGAAACTTCACCTTCACAATAGCCACAAATAGCATAAAAATATCTTGGGGTAACACTAACAAAGGATGTGAAAGACCTATTTGACAAGAACTTTAAGTCTTTGAAGACAGAAATTGAAGAGGATATCAGAAAATGGAAAGACCTCCCATGCTCTTGGATAGGAAGAATCAACATAGTAAAAATGGCAATCTTACCAAAAGCAATCTATAGATTCAATGCAATCCCCATCAAAATCCCAACACAATTCTTCACAGACCTTGAAAGAACAATAATCAACTTCATATGGAAAAACAAAAAACACAGGACAGCCAAAACAATCCTATACAATAAAGGAACTTCCAGAGGCCTCACCATCCTTGACTTCAAGCTCTATTACAGAGCTACAGTAATGAAAACAGCTCAATATTAGCATAAGAACAGAGACGTTGACCAAGGGAATCAAATTGAAGACCCAGATATTAATCCACACATATACGAACACCTGATTTTTGACAAAGAAGCAAAAATTATACAATGGAAAAAAAAGAAAGCATCTTCAACAAATGCTGGCCTGTAGAAGAATGAAAATAGATCCATATGGTTCGCCATGCACAAAACTCCAAGTGGATTAAAGACCTCAATATAAATCCAACCACACTGAACCTGAGAGGAGAAAGTGGGAAGTATCCTTCAATGCATGGGCACAGGAGACCACTTCTTAAATATATCCCCAGCGGCACAGACAATAAAAGCAACAATGAATAAATGGGACCTCCTGAAACTGAGAAGCTTCTGTAGCGCAAAGGAAATAGTCAACAAGACAAAAAGGCAGCCTACTGAATGGGGAAAAAAATCTTCACCAACCCCATATCAGACAAAGGACTGATCTCTAAAATATATAAAGAACTCAAGAAATTAGACATTAAAATTCTAAATAACCCAATTAAAAAGTGATGTACTGAACTAAACAGAGAATTCTCAAAAGAAGAATTTCAAATGGCCAAAAGATACTTAACTTCCTTGGCTATCAGCAAAATGCAAATCAAAACAACTCTGAGATACCAACTCTTTCCTGACAGAATGGCTAAGATAAAAACAAAAAACACTAATGATAGCTTATGCTGGAGAGGATGTGGAATAAGGGGTACTCTCATCCATTGCTGGTGGGAATGCAAACTCATGCAACCACTTTGGAAATCAGCGTGGCAGTTTCTCAGAAAACTGGGAATCAACATACCTCAGGATCCAGCAATACCACTCTTGGGAATATACCCAAAAGATGGTCAATCATACTAGAAAAGCATTTGTTTAGCTATGTTCATAGCAGCATTATTTGTAATACCCAGAACCTGGAAACAACCTAAATGTCCCTAAACTGAAGAATGGTAAAGAAATGTGGCACATCTACACATTAGAGTACTACTTAGTGGTAAAAATAATAATAATAATAATAATAATAATAATGACATCTTGAATTTTGATTGTAAATGGATGGAATTAGAAAACACTATCCTGAGTGAGGTAACCCAGACCCAAAAAAACCGAATATGGTATGTACTCACTCATAAGTGGATAACAGACATAAACAAAGGGCAACAAGCTTATAGTTCAGGATTCTAGAGAAGCTAAGTAATAAGGTGAACCCAAAGGAAAACATATATAGACCCACCTGGAAATTAGAATCAAACAAAAATTTGGGAGCAGGGGGGCAGGAGGTAGAAGGAATGGGAAAAGGGGAGTTGGAGGAGAACTTGAGGGAATGGGATGGTCAAGATGGAGGAAGGACAAGAGCAAGGAAAGAGATATCTTGATTGAAGGAGCTATTAGGGAGGTAGTAAGAAACCTGGCTCTAGAAAAATTCCCAAGAACCCACAGGGATGACACCAGCTAAGACCCTAAGCAATAGAGGAGAGGGTGTCTAAACTGGCCTTACCTTGTAGTCAGACTGATGGAGGAAGGTCATTGGTAAAATAAAAAGAAACTGCTTGGCCCTCATTGGTTAGAAGATAGGTGGAAGGAGTAAACAGAACGCTGGGAGGAAGAGGAAGTGAGCTCAGACTCCACAGCTCTCCTCTCAGGAGCAGACGCCTCAGAGAGACACCATGCTCCCCGCTCCAGGGAAGATGAAGCTCCGACCCAGGATGGACATAGGCTAGAATCTTCCCGGTAAGCGCACCTAGGGGCGCTACACAGATGATTAGAAATGGGCTAAATTAATATGTGAGAATTAGCCTAGAAGAGGCTAGATAGAAATGGGCCAAGCAGTGATTAAATGAATACAGTTTGTGTGTTGTTATTTCGGGCATAAGCTAGCCAGGCAGCCGGGATGCTGGGGACGCAGTCCCGCCACCCTTATTACTACAGTCAGACTGATGATTATCTTAAATATCACCATAGAACCTTTGTCCAACAACAGATGGGAACAGAGGCAATGACCCACATCAGAGCACTGGACTGAGCTCCCAAAATCCAGTTGAAAAGTGGAAGGAGTGAGAGTATGAGAAAGGAATTCAAGACCATGACGGGTTCATCCACTGAGACAGTTTACCTGAACTAATGGTAGTTCACCAACTCCAACTAGACTGGGAGTCAACTCTGAAGGGGGTTAACAGTTGGGGCAGACTGAGTGGCCACTGATAGTGACACTGGGATTTGTCTCTATGGCTTGTACTGGCTTCTTGGGATCCTATTCTCTTTGGATGTAAGCCTTGCTCAACCTAGATGTAATAGGGAGGGCCTTAGACTTTCCATAGGGAGGGGTGCATGGCCCTTTCTTAAGACTGGAGGGGAGTGGGGTGGGAGGGCTTGTGGAGGGAGTAGGAGGGGAGTGGGAGGAGGGGAGGGAGTGGGAATTTGGATTGGTATTTTTTAAGTAATAAAATAATAATAATAACAATAACAGTAATAATAATAATAATAAAGAAAGAAGCTGCTTTGGCCTATGGCAGAGCAGAATAGAGCTTGGTGGAAAAACTAAAATGAATGCAGGGAGAAAGAAGGCAGATTCAGGCAGACACCGAAGAAGGACACCAGAACCTTTCCAGTAAGCCACAGCCTCATGACAATACATAGATTAATAGAAATGTATTAATGTATTAATTTAAGATATAAGAGCTAGGTAGAAATACGCCTAAGTCTTCAGCCAAACAGTGTTGTAATTAACATAGGTTTTGTGTGATTATTCGGACCTGGGCAGCTGGAAAATGGAAGAAGAGTCCCTGATTATAAAATTACACACTCCTGTCTTGAGTTCCCTGAGTGCTGGGACAACAGCAGGTGCCACCAGGTGTTAGTTTACATTGATATTACCCCATCCCCCGCAACAATCTCAGCAGCCAACCTTACAAATGAATGACTAAGCACAAACCACACAGACCTGGGGTCCCACTCTTGGCTCTGCCACCTGAGAAAAATGCTTCCTCTTTGAGTCTCTCTACCCTCTCACCTGTCACCTTAAACTGTAATGTAGGCAGAAACTGACCAAGTAAGTATACATGTGCAAAGAAAAGGTGATTTCTACAAATGGGACAAGGTATGAACCAGAACAGCTGCCCCTCTCAAGAGGAAACTGGTTCTGAAAAACCAATGTACCGAGTACTTCCTTGCAAATAGCGGCCACACAACTCATCTTGAGGACCAGAGGATTTAAACGAGGACTTCTGATCCAACGGCCATATGTTCCCTCTTCTGTTTTCTTAATGATCTGTGTCTGAACTATAAATATGATAGACATGAAAGAGGAAACTTTGGCGAGCATTTTGGACCACGAGGCCAACTGATTGAAGACTTCTGTAAAGACAGCAAAGCAGAACTAAAAAAAAGGGGTGTTAGCAGCAGCAACAACAGCCTGGGTGCCACCTGACCCATAGGGCCACACCAGTCTCGAAATGAGCTGTCTCCTAATATGCTATATATGCATCAGCATTCACCCTGATGAGGCTGCTGTTTTTCATGACTCCACTGTAGAATTCTGTTCTTCAGTCTATTAACAACTGACTGCACAGCTGCAAGCCTTCCCCTAATATAGAGCTCTAAAGAGTTAAACGAATAAGAATGTGCATTTGTCTCCTGCAAACAAAACAGCCCTCTTAGTTATTCACAACAGAGCCGAGTGCTGTGTTCACATTCCCACCGTCCCTCCTGAGATATGGCACACAAGGAAGCATCTGTGGTTCACCTGCACAAAGAAGTAGACAAGGCCCAATGGTGGGATGACGACAGCGGCGATGGGTGTGGCCAGCAGGATGATAATGACAGCTCCAATGACGCTGAAGAGCGAGCCCATGAACATCTTGATGACCTGCGGGATCATGGAGTCCACTGTGTCCAGCTCCTTGGAGAAACGGTTTACTAGGTTCCCACTGGGTGTGCGCTCAAAGAAGCTCATGGGCGAGCGCAGGACATTGCGCAGCAGGTCCAGGTGGAGATGACGGGAAGCAAAGATGCCTCCAATGGACACAGCCATGGAGTAGCCAAATACTGAGACACCTAGGATGGCAACAGAGATGTGAGTGTAAGATACAGAAGTGTGGTCTGCTGGCCGGCACTGGGTCCCTCAGCAACTCAGTGATGGCTGCCCTCAGAAACCAGCCCTCACTGTGTACTACACACTGGGATTGAGTTTCTGAAGAAATGAATTTTCTTTTAACTTCAATGAACTAAAATTCAAATCACCTCCCATGACTGGAGGCTACTGTGCCAGACAGCACAGCTCTTGTAGCAGATACTGATTCTGTGTGAACCCACAGAAACATCTTCTCTGTTCTTTGCTCTCTCTAAAATCTAATATGAAGGCTGCTGCAGTCTCTGGCTCTATGGCAGGCAGAAGTAGGCTACACATGGAGAAACTCAAGGCATCCACACCTGATCATCTGACGGCTTGTTCCAAAACCACCTCAGAGGTCAGGAGACATCTGTGGCTCCTCCAAACACCCCCTGGATCACAGATTTCTTTTGGCTCATTCACCAATAACAGGGGAAGGCAAACTGAAGTTGGCGCTGCCAACCCTGTTCAGCTGGGGGCCTCTCATGTCAATCTATGTGAGTCACCTCACCTGTATAATAGGGACAGTGACACTCAAAACCACAACCAGTACTAAGTGCCTTCCTGGCAGCATGCCTGGACACAGAAAAGCTCTCACACAAAAAAGACTCACTTAACCACCCACATGAGTGCATCAGGGACACAGAAAGGGCATGTGTGTACAAAGCAGTTTTATGAGCATCTAGATCACATCTAGATCACATACTGGCTGGCACAGCTTCAGAGTGAACTCCAGAGCTAGGCTGCTTCATTTGATGCCAACTCAGCCAGCAATCAGCTCCTTGAGCTAACTGGGGCGGGGAAGGGGTGGGCATGAATTCAGCAAGCATTCAGAGTTCACCATGTGGCAGATTTTGTCCATGTACGTCTGGCTCAGTTAGTAGTTGTAAATTCCATGAGGTCTTGGGGTCTCAGGAAAGGACACATGAAGTAAGCACAGCCATACCTTGTAAGATGCCCAAGGCCCCATAGACACTCAGTCGGTACGTCCTGTGCTCCTGAGTCCCATTGATAGTAGGGTGGTCATCTGTCCAGAGGCTCAGCCAATAATTGGAGGCCAGTGCAGACACATGGTTGCATAGGAAGAGGAAAATACTCAAGAAGGAGATGAAGAGGCCAATGGCCTTCATGTAGTCCCAGTACACTGACAGCTGCACCTAGGACCCGTAGAGTGCCAGCATGAGGTTAGCAGCTCCTGTGTGATCTTAAGCCCAGCCCACCCTCCTGGGTCTAGACCCTTGATACCCTGCTGCCCCATTAATGATGTCAGGCAGGAGTAGCAAAGCCAGACTTCCTGCCTCCCACAAGAGCTTCCAGCAAGCACTCGGACAGCCTAATGCTCCATCATTACCCATAGAAACACATAAATAGAGAAGAGTCATAAGAGGCCATTCAAGTGCCCAGGTGGGTAGGTACCAGGGGAAGTTCTCCCTGAGGAAGTGATGTTGAAGAGTTTACCAGCTACGAATGGAAACCAGGAAGGGGAGGGGGTGACCCACAGGTGTAAGGCCCTGATATATGAGGGAGCTCAACACATTTGGGGAAGTGATGAGAAGATGGAGAAATGGTTGTAGCCTGGGAGGTCCCGTTCAATACTCCAGGCTGCTCATGGCCAAGCAGTAATGAGCACAGGCAGAGACTAGAGTGCCAACATGGAGTCAGCAGCTCAGATCCAAACTCCAGCAAAAGTCCCTTAACCTCTCTGGTTTTGGCATAGAACCTAAACATAGAGCCCTGGCAGCCTTGCCATCCAATAAATACACGCATTCCCATATGCCAAGCAAAGCACTCTGCACTGTGCCTCACTCACCTGCCCTGTCTGTGCCTTGTCTGCGTCCATCAGCTTCCATGTCTCCTCCTTGACTCCAGCCTTCTGCAGTTCGGCTGTGCTGCTATGCTGCTGACCAGCATCCCCACTGTGGGAAGAAGAGCTGCTGAGATACCTGTTGTCAAGGAGGGTAGGATGCCAAAGCCTTGGGGAGTGCCAGCACACACATGAACACACATATACACTTGGGCCCCTGTGGCACTCCCCAGAAGAATGTGTTTCCATGGGAAGAGATGTATATGTCAGGAATGGGGACTACTGAGGTATGTATGAAGGGCACTGGGCAGAAGGTGTGAGGAACAATCTTTCGTGTACAGAAATGACCTGGGAGTGGAGGTGTAGCTCAGTTGGTAGAATGAAGCTCTGGGTTCCATCTAAAGCACAGCATAAGCTAAGCACACACCTGTAATCCCATCAAAGAGGTAGAAACGTGAGGACCAGGCATTCAAGGTTATCCTTAGTAATCTGTTCAGTCCAAGGCCAGCCTGGGATTCACAAGCCTGCTGTTGTGGAATATGAATTGAAGATGTGCTACATTTTTTTATGCTGTGGAACGTTTGTTTAACTCTGTGAAGCTATGTTACTTTGCCTGTCTAAACACCTGACTGGTATAACAAAGAGCTAAACAGCCAATAGTTGGGCAGGAGAAAAAATAGGCAGAGCCAGCAGGCAGAGAGAATAAACAAAAGAAATCTAGGAAGATCGGAGAACATTAAAAGGAGGAGAGGAGGATGCCAAGGTACCAGACACCAGACATGGAATAAGAGAGAAATAAAAGATATATAAAAATAGAGAAAGGTAAAAGCCTAGACACAAAAGGTAAATGAGATAATTTAAGAAAAGCTGGCTAGAAACAAGCCAAGGCTGAGCATTCTTAAGAAAGAACAATCATCTGTATTTATTTGAGTCGGGTGGTGAGACACCAAAGAGTAAAGAGCACTGGTTCAGATCTCAGCTGGGTGTCTCTAGAGCTGCCCAGCTGGTGAGTCTCCAACTGCTTGCTGTAAGATGGGAGCAGGCCAGCAGTGAATTGGAAACCACTAGACTTCAGGCCAACAATGGGTCCAGCTCCCAGACCACTGTGACCGTCCGTGGTCATATACTGGCTCACAAAGCCCAACATGCCAGGCCCCATTTCCAGGTACCCAAGGAAAGACATAGATCAGTTTCAGAAGTAGGAACAAACAAATGAAAGGCAGGCCTGTGTGAATTATAGGTCACTGCTGGCTTCTTCCTGAGAAGGTTCTTGAAGGATGGTTCTTGAAGGAAGGTTCTTGAAGGCAGGACGCACACGTCTTCCAAATCCCTGAGACTGTGGTGGATGAAGTGGAGGTGCTACCTGTCTCTTCTGAGTTCCCACAGGCAGAGATACAGGGCCAGACGTCCTCCCTGTGCTTACCTCTGAGGGTGTTTCCCCACTGGCACCAGCATCCCATTCTCCACTGGCTTTGACTCCTTCCCTGAACCACTGACACCTGGCAAAGACAGGAAGAGGGGAGAATGTGGCATCAACAGCTGGGTATGGCCAAACAAAAGACCAGGAACCCAGTCACTTCCAGAGTAGACAACAGTGACTTTGGCTGCCAGGGAGCTTGAGAAGACAGAACCACATTGATGCAAGCTCCATCCACAGCTCAGTCCCTCAGGGAGGTATAGGGGTAAATGTCACCAGGAGCCACTTACCATTTACCCAGGGTAAATGGGTAAAAAAGGAAGTCTCGGGGAGATGCTCGAACCAAGGTAAGGAGGGGAGACAGGGCCAAGTGTGCTAGACTCTAAGCACCCAGTAGGGGGAGACGTTTAACAAGAAATTCACACCCAGCTGCTGGGATTAGTACTGTAGCTTTTCCTTCAGACCACTAGAGGCAGAATGAAAATTAACAGCCAACAAGCAGAAGCAACCTGTCCCCAGGCCCATGAGTGAGTAAACTATAAGTCTAAAATACACTGTAGCACAATGAAGAATTATGCAATCATGGAAGGAGGTGTGGTTTCAGTGCATACAAGCCTTGAGAATACAAAACTCAAAGAAGCCAGAGAATACCATGTATTGCTGACATGGATAGTTCAGAGTGGATAGTCCACAGAGAAGGAATACAGAAGCAGCTATGGAGGGACTCTGGGGAAAAAAAAGAAAAAAAGAAAAATCTGGCAGTGTGTATATGGGCTTGTGAATGGGTCTGGGGTTTCCTTTGGGGGGACAAGAATGTCCTAAAGTTAATTATGGTGGCTACAGTACATTAACAAATACCAGTTGACACAAACCAACAGACATATGGTTCGTATTTGAATTATCGCCCAATAAAGGTTTTTGATTTTCTGTCTCAAACTCCCAGTGATCAACCTGCCTGAGCCTCCCAAGTGCTGAGATTGCAGGTGTGCATTACCACACTTAACATCTTATTAATATAACATTTATTAAAAACTATTATGATATGGTGTGCATGGTAGAACGTGTCGTTAATCCCAGCACCAAGAAAATGGATCTTTTTTGAGTTCAAGGCCTACCTAATCTACACAGAGAGTTCCAAGCCATCCAGGACTGCATAGCGAGACCTGTCTCAACCTCCATGACACCCTAATGGTGAGGGCCTCACTCCTCCCACATGAGAGACCAGATGTGAGTCGCCTTTAGACCAGAGTTCTCTTCTCTGACATTCAAGGATTTGAGGGTTTTCCTGCTTGGCCAGGAGAGGTGACTCAGCAGTTAAGAGCACTGACTGACTGGGTTTGATTCTCAGCACCCACACGGTGGCTCACGACTGTCTTTAACTCCAGTTCCAGAGGATCTGACTCCTTCTCTGGTCTCCTGCACACCGTACTCACATTTACACTCAAGTTCACATTTACATATACACTTAAAACAAAAATGAACAATAATAGAGTTCCCCACTAAATTTAGACTAAAATTCAAAACTACTCCTTCAAGGCCCTCCTTGAAGGGTGAGCAGCTCACTGCCTCACTTCCTATCTCTTACCCCAATTCCCTTGCCTAACCTGATCTGTCCTCAATAGCCTTGTCCTGAGGCCTTTGCACATACCTAGATAGTCTCTGGGTTGGCTCCTCCCCATGTCTATCAGTGCCTCGGAGAGGCTCCCAGAGCCTATGCTGAATCCTGACTGCATAAATCTGTCTTCTACCTCTACAGTTTAGGGTTCACTAAGAGAGGGATTTTCATATTATCTTGTCCCCAAGCCTGAACCTCTCCCCCTAAGTTCCATGTGAAGCCCTCACCCCCAGCCTCAGACTGTGACAATGTCTGAGGTGAGTCACCCTGCAATCAGGTGGCCCAACCTCCACTTTACTGCTTCCTTTACAAAGACCTGACTGTGAACCACGCATGGCGGTGCATGCCTGGAGCCCCAGCACTTTGCGAGAGGAACCCTGTGGGTGAAGGAGGGGTGAAGGATGTGAATGTGAAGAGAGGGACCTGAGCACAGCACAGCCCCACACTGTACAGCCAACTTCCAGACTCAAAGCTCTGACACAGGAATTGCTTTCAGGGGAAGGAGTGTAATATGGGCCTGCACTGGGTGGTTTTGGGGTCAACTTGACACAAGTTGGAGTCCTCAGAGGAGCGAGCCTCAGTTGAGAAAATGCTTCAACAAGATCTAGCTGTAAAGCATTTTCTCAGTCAGTGAGAAAGCATGGTGGGTGGTGCCATGCCTGGGCTGCTGGTCCTTGGTACTTTAAGAAGGTGGGCTGAGCAAGCCAGGGAAAGCAAGGTAGGAAGCAGCTCCCCTCCACGGCCTCTGCATCAGCTCCTGTCTCTGAGAGCTTGCCCAGTCTGGGTTCCTGTCCTGACTTCCTTCAGTGATGAACAGCAATGCTGAAGAGCTTTTTGGTCATGGTGTCTCATCATAGCAATAGAAACCCTAACTAAGATAGGACCTGAGAAAGCAAAAGCACTTCACATACAGTAGGTGCTCCATAAATGCTCAAATGGCCAGGTAAATGGACAGCAAAAACATTTTTCTTAGTGACACCAAGGTCTCAGGCCAGCCCTTAGGACTGTAGGCTACCACCTGCAGGTTTCCCATTCATTGCCTCTGACGAGAGTTTTACCCCTGGGAAACTATGCAACGGGAGTGGCCATCTGAGGGCCATATTCCAAAGATCTACCTGGGATGTGTAGGATAGCATGCATGTCCCAGAGAGGATCTGGCTAGATGGGGGGGTCGTCAAACAAGTTTCAGACATTTTACAATAACTGTAACCAAAGCAGTTCATAGGGGTGTCCCTGTGGGCTGTAGAGCAGGCATTAGCTGGCATCATCTCTGTCAACTGCGGCCACTGCTCCCCAGATGCAGCTAACCAGAGGGTCCTCTGAGAGCCTGTGTGATTAATAGAATAGGAGGCTACAGATGGTCCCCAATCTGCTAGTCACTGAGGCTGCTGGAGTCTAGCTTCCTAAGTCCCCCAGCAACCAAGTCTGCAGGGGCAGATTCAACTGGCACATAAACCTTGTACCAACAGCACAGGCCCAGGACAACAGGTGGGGTGCTATAACAGTCAGGTCTGCGGTGTCATGTACCAGGGGAAACAATACAGCTACAGTTATTAAGCACGCAGGATGTCCCATATACCCAAGACCACACTAATCACCAGCACATGCCAGGCTGGCCCTGCATTGCTCTTTGGAGGTGGCAGGGACAGAGACACAGCTAGGAGGGTCTTACGGAGGGGCCCTGAGCCACAAAGTTCTGAGGAACATGGCCACTATGCGTGTCCACACTCTATGAGCCTCATGCTTTTCTGGGCTACATCATGGCTGTCACTGGAACTCAGGCCCCTGGGAACAGAGAAAACTATAATTATTATTGTCCCCATTTTATTTATTTATTTATTTTAAAGATTTGTTTATTTATTTATTATATAGACAGCATTCCTTCCATGTATGACTGCAGGATTCCAGATCTCATTACAGATGGCTGTGAATCATCATGTGGTTGCTGGGAATTGAACTCAGGTGTCACGCCCCACCTCGTCCACCAAGGATGACGCGACCACCGGAGCTCTTCTCACTGCAGTTTATTCCAGGACTTTATTCACTTTCTCTCTCTTTTCCCCTCTCTCTCTCCTTCCTCTCTCTCTCTTCCCTTCTCTCCTTCCTCTCTTTCTCCTCGGGCAAACCTCTCACAGCCCTTAAGTAGGCATGGGCTGCCAATCCCGGATTGCCAGGTGGGCACTGCCCATAGGCCCATGCATATGCAAGCAGCTGAGTGATCAGGCATAAGTCAGACTTTAGCCATAGGAGTTGATTATACATCTCCATTAGGTGTGGCTCTATGCTGCTCGCTACACTCAGGACCTCTGGAAGAGCAGTCAGTGCTCTTAACCACTGAGCCATCTCTCCAGCCCTATTGTCCCCATTTTAGCCATTGAGGAGTCTAAAGTCCAGAGGAGAAAGTACTTTACAGGAAGGACAGAGACTAATCTTGAGTTCACAAAGCCAAAGCCCAACCCTGTGTACCTGGGTGTCAAGCGCTGAGAACCCTTTCTACCTGACCTGCAAGGTTAAGCAGGTTTATCCATTTGTCGGTCTCCCAAAGCCCAATGTGCTTGTCATCCAATACTCTCATGAACTGCACCCCCGGGGCACAGATAAACCCTCCCATAAGCAGCTATGATGATCAGAGTCAGTTCCTGAAAGTCCCCCTGCCGTCCTTACTGTCATCCTCTGAGGCCAGGTCCTGCTCAGCACTGGCATAGGTGCGCAGGAACTCAGCGAAGGCCCCATCCCGGTCTAGCAGCTCCTGGTAGGAACCCATCTCTGATATCTTGCCGCCACTCATAACAATGATGACATCCACTTGGGGCAGGGAACTGATGCCATGAGTGACCAGGATCCGTGTCTATAAGCAAAGCAGAGACCTGACCCCATCAGCACCATGAAGGAAACTGTCACAGCCCTGTAGATACTAGAGGTAGTTTGGATCTTGGGACCCAGTGGCATTGCTCAGGTTCAATGGTTTTGGGGGAACACACACACCACACATACACAATATCTCTCTCTCTCCTCTCTCTCCTTCTCTCCCTCCCTTCCTCTCTCCCTCTCACTGTCTCTCTGTCTCTCTCTGGAGGGCGCACCCTGTGTCAGGCAGAAGCAGCAGGGGACAAAGCCAGCAGAGCCCTTCTTGGACTCCAGAGAAGGAGACAAAATGAACCACAGGCTAGAACCAGTGCTGGAGGGGGCAGTGTGAAGAGAAGGTAATTCAGAGAGTTGGGAAGAACCATTTGAATAGGACACTCTAAGAGGGAGGCAAACACCACCCAAGAGTGTAGATGAAGGAACTGTGAGGTAACCACACAAATCTGCATTTGATAGTCCCACTGTGTTTGCAGTGCTAAGAACTAAATTCAAGTCCTGTGCACTTGAAGCAGGCACTCTACCACTGGGCTTCAACTCCAGCCCTTGTCTATGTAGGCCAGGTTATTCCAACCCTCTAATCTCAGCCTCCCCAGTGCTGAGCTAACAGGTGTACTCCACCATGCCTGACTCTGATGTTTGTGTTTTGCACAGTAACTTTCACTATCTTTCCACTCAAACAAACCCACCACAAAACCTGTCTATGCTGCGCAGTTCTGCCTGTGCTGGCATGCTGAACAAATACATGTGTACAGACTGTCAACAGATGATAGTCTCTTCTTCAAGAGCCAGGTTTTAACTGCCATTCTTTAGAAGTTGATACTCATAGCATACCATCTCTAAGGGAAAGGGTAGGAATATCTGCTTTGGTTTTGCTGTTTTTCCTCAAATCTCAGCATTCCTTCCTACACACATTGCTACTTTATAATCCGGAAGAACCAGTATGTTCCTCCATCATTCTTAAAAAAAAAAATCAAAACAAAACCCAGGATTACAGCCTCTGTATCCTCTCTGGCTAAGGCTGGCTGAGTCACCTTCCTGCCCCAAGCTCCACCCTCAGCCTCAGCCCTGCTTTCCACGGGGAAGGAATGAGGAAGAAAGGTCCTTTAACCAATGAGGAAATGGATTCAAGTGAGGACAATAACTCATCCTATAAAGACCTGGTAAGATACCTGCTGTGGGGAGCTGACAGATGGTTAGTTCATAAAGTGCTTGTCACACAAGGACCTGAATTTGATCCCCAGAATCCATGTGAAAAAGGCAGACATGGTGGCAGACTCCTGTAGTTCTGTTACCAGGCAAGCAAAGACAGGAGGATCTTTTGGGGCAACATAGTTTAATCGGTGAGCTCTAGGTTCAGGAAGAGACCTTATCTTAGGAAGAGACCTTTTCTTAAAGAACAAGGTGCCTGAGCAAGGACACCCATGGTTGATTTCTGGTCTCTACCTGCATACATACATGCATGCGCACCAGTACATACTGATTTGTGTGACAGCTTGACACACGCTAGAGTCATGAGAAAGGAAGGAGCCTCAGTTGAGGAAATGCCTCCATGAGATTCAGCTGTAAGATGTTTTCTCAATTATGACCAATTGTGGAGGGCCCAGACCATGGTGGGTGGTACCACCCTGAGGCTGGCACCGGGTTCTGTTAGAAAGCAGGTTGGCTAGGCAATGCTGGCGCATGCCTTTAATCCCAGCACTAGGGAGGTAGAGGCGGCCAGATCTCTGTAAGTTCAAGACCAGTCAGTTCTACAAAGTAAGTTCCAGGACAATTAGAACTGTTACACAGAGAAACCCTATCTCGAAAAAAATAGGGAGAGAGAGAGAGAGAGAGAGAGAGAGAGAGAGAGAGAGAGAGAGAGATCAAACAGGCTGAGTAAAACATGGCCTCTGCATCACCTCCTGCATCCCTGCCCTGTTTGAGCTCCTGTCCTGGCTTCCTTCAGTGATGAATAACGATGCTGAACGCAAGCCAAATCAACCTTTTCCTCCAGAACTTACTTTTTAGCCATGGTGTTTGGTCACAGCAACAGAAACCCTAACTAAAACACATACATATTGTGCACACGTGAGCACACACACACAAAGCATGAAGGCAAGCCCAAGAATTGAGGACTTGTCCAGAGCGGCACTGCCAATTAACTGAATCCTGGTCCTGGAAGATACCTTGTTCTTCAGGAGGCCCATGGGACCAACCACCTTCTCAAAGATGTGCTTCCCAACATGTGCATCCACAGCCGAGAGGGGGTCGTCGAAGAGGTAGATGTCGGAGTTACAGTACACAGCTCGGGCCAGGCTCACACGCTGCTTCTGGCCCCCTGACAAGTTCACACCCTAGGAAGACAGTGAGGAGAGTGGGCATCTTGGGATCCTGAACAATCCTAAGGGACCCCAGAACCATACAAAACAAGAGTGGGGACAGAAGAGCTGCTGAGTGGGGTGCCTGACCCCCAACAAATGCTCAGAGAAGGGAAGCAGACAGTTGTGTCTGCTGGCATAGGTCTATCGGCCCAGCTACTCAGAGGCTGAGGCAGGAGGATGGCAAGTTCAAGACCAACCTAGGCAACATCTCAAGTGAAACATAAAAAGAGCGCTGAGGATGCAGCTCAGACCAAGTGCCTGGCTGCACAATGGTCTGGGTCTGGTCTCCAGTGCCACGAGAAAGAGGAGGTGGCGGCAGCTCATGACAGCCTACAGAAGCATCTGTAGAAGACACAGTGGGTGTGGCAAAGATACTACTTTCTGTGTACCTGTTATATTCTTGCACTGCAGATGACATCACTGCTGTTAGCAGCCAATCTGTGGTGCGCTTCACTCTGAGCTGCTATTCCTATTGCAGCCTCACAGAGAAGCTGACTGCTGCCAGAGTGCTGAGACCCAGCCAGTAGTGTGGAGGCAGGGTTCAGCACTGAGCAGCAGCAGTGATCACCACCATGACCACGTGACCACAACAGCGACCACCACCATGGCCACATGACACCTACTGAATAAACTGCCCAAACCTGTAAAGATGGACGCTCCCTTCCTGTGCAGCCTGCCCTGTCTTCCTGTGCTGAGGCTAGCCCTGCGCCTGCCCAGACACACTGTCTTCCTGTGCTGAGGCTGGTCTCAACACACCTATCTTTTCTTTGCAGTGCTAGGGATGAAGCTCGGGGCTTTGCACATACTAGACAAGTGCTCGACCACTAAGGCACACTGTTAGCCATTTTTTGTATTTTATTTTCAGATGGGGTCTTGCTAAGGTGGCCTCAAACTCATGATTCTGCTGCCTCAGCTTCCTGCATTCTGGGATGATGGGTCCAGCTACAAAGGTCCCTTCCAATGGCCCCTGGACACAGCTTACTGACCTGAAGGCAGATGTAGTACCCAAGATTTAGTCAATTCTTGACTCCCTCCAGACTTTGACACTAAAGCTGGAGGGGGACTGTGGCAGAAATTACTGCCAGCCTGGCACCAGAGGGTTAGCAAGTAACTCCCACTGGTCCATACCTGGCCTAGCTCCGGAGTAGGCACACAGTTCTAATCCATCCTATATGTTACAGACACCTTTTGTTGCCCTATGTGAATCTTGTCTGAAAGTTTCCCATGGATACAAAGTCAATGCAAAACTTGGTTTAGAAGGAACCTGGAAAACCATGGTACCTCATGAATCAGGCATTTGCACCTGGTGTTGTATTTTTGGAAACTTCATTCGGTTTGTTTTGAGATATGGAAATCTACTAGCTAAAGTGTAAATATAGGGAAAAGATAAAGATGCTGGGAGGCAAAGGGTAAGGCTTTTCACAGAGACTGAGCCCACTGCAGAGGCTAAGCTTGCTCTCCTGTGTCTCTGACCCCCGTGAACCACACATCACGCTGAGTTATCCACAAGGGAACAGTCCAGCGTCTCCGAGTACTAGATCTCAGCATTTATAAAATGGAGCAAGGCTGATGAGGTCCTGGAGACCCTGGCAATCCTGCCTTGGATCCCACACAATACTTAGACCCTTCAGTTTAGTTAACACCTCCAACCTGTAAAAGACATCATGTATCAAATAAACAAGGTGGATGGATCTTGGCTGGAGACTGGGAGCACACAAATCCAGCTCTCCCGAGAGGTCCCTGTCACTGTGACTGCAGACCTAGCACATACACAGGACAACCACTTGCACAGAACTGGGGGACACACCTAAGGCCCTCTTCAAAAGTGGGAGTGCAACAGGTGGCAAGAGGGACGTAAGAACCTCTGTCTCTTTGCTATGTGACTCAATCACAGGCAAGTCCCCTAACCTCTCTGAGCCTCCCTTTTGTCAGCCGCCCATCAGGGATCACATGAGTTGCTGTTCAGATGACGTAAGTTAAAAATGTTAGCATGGCAGCAGAGTGAAGAAGTGGGTGTCAGCTAGTCCAGAGCTGTTTGCATGGTCACTCACAGACACACCCCCAAGGTGCAATGTTTGCATCGTCACTCACAGACACACCCCCAAGGTGCAATGTTTGCATCGTCACTCACAGACACACCCCCAAGGTGCAATGTTTGCATCGTCACTCACAGACACACCCCCAAGGTGCACTGGATGACTGATGAGGGAATAACCTCTAGTGTCTTGTGCTGTGTTGGGAAAAGCACAGCACACCTTTTTATTTTTAAGAGTCTGAATCACTATTTGAAAGGATGCCACTTGGGAGGCTGTTGACACCTCAACTCAGACCACAGCACCAAGAGCCAGACGGGATAGACCCTTACCAAACCCACAGAGCTTGGCAAAAGGAGCAGAGCCACAGGCTGGAGACAGCAGGTGGAGGACAGCATTTTATGTGAAAGGCTCTGACAAAGTGCATATCTGTTTGTTACACAGCAGCAGCTGACAGTGACATGCTGTACCCATGCCATAACTCACCTTCTCACCAATCTCTGTCCGGTCCCCACTGGGCAAGATTTCCAGATCTGGGAGGAGGGCACAGGCTTCCAGCACTGCTTTGTAGTAGCGTTCCTTCAGGGGATGCCCAAACAAGATGTTCTCGCGGAGAGAGTCGTTCTGAATCCAAGCCTGCTGGGGCACATAGGCCACAGAGCCCTGTGTGGCAGGTAGTGGAGAGGAAAGACAGACAGACTTGATGAAAAGATAATAGCGTACACCTGGCTGCAAAAAGAGTCGGTCACCTAAAACACACAGCAAGGGCAAGAAGAGAAGGGCATTGACCCAGGGGAAATCACAGACAAGGAAGAAATTGAATCCAGTTCTTTCGAGGTACAGAAAGGCTGGCTTGACTGGACATGGGTGACTAGGTGAAGGGGACCAGTTCACAAAGGGCTGATTTCATGCCCACCTTTATCAAAAAAGGCGGTGAAATGCCACAGAGGGTTCTAAAGTAAGGGAACAGAAATCAATGACCTAAATTTGGATCTAAAATTTGAGAAAAATGATTCAATTGCTATTCTAACACTCCAGCTCCTATGAGCCCTAATTGTCAGGACACCCAGTTGTAAACCTCACAAGATATTCAGCTGCAGGCCGTGTCTTCCAAAACATGGGGAAAACTAATGTTTTCAATACACTTTCTGAAATTACCAACTACAAATAGTTCTTGGACTGGAAACATCAGTGCCTGGGATGGTAGGAACCCAGGAATTAAGAAACACAATGCAACATCAATACCCAAACATGATGAGCAATTTCCCTTTGTCAACCCTGTTCATGTTGCCTGTCCACTACTTGGAAGAAAAACAGGACACATTCATAAGCAACAGGTATTTGCCTGGACCCAGAAACTGTCCACTTATGTCTAAAAGGGCACCGAATCAGCAAAGAAAGGATCTGAATTGAAAGCAAACAGTGACTGAAGTCCACATCCCCAAACTTGAGTTCCCAGAAGAGGATGCAGGGGACAGACAGGTCCAGGCTGGCTAAAGTAAAATAGTTGGTGTTTTGTTTTTCTGTTTTGTTTTTCCTCTCTGGCCTCTCCAGAGGCTGCTGTAAGGAACTGATTTGCACAGCAGGCAAAGATCTGAGAGGGAAAAAGGTGCTCGTGGGAAGGGCTCAAGGGACTTTTTCTTTTAGCAGCCTGTAACGCTTCAAAGTTCAGCTCAGCTCAAGTGTGCTGCACCTCAAATCTCTAATTCCACACTCTTCCCCTCCAGGCCCATTCTAAGAACTCAGCTAACACTAAGGATTCAAACTGTGTTTCGTAGACCAGGCTCTGAGATTATTCTGGCCACATCAATCAGCACTGGTTACATCCTATTTACAGCATGAGACACAAAGATTCAAGAGAAAGAAGCCAGAAGGTTCCATCAACAGAAGCTACAGGGTGAAGTGAGAGTGGAGGAGTTTTCACCCTCCCTCCGTCCTGACATTTTCAGGTAGATGTATCATGGTACTTTGGTTAAATTCACCCTAGTGCCCCTCCCTCCAACAGGCCCCCTTCTGCTTTCCAGCCACACACACACACACACACACACACACACACACACACACACACACACACACACACAGGAGTAGTATTCAGTAGGGAAAATGATTAGGGCTGGAGATCACCACATGAAGTGAAATAAGGCAAATTCAGAAGGTGGGAGCCACAAATGCTCTCTCCTCTGTAGCGTATCTGGGTATTCACAGCCTGTTCACTGAGCAGCTACCACACTGCACACTAGACGAAGAGCTGGGTGGGGCAAAGCAAGGAGTGGCTGTCACTGAAACCTTGCCTTCCTAGAGGAGCAGAGAGAATGGAGAATGGGGGGCTGCTCCCTTGGACAGTCTGTGAGAGACACTGGGCTGAGCCTTCCTCCCAGACCATCTCTCCCCAGCCTGGCCCCATCCTACCTTGAGAGTCACGTGTCCCTCCACCTTGTCCATCTCAGCCAGCAGGGCTGACAACAGAGATGACTTCCCGCAGCCTACCTGGCCCACCACGGCCACAAGAGCTCCTTCAGGGATGGAGAAGTTGATGCTGCAAGGACACAATGAGGAGCCTGAATCACACAGTCCCCTATGCTCTCCAGCTGCTGAGGGTGGCTGTGAGTCTGTGCGGCAAGGTGGACCATGGCCTGAGGGGCTCAATGTAAATGCATCATGAAGCCTGGCCAACACAGAGCCCAAGGGCTGTCACGCAAGAGATGACAGAGGGCAGTCACCTCTTGGTTTACAACACTGTTCCCAACAACAAACCCCCTTCAGTTGAACTCAAATTCTCAGGCACCTGGGACTGGCTGAGAAAATCCAGAGGACAGAATACCAGGGTGACAGGCCAGGCCTGGAAGAATGTTCAGGACTCTGAGGGGCTGAACTCCCACAACTCAGGAGGCAGATCTCTACAAGTTTGAGGCCAAACTTCACTAAGTTAGTGAAGACTACATAGTGAGGCTCTGCCTAAAACCAAGTGCAGAAACATGAGCTATAAATTCTACAGCTAGACTAGCATGTCTCCTGCAGCTGACAGCTCGGTACACTGGCCTTCATGCTCAGGTGGGGCACACAGGCATCCCAGGCCCCCAGGCAGAGGTCCTTCTGATCCCTGGGCAAACCACATGCATCAACTACTCAATTCTTTTGTGTAGGCAAACATGTGAGTGGGTTAGAGGGCAAGTCAGGTGTTTCTCGGGTGCATGCACCTTGTTTTTAGAGACAGAGTCTCTCACTGGCTATTGGTCCTGTTTCTGCCTCCCCAGTGCTGGGAGGACATGGGTGTCAGCATGCTAAGCTTTTGCCACACGGGTTGAGGGCCACATTCATGCCTTTGCACACTGAGTAATCTCACTAGCCCCTAGACCACTCACGGCTATTGAGTCTTTTGTGCTGCACTGTGAGGGGCAGGGACATGGGACCACCCTGTGCAGGGCACCCAGGGAGGCAGCTCCTCCCTTCTTCCAAGGGAGACCAGGATATTCTTACAGGCTAAGGGGAGGCAAAGGTTAAACATAAAAGGTTGGGGATTCAAAGTGGCAGGTGAAAGGACCAGGGACCCTGAGTGCCAGGATGTGGGGAGTGCAGTACAGGCACAGGAAAGAGATACTACAAAAGAATCAGGCAGGATTTAAGTCAGTCCTAAGGAAGATCTTACACCCTGAGTAGTTAGAAGTAGAAAGGAAGTTTCTGTCTCTGAAGAGTCTGCTCTGTGATTGATAAAATACAGCAGGCAAACTGCCACGTCAGAAAAGAATTGTTCAGGGCACAAAGGACAAAAATGGCTCAGAAAAAGTCCCCTTGGCCTTGTATTTTGGATTCCTTAAGGAGATTAGATCACTAAGCAAGCACAGTCACAGTGAATGAGAGGCACAAAAGAGGTGTCCAGGGAATAGGGACAGGGCAGGTATGTTATAGACAGATAAGGGCATTGCTAAGACAGGAACACTTCAACAGGGACCCGGCCTGGACACCAGAATACCCTGTGCCTCCATGCACTGTCACTGGCTCAGAGAGAAGCACCAAGCCCAATCTGGGCCAATAGGAGGTATGCAGGAAGTCTGAGCATGGGGAAACTCAGATTAACAGCAGAGTTCTGCGGGCTCCTGAGGTCTTCTCAATTCCCCAAACCCCAATTCTTGTGACCCAGAAGCATGACTTCCTGTCACAATCAGAAGCGACACCTATACCAAGAACCTTCTGAGTTGTTCCTCACAACAGCCCAAGCAGTTGTAATTGAACCCTTTTCCAGATGGGTAAACTGAGGCTCAGAAAGACAAAAGTTAGAGTCACAGAGGTGGGGAGTCTGCCTCCCAGGCTTACCCATTCAGTGTGGGAGATTCACCCCTAGCCCATGTGAACGTTCCATTCTTCACAGTGATGCTATTCATCCCCCCACCTAGAAAACATCAGAAACAATATGTTAGGAATCACGCATGGCAACAGGCACACATTCAGATGTCCTGCTCTGGTCTCCTGCAGAAGCCGAGGACCCTCACTGGTTACTCAGTGCTTGAGGTCACCCTCCTTGACCTCAGACTGGAAGTGGAAGGAAAAAAGAGTTGTACCCTCATGTAAACCTCCCTCCACCAAGGTAACTACCATCACACCCATCAACACACTCCAGGTTCTAGGCTGTCGTTTAGTTTAAAGCTAGAGCCTTTACCCTGCAACTCTTGGATTCTAGGACAGCTTTGCTTTTTGCTCCCCTCCCTTAGCCATTCCACCCTGCCCGCCTCCCAGAAGGTCAATCTTTCTACAACTTCGGGGACAATC
Source organism: Microtus pennsylvanicus (assembly GCF_037038515.1). Classification (NCBI taxonomy): domain Eukaryota; kingdom Metazoa; phylum Chordata; class Mammalia; order Rodentia; family Cricetidae; genus Microtus; species Microtus pennsylvanicus. The sequence goes on along the minus strand of NC_134590.1, from coordinate 95,429,958 downwards.
AACTGAAAAAACAATCTAGGGGAAACCTGCTAGGGAACAGGAAGGTGTGGGAGAGGGGACTTGTACAATGCCTACACTATAAGGTTCGAATTCCTGATGGTTCTGCCCTGCTCCATTGACTGTCTCCCCTTGTTTTCCTTTTACTTCTGTCTTCTTTTTTTTTAAGTCCACGAATTAACAGCCACCTTTAAAGTTGCCAGAAATACTTCTGAGGTAAGTTCCATAGACAAAACCCCCTGGTAAGAGGAGGTTGTTAGTTAAATTAAACTACCTGCAGCTCCCCAAGAGGTGGGAGCTGCACCCTCACAGAAGAGGAAGTAGGCTGTGCCTCTCCAAGAACCAGCCCGAAGCTGCAGCAGTCACACTGCACAGACAGACAAGGCTGCACGGTGATTGACACCCAGAAGCAGGACTGGCCCTGACTCAGTGGCACTTGCAGAGAATTGCGCAGCTTGGCTGTAGGAGCTCTGATGGCTGTCTTGGCTTGGGAGTCCACAGTGTTCCCACACCCAAAGAGCCTGAGGACAGCGGAAAACTGAACAGCAGAGTTCCAGCACCTGCTCGGACTACAGTTCTCAAAAAGGGACAAGGAGATACGTGGCAATGCCTGGAGACAATTTTGCCTGTCACACTGGGATAACTGCTATGATATGTGGTAGGGAGATGTCAGGCACACTACTCAGCACCCACAGGCTGTCCTCAACAAGAACTGTGAGCCTCAAGCACCCACTGATAACCTTCAAAGGACAGCAGTCACCGGTGATACGCCCACTAGGCTCCTGGCACTACATACACCTCACCATCGATGGCCAGACACTGTCTTCATTCCTGTTTACTGGGCTCTGAGCCAGAGGGTATAAGTTTGAACCCCAGTGCTATCACTTCCCAGCTGGACAGTCTCTCTGAGCCTGCTGGTGGCACCACCCTGGACCACTGCAGTAGTGGGCACATGCACAAAGAGGCCTGAGAACAAGGGCTGAGAGTAGAGCAGGTACTCGGGAAATCTCAGCCCCAAACTTACCTGCTGGGTGCCCAGGCTGAGCCTGGCTCCTACTCTAAGGCTCTACACTGTGTGTTCAAACTATATAAACACACCAGAAAAGGTTCACCACTGCTGGAGCCACCAGCAGTAACTGCAAAGATCCCAGCTCAGGGGCCAGCCAGAAAAATCAACTAGTCTATGAAATAAATCCAGTGGTAAAAATCCATAAGATACCTGGCTGGGCCTAATGGCACAGTCTTGCACACCTAGCTGTTCAGGAGGCTAAAGATCAAATATTTGGCCAGTCTAGGCAACTTAAACCCTGTCTCAAAAAGTAAAAAGTAGACAGAGGCTCAATAGTAGAGCACTTGCCTAGCTATGTGTGAAGTCCTGTGTTTAATCCCTAGCAATAAATTAATCAATCAATTAAAAACATCCAATGAAAGATCCAATGAGGAAAACGAAATTCTGAATGCACAGACACAGGCAGAAGCAGAAACTGGGCTACTCCTCACCTAAGAAGAACCAATGCCCTGGTTGAAAAGCCCAAAGTTCTCAATCACAGTGAAGGAGGGCAAGGACAAGAAAACAGCAAAGCCTCTTCCTGTCCCCTCTGCTGAGGCCTAGCCCGCCCAGGGTCTTGTAGGCAAAGCCAGGTCCTGGAGGGGCCAGGATAAGGACTCAAAGTGGGTAGAGGAAAGGCACCCACCATCCTTGACGGGCCACCGCTCGATGCTGTCTGGTTCCAGCTCCTCGTGAGACAGAAAGATCCTGAGACGTTTGAGGGAGACGCTGGCCTGGAGAAGCAAACACAGGGTGTGTCACCCTAACACCTGCCAGCCTGCACCTGGTGCCCACAGGAGTCAGCATATGAAGGGCATACTGCCTCATGCAGGGGGACTTGGGAAGGAAGAACCTCAATGCTGGCAGTTTGACTTCAACAAATTACTGAGTTCTGGGACCTAATTATGGACAGACAACACATGATGCAGTGCATATGGGCAAAAGGTGTAAGTTTGCTTAAAAATCCTTCAGTTCAGGCCAAGCGGTGGTAGTGCACAGCTTTAATCCCACCATTGGGGAGGCAGAGGCAGGCAGATCTCTGTGAGTTCAAGGCCAGGCTGGTCTACAGAGTTAGTTCCAGGACAGCAAGGCTCTTATACAGAGAAACCGTGTCTCAAAAAAAAAAATCAAAGAAAAAGAAATCCTTCAGTTCAGAAGAGGGATAGATGGAAAGAGAAAGAGGGAAAGGGAGAGACATCCTCAGAGATTCCAAAGAGTGGATCAGGACACAAACGCAGAATATGAAATTGAAGAAGCAGGCTAAGACCTGTGTTTTTTAAATATCAGCTAAAAGAGGCCATAGGAACATAGAATATTCCAGAAAGATTCTCTGAGATTAAAAGGTAAGTCTTGAGGTAAAAATCCATACCTCCTAATCCCAGAACTTCTGAGGCCAAGATGTAAAGAATATGAATTCCAAGCCAGCCTGGGCTAGAGTTGAACTCTAGGCCAACCTAGGCTACAAAGCCAGGCATTCTGTTTCTTTCTCAGGGTGGAATCAAATGACTGCAGACTGCTGAAACAGGATCTGTGCTGGGACCCCACTGGGTCCTCCACAACACAGCAACATGAGCTACTTGAAAAGGCTACTCAGTCAGTCAATCAGGGGGGCAGTTTGGGTCCAAATGACACTGAGGAATCTGTGTGTACCATGGCCCTGAGTCTCCATTCCCCTCCTGGCTCCCTGTCACCCACACACCTGCACAATTTTGCTAATGACCATGCTGACAGCTCCCATGCCCACTCCTGGTCCCCACTGTCCCCTACACGTCTGCATGATGCTACTGACGACCATGGGAGGATTCTGAGAGCCCCGGTGTTACCCTTCCAGCCCCCTCTGTCCAATACACACCTGCACAATGCTGCTGATGACCATGGGCAGGATGTTGAGTGGGAAGCGCAAGATATTGAACAGGGCTAGGGACACGAAGGCTTTCTTTGCATCTAGGATGTTGTTCTTATCCACTGTCACATAGACAGCAAAGGTCAACAGAGCCACCTGCAAACAGAGCAAAGCATTGAATGAAGAAGTCATGGCTGCACCATCCCCAGAAGGGGAATTCAGTCAAGTCACACCTCTCCTTGAGGCTTAAAAGGTAAAAAGCCCAAGAAGGGTGCAAAGGGGCAGGTGCAGAGGCAGCATTCCTGTATCATAAAGAATGAACCAGAGCCAAGCAGCAGTGGCGCACGCCTTTAATCCCAGCACTCGGGAGGCAGAGTCTGGCAGATCTCTGTGAGTCTGAGGCCAGCCTGGTCTACAGAGCTAGTTCCAGGACAGGCTCCAAAGCCACAGAGAAACCCTGTCACAAAAAAAAATAAATAAATAAAAATAAAAAAAATAAAAATAAATGAACCAGAAGGATGGATAATCAGGAGCCAAACACCTGGTCACTGTGGTTAAGTATTCCTGGCATGCAGGTGGCCCTGGAGTCCATTCCTAACAGCACAAAACTGCAGCTCAGGGAGTAAAGAGCACTCGTGGCCTGCATGAAGCTCTGAGCTCACCCCAGCACTGCATGAACCAGCTAGAGTGGAGCATATCTGCAATTCCAGCACTGGAGAGGAGCCAGGAGTGAAGCTTGATTAATAAAAACTCAGAGACAGAAATTGGGGTTCACCCTGAAGATCAGAAAAGCAAAACAGCCACTGGAGGATCAGAAACATAAGGTATCCCCAGCTACAGAGGGAGTTCAAGGCCAGCCTGGGTTATAACAGACCCAGTTTCAAAAACAACGAAAGTCAGAAGTCCCAGCAGTGAGGATGGAGTCTGGCAGACTGGTCACACTTCAAGAACAGTTGGTAGTGTCTTTTGGTAGTTAACTTCATTCTTTGTCTGGAGAAAGAAAAGTCCTGAACAATCCCAGAGAGTGACTTGGCTCAACAGGGGATAAGTACCTGATGACTATGAATCCCCATGTCCTGCCTTTGCTGCTCAGAGAGGAGACATCCTGGTGCCATCTAATAGGTAGCCACAGGGTCCCTTGGGGGGAGGGGTCCTCGAGGACATAACTACCAAAAGCAATTCGGAAAAGCATATATATGGCAGAGAGACAAGCCTGGTCCTGGAGCTACAAAAGGCTGGGCATAACCTGAGCAGGAGCAGCCATGCACATCTACGCCATCTCAATGCCTAGGGACAGGTCTGTCCTGTCCCTTTAAGAGACAAGCCCCACTCCCTCTGCTTCAGGCCTGAGCTCTCTTCCTTTCCCTCTCCGAAAGAGGTGGCTGCTGCCCTGGTTCCTCTCCTCCCCTCTCTCTGGTTCGTTCTCTCTCTCTCTCTCTCTCTCTCTCTCTCTCTCTCTCTCTCTCTCCCCTTTCCCCTTCCATAACCCACTAAATAAATATTCCACCTCTCTCTGCATAGTGTGACTATGGGTCTGTCTCTCCGTGCCTAGGACCCGCTGGCCCTCATGGTCTGCTGGCCACTCAGGGGCTCCCTTCTGGGACCCAGCTGCCTTATGGCCTGCCACAGTCTCAGGACCCGCTACCCACCACCACTCGGGGAACTGCAGTGTGGTCTCATGGCCCGCTGCCCACTGCCACCACTTGGGGGCAGCGCAGCGTTTTTATTTAAACCATTACACTAGGAGCCAGTGGCCCTATTCACCCAGAGCACATCAACTGTGTGGCCCAATATAAGGCGTGGAGTTGACACACCTACAAAGAGTGCCAAGGCAAGTGCTAGGTGCAAATCCTATAGGGTCACCTGGTTTATTTCACCTTACACTCTTGGCCAGGTCCCTTTGGCCATGTTCACAAGGACTCCATCCCTGCCAGTGAAGAACCAAAGTTCCTCCATTTTTGTCCTCCACCTCCATCTTGTATCTTGTGTAAGCTATTTCCTATAAAACATTCCAGTCCTCAGAAATGGCTGGGGCAAAAGTAACAGGGGAGTCGTCTTAAGGGTACAGATAACCGCAGGCAGAAAGTCCCCACCTGAAGGTCAGCTAATAAGAAAACTTGACAAGCAACAGGCGTGGTTGGAAAATAAAATTTGTGAAAAGCCCCTAGACACAGTCAATCAGGACTGAACCCATCACCACACCCTGCTAATGTAACTTTTCTGGGGTTTAGCTTTAAATAATGCCCTCTAGAAGGGCGGGTACCTCCTCTTGCTGCTGCTGCTGGGGCACCAGTTGCTTTGACGAGGTCCCTGCTGGCTTATATTGTGCACACAATAAACCTTGCTTTTGCATTTCAGTAAATCAGTCTCCCTGGTGATCTTTTGGGGTCCCCACAGACTGGGCATAACACCCAGAAGCTTGGGTCTGATGCAACCAGTAAAGAGACCTGCTTCCTGCTCTGCCTGTCAGCAGACACAGGGAAGAACTATTTGGGTTCTGTGGCCAAAAAGGAAGGCAGAGCTCCAGAAGCCACCAAATCGATCATGTGGGTGGTTCCAGAGGGTAGCCCCTTCAGTACCCTGGATATACAAGGAAGCCTCAAAGATTATGTTTTAGATTTGAGCCATATTATATATGTTTTTAACCTTATTTTATTATATTTTTTATGTTTTTGAGACGGGTTCCTACTATGTAGTCTGGCTGTCCTGGGATTCACCATATACAAGAAGCTAGTCTTAAATTCAGATATATATGCCTCTGCCTACTAAATGCTGGGATTAAAGGTGTGTGTCACTATGTCTAATTAAAACTTATTTTTTTAACTCACCCATTAAAAACTGTAAATAGGGGCTAGAGAGATGGCTCAGTGGTTAAAAGCACTGACTGATCTTTCCAAGGACCCAGGTTCAATTCCCAGTACCCTCATGCAGCTACCAACTGTCTGTAACTCCAAAATCTGACATCCTCACACAGATATACATGCAGGCAAAATACCAATGCACATAAAATAAAAATAATTTTTTAATTGTACATAATAATGAGGTGTCATGTGAAGCTTTGACGCACGAACTCAGGTCATGCATCCCTCAATCACTTCTCTCTCCACTGCAGGAAAAACATATTTTTTACTCTAGATTTTCCAGATGGACCAGACACTATTCTGTTGGTGCTGTGCTTCCATCTAATGGTAATTTAGTAATGATCCATCACCCTCTTCCCATCCCTCTCCCTCATGCAAATGTGTTTGCTCAAAATCCTCAAAAAATTCCACGAGACTAGAATATTACTCGGTCATAAAAAGAAAAAGAATGGCATGCCTAAACATACTATTACATGAATGAAACTTAGAAATGACACCCTGGGTGACAGAAATGGAAAGTCACCTCAAACAGACAACTCTCCAGAGACAGGAAACAGATTGATGATTGCCAAAATTAGTGGGAATAAGGGATTGTGGGTATAAGGTCTCCTACTAGGTAATGAAAATGACTGCTGAGCTTGCTGCCTACGGGAAAAGTGTGGAGCTATATGCTGACATGGGGGCATTTCTCAGATATGAAGAAACTTAAGAGGAACCAGCGAGAGAGCTCAGCAGATAAAGGCACTCGCCGCCAAACCTGACGACCCAAGTTCCATCCCTGGGAAATGTCAGGAGCCAATTTCCTCCTAAAATCATTGCAGGAACCATCACCCTGGGGAGTCTGCAGAGAACCCCACACCCCTAATTGTGTTAGGAATCATTCTATTGACAGAGCCTACCCCACACCCAAATTGGCTGTTAATGAGAGCTATCTGTTAGCGGAACCCACCCCGCATTCCAAACTATCTAGAGAACTAGGTGTGTCAACTCGTGACTTCCTGGCCTAGGTGACCTCACCGAAGGTAACCTCCTGGCTACGTGACCAACTCGGCCCATGTGACCAACGTGAACCACATGGCAAGAGCCCAGGCCCCTGTACCCATCCCCCAACTCTTTACCCTATATAAGCTGTACCCCATCTCTAATAAACAGAGGCTCTGACAAACTTAGCATGGCCCCCTTCCTCTTTCCTAGCTCATATCTTACAGATAGTGCCTCTCCGGGACCCTGGAATAACTGACTGCCAGGCGGGTTACTAACCCTAGACTAAGTAACCCGCCAAAGGCAATCAACAGGGAAATACATAGTGGAAGGAGAGAACCTACTTCCACAGGTTGTCCTCTGACCTCTGTATATGCCCCCATGGCCTGTGCGCTTGGCACATGTATGTATACACACACACACACACACACTGTAATAGTAACAAAACTAAAGTCAAGTGGTCTAGTGTAAAAGCCTGTCCTGGCCAGCCCCGGGACCTACATTGCAGATGTCATCCTCTGTCACTGGTCTATCCCTTCTTCTACTCATGTGTGCTCTCATTTCCATGTCAGACCCACAGTCCTATGCTCTACAGGAAGTGATGGTCACACAAACAGCCATCATCTATTAACCAACGCAGGTCTAGAAGCTCTGAGCATCAAGATCTAGGGATACACACAACAAGCTGGTTCTCTGGAGTGGTGTTTGGTAGTGAATAGTGGTTGAGACTGGCAGGCAGGTGGGACCAGGCCTGGACATTCCAGCATTTAAAGTCAGATTTCTTTTTTGATACATTTTTTATTGATATTTATTGAGCTCTACATATTTCTCTGCTCTCCTCCCTGTCTCTCCCCCCCCACCCTCCTCCAAGGTCCCCATGCTTCCAATTTACTCACAAGATCTTGTCTTTTTCTACTTTCTACTTCCCATGTAGATTATATCTATGTAAGTCTCTCTTATTGCCTACATTGTTCTCTAAATGTCTAAGTACTCTGGAATTGTGGTTTGTAGGCTGGCTTTCTTTGGTTTATGTTTAAAAACCACCTATGAGTGAGTACATATAATAATTGTCCTTCTGTGTTTTGGTTACCTCACTCAAAATGATGTTTTCTAGCTCCATCCATTTGCCTGCAAAATTAAAACTGTCATTATTTTTTTTTCTGCTGTGTAGTACTCCATTGTGTAAATGTACCACATTTTCCTTATCCATTCTTCAATCAAGGGGCATTTAGGTTGCTTCCAGGCTCTGGCTATGACAAACAAAGCTGCTGTGAACATAGTTAAGCACATGCCCTTGTGGCACAATTGAGCATTCTTTGGATTATACCCCAAAGTGGTATTACTGGGTCTTGAGGAAGGTTATTTCCTAATTTTCTGAGAAATCGCCATACTGACATTCAAAGGGGCTGTACCAGCTTGCACTCCCACTAGCAATGCAGAAGTGTCCCCTTTTCCCCACAACCTCTCCAGCATAAGTTGCCATCAGGGTTTTTGATCTTGGCCATTCTGACAGGTATAAGATAGAATCTCAGAGTTGCTTTGATTTGCATTTCTCTGATGACTAAAGATGTTGAACATTTCCTTAAGTGTCTTTCAGCCATTTTACATTCCTCTGTTGAGAGTTCTCTGTTTAGGTCTGTACTACATTTTTTATTAGATTATTTGTTCTTTTGTTGATCAATTTCTTCGAGTTCTTTGTATATTTTGGAGATCAGACCTCTGTCTGATGTGGGGTTGGTGAAGATCTTTTCCCATTCTGTAGGCTGTCGTTTTTTCTTGTTGACCGTGTCCTTTGCTTTACAGAAGCTTCTCAGTTTCAGGAGGTCCCATTTATTAATTATTTCTCTCAGTGTCTGTGCTGCTGGGGTTATATTTAGGAAGTGGTTCCCTGTGCCAATGTGTTCAAATGTACTTCCCACCTTCTCTTCTATAAGGTTCAGTGTGGCTGGCTTTATGTTGAAATCTTTGATCCATTTGGACTTGAGTTTTGTACATGGTCATAGATATGGGTCTATTTTCATTTTTCTACATGTTGATATCCAGTTATGCCAGCACCACTTGTTAAATATGCTTTCTTTTTTCTATTTGATATTTTTTGCTTCTTTATCAAAGATCAGGTGTTCGAAGATTTGTGCATTGATATCCGGGTCTTCTATTCGGTTCCATTGGTCCTCCTGTTTGTTCTTAGGCCAGTACCCAGCTGTTTACAGTACTGTAGCTCTGTAGCAGAGTTTGAAGTCAAGGATTGTGATGCCTCCAGAAGTTCTTTTATTGCACAGGATTGTTTTGTCTATCCTGGGTTTTTTCATTTTCCATATGAAGTTGAGTACCGTTCTTTTGAGGTCTTTGAAGAATTTTGCTGGGATTTTGATGGGCTAAAGTCAGATTTCTGTCAGATGATAGAACTGAAGTAATACAACTTTCGCTCACTCATTCATGCACCTACACATGGGTACTGTGCGGATACTTTATGCCAAGGCCCTATGCTCTGGAGACATGCATAACATGGCAAGCTCTGACCTGTAGAGCAGTCGTCATTATCCCAGGGGCTGGTGATTACTCTGCAGAAGGTCCAGGCCAAATAAGAGCAAGCAGCTCACAGATCACCTAAGAGTGTGCTTTACTCTGCCTTAGAAAAGAGCACCAAGTGACAGACACTAGGCTCTGAGCCCAGAACAAGAGGCAAGGCCTTCCACCTCTCTATATCTCTACAGGTGAACACCACCCATCCTTGAAGCAGGAGCCTGCAGTGGAAAGGCAGCACAGACCACATCCTTTCTCCTAATGAAGGCAGAGGCCCTTTGCAGGGGGCCCGGAGTCCTGCTGACAAGTGGCCTCAACTGTTTCTTGACAATAGGTTCAGCTGACTATCTGGAGGCCCAGCATTTTCAGCCTTCTCTGCTGCTCTGGTTTCAGGGTAAAATGTCCCACAGGCTCATGTGTTGGGACACCTCTCCAGCAGGTACCACTGTCTGGAAAGGACATGGAATCTTCAGGACACCAGGCCTGGCTGGCAGATATCAGCTTCCAGAGCAGGCCTGGCCCTGCTTCCTGATCCACTAGGATGGGAGCAAGCCATACTGAAAGCCAAGCTCCCATTCCGCCACAGATGCAACACAATCCTCAGCACCACAGTGCACTGGTGTCTGTGAAGCAAACTAAGTCCTCCTCCATAAGTTGTCTCTCTCAGAGATTTTTGTCACAGCACGTAAAAAGGTTATATACTGAACCCAGCCAGAAACCAAGGGGCAAGGTCCAGAATCCTCTCTAGTACTTTCTGGCTTTGGAATGTAGACAAAGGAAAAAGATCTTTGAAAATAAGAACCTGCAGCCTAGAAACTGCACGTTCTATCAAGGTTGCCGTCAACAAAGCTGGAAGCAGTTGGACATCCGAAGAGCATTTCGATATCAGATATAAAGATACAGAGTTTGGAGATTGCCCCGTTGGTTTTTGATCTTTCTTTGGTCTACCATTTATTTCTTCACTGTGCTCCCTTCTCTACAATTTGGAATAGTAATGTAAATTCTGTACGCGCGCGCGCGTGCGCGCGTGTGTGTGTGTGTGTGTGTGTGTGTGTGTGTGTGTGTCTTACAGAAGGATTACAGTTAAGAGATTGCCATGCATCTCAGAAGAGACTGGACTTTGAAATAAGTTTGAGACTGTAATAGACCATGGGAACTTTTGAAGTTGAATTAAATGCATTTTGCATTAGGTTGTTACCAGTTTATGGGTGCTAGGGAGTGCCATTACTAGGAGGTGCAGCTTTGTTAGAGTGGGTGTGGCCTTGTTGGAGGAAGTGTGTCAGTGCGGGGGTGGGATTTGAGGTTTCCTATGCTCAGGGTACCACCCTGTATTTCAATCTACTTCCTGGTGCCTTCAGGATGTAGCACTCTCTGCTCCAGCACCACATCTGCTTCTAAGCCTGAAACGGCTAGAAGGGCTGGGGGTGAGGGGGGCAACAGATCAGAGCCTTGACAGAGACCAGACCTTATTTTCATTTCACTGAAACGGGACAGAGCTGAACAAGCAGGTCTCATGATAACCACAACTTATGGGTGACCATCAGCAAACATACCCACAAGCCCTTCTGCTGGCTCAGGAGGCCCCCAAAGCCCTTCTGCTAGCTCAGCAAATGCCCCCAGAAACTTCTGCAGGCTAAAGACAGCTTTCCCTACCCTGCTGCTAGAAGATCCCTAACCACTAGGACCTTCTACCAATCAGGCCCCACACTAATCTTTCCTCTACTAGTCAGCCCCAGATCAATCCCTCCTCTTTGGAATTCCCCTAACTCTGCTTGGGTTTTCTTTTTGTTTTGTTTTTCGAGACAGGGTTTCTCTATGGCTTTGAAGCCTGTCCTGGAACTAGCTCTTGTAGACCAGGCTGGCCTCGAACTCACAGAGATCCGCCTGCCTCTGCCTCCCAAGTGCCGGCGTGCGCCACCACTGCCCGCTCCCCCCTAACTCTGCTTAAAAGAAGCTTGTGACCTTCTTTGGGGGTCAGCAAGTACAACCCCAACGTTAGGATAAAGTGCCCTTCTTATTGCATATATGGCTGTTGGTCTTCTTTGGGGGCTTCTCTCAGACCCTGACAATTGGTGCATTGCCCAGGAAGGCCACCCAGAGACTCTCATCACGTTGAGAGTTTAATAACCCAGCCAGCCAATAAGTGAAGTGGCCACTCTTTGTCTTGGTCTGTTCTGTTCCTTGTTCTGTGGTCTAGGATTTTCTTTCCCTCTTGGAGACTCAAGCTAACTGAATCTGGAGACCAAGGTTTGCCTGGCAGATGTGCTAGACACTAGAGGCACCTCAGCCATGTGGGTGCCGTGAGACATCTGGGACTCACTTGGTAGGGACAACTGGGTCCCATTGGGTGAACTGAGACACAGGGTCCCTTTTGGTTGAACTGGGACAGAGGATCCCTTAGATTGAATAGGAAACACAGGTCATGTCTTTTGCAATACGAAACTCCCCAAGGCGACATTCCATCAGCCCTTTCTGGTTCCTGGTTTCTTTTTCATGTGCCATACTGGTGGTACATTTCTATCAGTGTTATTTTTGTGTTTCTCTGTTTGTAATGTTACCTCACTACTTCTCTTAGGAGTGGGTCAGTCAAACTCAACGTCCTCCTTTGAGTCTTATTTTGGACCATTTCAAACTTTCAAATCCAAATCACTGACTTAAGGCTAATTGTCTGGAGGAGGCAGAGGTACGCTAGATAAGGGCATGGCAGGACTTTGGGTCCCTGACAGAGAGCCTGCGATTGGTCATTCTGGTGGCCCGTATGGGGAAGCTGACAATCTTTTCTTGCAGGATGCTGACTGCTAGGCAGGCGCTCTGTGCCTGTAAGCTACCCTTGCTGCGAGCAGCTGCTGTGCTACACCTTCTCTTCCTTCCGAGTCAAATTCTTCACGGGCACCAAGGTCCTTGCTGCCAGTTACTTCCCCCTTAACCCTTTCCTGTTCTGGCACTGACTAGGAAAAAATATGCTTTTGTTTACACCCACACCCACACACACACAAATGTGTGGGTTTTGTTCATTCAGATCCAATGGGTTATAAATATTTGTCAACATTTAGAGGGGTTGGTTACTAACTATCATTGGTTAGGGTAAAAAAAAATTACTGCTAGTCTTGGAGGTTTCTTATTGGTATAGGTTTTTATGTAAAATTATTTGTTATGATATATTTATTTTATTTTAAATATTTTATTTATGTTATTAAATATAGACATATAAAAGAAACTACAAAAAGGATTTTAATAAAAGTTTTCACATTGTCTAAAAAAAAAGCACTAAACTAAAATAGTAAAGAAAAAAAGGTTGTCTACAGTAAAAATCTCTGACTAAACCAGAGGGGCGGAGAAAAACCCCTGAGGAGTACAAGGCCAGAAGATGTATGAGATTTGAGCACTTTATGTTAATTCTGGTTGATTTTCTTCGTTAAAAAAAATAATAAAGCTGATTCACAACAAAATGTTTGTGTTTGGAGTGTGGTCATGCTCTTTAAAGGGGGAAGGCAGACCACAGCCTACTGCACCCCTGTACCCTGTCTTTCCTTCTCCAGGTGACTTGGAGGAGTTTTTTCTATCCCACCACCTTACCCCCAGGATAAGAGGTCCTGGAGGACAGAATTGGAGGGGTGCTGGTTCCCCCCACATATGCACACATTCTCAGAGGGAAGAGCTGCCAGCCGGAGCTGACTCTGGCCTTTCTATTGTGCCCTGTGGGCCAACCTGATGCTGAGGGCAGCAGCTGTCCACTTTGCCACTAGCAACCTTTATAATTAGAAATTACAAAATCTCAAGTTTTCTAAAAAGCGTACAAGGCAGCCTAGTTGACCTGTTTGATTCTGTTCTTTTCACTCACCTGACCACATGGGATGATTGTTTCCAACTGCTCCAGGTCCTCTTCACTACTGAGGAGAGGGACCGGATCAGAACAGAGGCTGGGAAATTGGTTCCAGGCCCAGATGAAGATGGGTCACCGATGCAGATCTCATAAATGCTGAGGTGATATGACCCAATTGGGATTTCAACATGGAGAAAGATAGGGAAATGCTAAACGTCTACTGCCAGATTCTAAAGCAGCCCACACATTTGTCCAAAGTTAATCAGGTATTCCAGGGTCCTGAAGAGACACCAGAAACATTCCTAGAGAGGCTGAGAGAAGTTTACAAGCCCTACACACCCTTGGATCCAGACTCAGCGGAGAATCAGTCTGCAGTCAGCCTGGCTTTTGTCAACCAGTCAACACCAGATATCCGCTGCAAGCTGCAGAAACTAGAAGATTTTAAAAGTAAAAGGTTGGCTGAACTCACTGCAGTTGCTGAGATAGTATTCAACAATAGGAAGATCCCAGTAGACAGACAGGAACATGGGGCTCACAAAGTCCTTCTAGCTGTGTCATGCAGTCCACAGATTAGAAGACAGGAACTGACCTTGGGAGACTCAGCAGGGAAAGGGAAAGGCCTAATGCAGGGACTGCACAACAGGCCAGTCTGCAAAAAGACCAATGTGTCTACTGTAAAAACTTGGGTCACTGAAAAGATAAATGCCCTAAATGACAGGGCTCAAAAATAAAGGTAATAAAACTGGAAAAAAATAAGTGATTAAAGGAGACGGGGCTCAGAGCCCTTCCCCGAGGCTTGAATAATCTGAAAGGTGGAGGGGGAACCCATAGATTTTCAGGTAGATACAAGAGCAGAACACTCCACTCTAAAACAAACCCTAGGCAAAATGTCACCAAAACTATTCTGGGTATTAAGGGGCTACAGGGATAAACCGGTACTCATGGACTATTTGACGATCAATAGACATAAAAAAGGGCCAAGTAACCTGCTCTTTTATGGTCATCCCTGAGTACCCATCCCCACCATTTAAAAGAGACTTGTTAACAAAGATGAGGGCCTATACCCATTTTGACCAGACTAAAATATCAATGACCAATCAAAAGGGAGAGGCACTATACTTGCTCACTTTGTCACTTGTGGATGAATATAAATTGTTTGTGCCCCCCCCCAAATCAAAGAGACAATAAAGACCTGCTCTAAAATTGGCTCCAAGAAATTCCCCAAGCATGGGCAAAAACTTGGAAACCTGGGAACAGCCTACTGCCACTCCCCGCACCAACACAACTGAAAGCCGGGGGAGGGGGGGGGGACACCAACACATATCAAACAATACCCAATGCCCAGAGAAGCTAAGCTCCTCATATAAGCACCTCTGAGACCTGGGTATTTTGGGCCCTTGCCAGTCGGCCTGGAACATGCTTCCTGTTGCCAGTTATAAAGCCCAAAGCCCAATTCCAATGACTGTAGACCAGTGTAAGACATCTATGAAGCACTCCACGAGGACTTGGTTGAGTACCGACAAACTTACCCTAAAGCCAGCTTATTATGACCTCCTGAAAGCATCTGACACCTTGAAAGCCTCCAAGCTGCTACTAACACGTTGCTTAAAACTTTGGAAAACTTGGAGTATTGCAAGTCAACTCGGCCAAACTAAGGTTACTTACTTAAGGTACATACTCAAGGGGGGTAAAAGATGTATGTCAAAAACAAGAAAAGAAACCATTCTGAGGATCCCAAACCCAACAACCACCAAGAGGTTAGAGAATTCCTGGGGTCTGCTGAGTTATGCAGGCTCTGGATCCCTGGGTTTGCTGAATTTTCTCGGCCTCTGTATGAGGCCATGAGATAGGGAAAGACTTCCCTCATTGGATCCTACAGATGGAAAAGGCCAATAGCTGACTTGTTCAAAAAGATGGATCCAGTGGCTACTGGCTGGTCTCCTTGCCTCCACATAATTGCAGCAATAGCTTTACTAGTCAAAGACTCAGACAAACTAACTTTGGGGAAAGCTCTTAAAGTGACCAGCCCTATGCTATAGTGGGGGTCCTTAAGCTCCTCCTGACAGACAGCTCACTAATTATCAGGCTTTTCTCTTAAACCCACCCAGGATCCAATACACCCACAGCCATGCCTTGAACCCTGCCACCTGCTCATGAACCAAACCTGAATCAGCCTCTCCACGATTGTCTGGACATGCTGAGTCATCTCCAAGGGATCAGACCTCAAGGGCTGAGGTAACATGGCATACAAATGATCAAAGGTCAAAGATGGTATCAGGTACGTGGGGGCAGCAGTTACAACTGAGAAAGAAGTCATATGGACAGAGGCCCTACCTCCTGGGTCAACAGCCCAGTGGGCCGAGATGATAGCTCTAACAAAGGCTCTGCAGTTGGGAAAGGGAAAAAGATTTAATGTCTATATTGATAGCTGGTATTAGTTTGCCACAATACATGTCCATGGTGCCATGTACAGGAAGAGGGGATTGTTGACTGCAGAAGGAAAGACTATTACAACGAATAGGAGATTTTAGACTTCTTACGGGCCATGTGGCTGCCCTCCAGACAGCAGCCATCCTGCTGGCAACACCACCAAAGATAGTAACACCCACATTGCCAGCATTTCTAGCTTACAACGACCAAGAACCCCAAAGTAGCCACTAGTGCGCAAACACTTACAAGGAGGAAGGATGGTTCAGGACCCAATAAATGGACCATCCTCCTTTCAGACTTTGCCACTCTGTTAGTTCAACAAATACACCAAAGTACTCACTTGGGAGAAAGGAAAACATAGAACCACTTGAAAAGAGCACATCTTAAGGCCAACACAGCAGAAGCTGCAGGCTGATGTCCCACGTGTATCTGGTTGATACAAAACGTGGAGAAGACACGAGAACTGGATACCAGGAGAGAGCAACTCGGTCCAGCACCAATTGGGGGATTAATTTCACAAAGGTAAAGCAAGGCCTGTATGGCTATAAACACTTGCTAGTCTTTATAGATACCTTTTCAGGGTGAAAACAAAGCACAAGACAGCTGCCAGGCTGGTCGAGAAACTACTAGGAGAAATTATCCTAAGGGATGACTTCCCTGTGCTCTTGAGCTCAGATAACAGACCTGCATTCATTTCTCAGGCTACGGGACCAACTGGAAACTTCATTATGCTTACCGTCCCCAAGGTTAAGGCCAGGTAGAAAAGATGAACCAGACCCTAAAGGAGACCTTAACCAAATTAATCCTTGAGAATGGCAGTGACCAGGTGTCTCTACTCCCCTGTGCTCTCTATAGGGATCACAATTCTCCTTATACCCTAGGCCTGACCCCATTTCAGATCTTATATGTCAGGCTACCACCCATTCTGCCTAATCTTGGGGCAGAATTACTGGCTGTATTTGATGACTAAAGATTTCTTTCCTCCCTACAAGTTCTGACTCAGGTGCAGAAACAACTCTGGCTTCAGTTGCATGCAGTCTGCGAGAAGGCACCACCTCCTGTGCCCGTGGGTTCCACTCAGGAGACCCGTGATCATCACAGATCTCTATGGTACAGTTGCTGGTTCTGCAGTTTTAGATCATGGACCTTCCTTGATGTTTGGAATTTATTTCAGAGAAGAATCCAAACATATAGAACAGCAAGGAAGAACAAAAGGTGTGGAGGTTTCCCAAGATCAAATTCTTGGTGCAGGAGAATATGCTGATCCACAGGTCCAAGCTCTTTATAACAAAGAAGTATTGTGTCTATGTCACCAGGCAGCTTTAAATGCTTGGAATAGGATACAAGATCCAGCAAAAAGGGTTGAATCATATACCAGGATTAGGCAGGGACAGAGAGAACCCTTTATTGACTTTTTGCAAAGATTAATTAAGGCTCTGGACATAAGGGTAACAGACCCAGAAGCTAGACGAATACTTCTTGAATCTCTAGCTTTTGAGAATGCAAACATAGAATGCAAAAAGATAATTGGGCCTTTAAAGTCTAGATCAGCACCTATGAATGAATGTTGAGACTTTGGCTATAATGATGAATCTTGGGTAGGAGAAGCAATTTCCAAAGCAATGAGGAGACATCAAACTGCTAGGTGTTTTAATTGTAGTAAATTAGGACATTTGCAAAGGGATTGCAGGCAAAGAATTTCTAGGAATAATATCTCCTCTGGGAATGAAAAAAATAGGAGACCTCGGCCTTCAGGGATATGTAGGAGATGCAGTAAAGGCTGGCATTGGTACAACGAATGCAGGTCAACAACAGACAGACAGGGCAACCCAATATCATCAGGAAACCTTGAGGGGCCTCTCGCAGGCCCCCAAGCCAACAGTGGCCCAGTCATTCCCAGTCACAGTGGAGAACGTGTCTCACCAAGAAAATTAAAACCTCCAATTTCTGCTGTAAAAAGTAATACTGATCTAAATGATGAATAACATATGGAGAATGAGTCAAAAAATCCAGTAGGACAGAGTAAACATATATTTTGGCAGACATCTATTAACGATCAAAGACCAAACCTAAGAGTCTGTATAAGTGGCATTTTTATTGAAGGCTTATTAGACACAGTAAGTATCATTACTCCAGAATCTTGGCATCTGAATTGGCATCTTCAAGAGGTAGATGTTCAGTTCCTGGGAATTGGAACCCTATCTCATGTAAAACAAAGCACAAAATGGGTTGAATGCATAGGGCCTGAAGGGCAAATAGGAAGACTAAGGCCATATATAGCCAATATTGCAATAAATTTATGGGGCCGTGACCTGCTACAGCAATGGAATACCCAGATTAACATTCCTGTAGTTCCAGGAATTCTGGGAAGGATATGATGAGGTATTATGGAAAAAGGTCACCAGCCATTCAGGCTGTACAAGAACATACAGCAAATAACAAACCTTTAGAGGCACCAACAGCCCTACCTTTAAAATGGCTAACTGAGAAGCCAAAATGGATCAAACAGTGGCCTCTAGCTGAAGATAAATTACAGGCATTGGAACAGCTGGTGCAAGAGCAACTAGATGCTCACCATATTGAAGAATCAACCAGCTCTTGGAATTCTCCTGTGTTTGTTGTAAAAAAGAAATCCGGTAAATGGAGAATGGTGACAGATCTAAGAGCTGTCAACAAGGTAATTCAACCTATGGGCCCACTACAATCTGGAATTCCTTTGCCTTCTCTATCACCAAAAGGATGGCCTCTTATAGTTATTGATTTGAAAGATTGTTTTTTCACTATACCTTTATAAGAAAGGGATAGAGAAAAATTCGCTTTCACAATGCCTACTTATTATAATAATTCTCAGTCTACTAGGAGATATCAATGAACTATCCTCCCACAGGGTATGCTCAATAGTCCCACATTGTGCCAATATTTTATGAGTAAGCCATTGGAAATAATTCCTAAGCAATTTCCCAAAGTCCATGGATGACATTTTGTTGTCTGATTCAAATAAAGATACTTTAGAAAGGATGTTTGAAGAAGTAAAGAAAGTCTTGCCTAGGTGGGGATTACAAATTGCTCCTGAAAAGATTCAAAGAGGAAATTCTATTCTAGGTTACAGAATAGGGTTAGAGAAAATTAAAACGCAAAAGGCACGAATTAGGAGAGACTGGTTACAGACTCTTAATGACTTCCAAAGATTGTTAGGAGACATTTCCAGTCTACAACCAGCTATTGGAATAACACCTGATCTAATAGTTCATTTAAACAAAACCTTAGATGGTGATAAAGATTTGAATAGTCCCAGAAAACTGACAGCTGAAGCAGAAAAGGAACTGACAATGATTGAGGAAAAATTACAGGAGGCACATGTGGATAGGGTGAACCCCAATCTTAGCTGCATCCTAGTCATATTGCTTTCCAGAATTTCTCCTACAGGGATTCTAATGCAGAGGGAAGATATTATTTTAGAGTGGATATTTATACCTAATAAACCAAGCAAAAAATTAAAAACTTATGTGGAAAAAGTCTCTGAATTAATTATAAAAGGTAAGCTGAGACTTCGTCAACTAGCAGGTATAGACCCAGCAGAAATTATAGTGCCTTTTACTACTGAGGAAATAAAAAAGTTATGGGAACACAATGAACCATGTCAAAGAGCTTGTGCTAATTTTTTGGGAGAAATTAATAGCAACTATTCCAAAAGTGATAGACTTAACCTCACAAAGAGAACTTCTTGGATTCTTCCTAGAATTGTACATGATGCTCCAATAACTGAAGCCCGTACGTTCTATACCGATGCAAATAAATCAGGGAAAGTAGGTTACAAGTCAGATGAATTGAGTAAGGTGGAACAAAGCCCTTATAATTCTGTCCAGAAGGCAGAATTATATGCCATTCTTATGGTGCTAAGGGATTTTAAAGAACCTCTTAATATAGTTACAGATTCACAATATACAGAAAGAGTTATCTTGCATATTGAAACCGCTGAATTTATACCTGATGATACAGAGTTGACTTCACTGCTTATCCAGGTACAAGATATAATCAGGAATAGGCTTTGTCTGATGTACATAACACACATCCGATCCCATATGGGTCTGCCTGGTCCTCTAGCACAAGGTAACGCTGAGATTGATCAATTATTGATTGGAAGTGTGTTGCAGGCCTCAGAATTTCATAAGAAGCATCATGTCAATAGTAAAGGCCTAAAGAAAGAATTTTCCATTACATGGCAACAAGCTAAGGACATTATAAAGAGATGTCCTACTTGTTCTTTCTATAATCAAACACTGTTGCCTGCAGGGAGTAACCCAAAGGGTACTAAGAGAAATGAAATCTGGCAGATGGATGTGTTCCACTTTATGGAATTTGGTAAATTAAAATATGTACACCACACCATAGACACGTATTCAGGTTTTCAATGGGCTACTGCCCTTAGCTCAGAAAAGGCTGATTCAGTAATCACACATTTATTGGAAGTTATGGCCATCATGGATATACCTGTACAAATAAAGACAGACAATAGTCCAGCATATGTATCTAAGAAAATGAAACGTGTTTTTGCTTATTATAACGTAAAACACATTATAGGTATACCAAATAATCCTACGCTTATAGAAAGATCAAACCATACTATAAAGGAGATGCTGAACAAACAGAAAGGAACCGAAAATACCCCCAGAAATAGATTACATAATGCTTTATTAACCTTGAATTTTCTTAACGCTAATGAGAAAGGAACAACAGCGGCAGAAAGACATTGGATAATGGAAAAGTCTGCTGAACTAAATCAACCGATTTATTTCAAAGATGTGCTGACCTCTCAATGGAAGCCAGATGTGCTACGTTGGGGAAGGGGTTTTGCTCTTGTTTCCACAGGAGAAGAAAAATTGTGGATACCATCAAAATTAATAAAGGTTCGATTCGAAGAGGAGAAACCTTTTGGAGAGGAGAAATGACAATTCATCCACAATGATGATATCCATACCAGTGGTTAAGAAAAACATATAGAATGGGGGCAGGGTTCTCTTCTTATCTCTGCAGGAAAACACTCATCTTCAAAAAATTCAAGGGACCCTGGATGTTTGAATACTGACAGATGAAAACTATTTACAAGCCAATAAGTGGCAAGAAAATCGAATAGGTTCCGTAAGTAAAATTATTCTACTCGTCTTTAAATATGTATTAATGTGCATTTATTTATAAATATATAGAGCTGGTTTTGAAGTTGGACTCTGGCTCAGTCCCTTTCCAATTCCAACCCTGTTGGTAAGAAAAAAAACCCAGAGTTTTTGGAGTTTCTGTCTCATGTCAAGAGCCATGATATGGGACAGAAAGAAATATGAGTTTAGAAAACATCTTTGCTTTTCTTTATATCTATCATACCTTTCACTGAATATATCTATCGTGCCTTTCATTGAATATATGTATGTCTGTATATGTCTATATGATTAATGTTTAAGTTTTTCACAATGAACAATGAGTTTTTCCTGCAGTGACATTTGAAGTTTCCAGGAAGAAGATGGGGCCCCACAACAACAACTCCACCTGGTTGATATGACGTCATGATACTGATAGCGCTACTACAAGACCTGTTTTGGGTACCAGCTGCACGAGATAATGCATCTTGTACAACATTCTGGCCAGACCTCCACAAAATACTCAGAGACTATTGGCAATTTTAAAAGACATTGATCTTGAAATTTAACCATCATTTTACTTTCACAGGATCCCCCAGAAAGAACGTCGCCCCCATGACAGCTGGAAGTAATTCCAGAGGACGACGTCCCCTCTCCCAGTAAAGTTTGCCCTTGGGTTTAGGGACATCATTTAGGGGTTGATTATAATTAGTATACAGCTGAGGGTTGGGGGGTTGGAGGAGGAATTTTATAAGCTCAGGGATGTTTTGGAAAAAAAAAAGAGGGATAATTGGATGATGGAATAATAGATTAGTACTTGTTGGTACTTGTGAGTTATTGTTTTGAGACAAATATATTGGTATAGATTCTTATATATTGATACAAAGTTAAATTATATTGACAATTGTATGCATGCATGCTTCTACCTGTTTAAAACATTTTTATGTATTGATACTGTATATTTACCATATTGCAGTGTACATTTCTACCTCTGATTAAGATACTTATATATTGTTTGTGTATTGATATATATTTACCATATTGCAATGTATATTTGCAATTGTTTATATTTTGAGGTCATTGTCCTCATTTGTTTCACAGTTGCTTATTGTCTTAGTCTTTAAGTTAGATAGGTATTGAGAATTATATAGATCAATTGTATTCTAAGTTTGTCATTTATAATTAGACTAATCAGGTTCTTTAGATACATAGAGATTATACTCAATATAGTAGGTTAATAATCTTTAACCTCTTCAAAGAGTTGTAGAAAATGGCCTTTAATCTAACTCAGAGTTTTGTGGTAGTGAGACACAATTGCTCCTGGCAACACCACTCTATTCCCAAGAGAATGTTGAGCACCAAAGACGCTCCACCTGGAGCCTTTCTTTTTGGCAGAACTGGCCTTTGGGCAAAGAAATGCCCATACCTTAACCACTGACAGAAATACAGAGTATCCGTAAATGGAAAAAACAGGACTGTCATATCCTGCCAAGACAGGGTAAGATAGTTTTGACACGTTTCTTGCCTTTGAAAATGGTATGTCAGTTATGTTAGGCCTTATCCAAAGTTGGTTGGCTTCAACGCTGTAAAAATGACCTTGGGTGATTGCCCAGGTAGCTAGTTGTCTCTGTCATTTGTTGCATGTTTTGGAAGTTGTTTGATTGCACTTCCTAATTACTCAGGTAACATTATTTCCCTTCTCAGATCTTCGATGGGGTTGAAGACTATATAAATATATATAAAAAGACTATATAAATATATATAAAAAAGACTTTCCACTCATGACTTGGCCAAGCTATTTATTATATAAGACTTAAGCTAGTTAGAATAGAATATTTGTACTGATTGTATATAATTTCATAGTAGGTTAAAGAACTCTCTTACTTAAACAAAAGGGGGAGGTGTTGCGGGAGCTCCTTCTGTTCCTTCAGCCAATAGCGGCTAAGATACCAGCCCAATGGGGTGTGGTCTCTCTCCCTTTAAAAAAGCAGCCACTTCCCTCTGCTCTCTCTCTCTGGCTTCCAGCTCTGCTTCCAGCGACTAGACTCCCTTCCTGATTGTGCAGAGGGCTGTTGTCTGGGATGGTGATCTGTAAGTTTTCCCCTTTAAATAAATAACCATTCTATTAATCATAATTCCAAACTGGTGTGGCATTGTTTGTGACTTACGCCTTCATAGGCAGAGAAGACAGAACTAAATTCTGGGAGGAAGAAAGCAGAGTCAGACAGATGCCATGGATCCACCGGAGACAGATGCTGGGAATTTTACCTGGTAAGCCACATAGCAATACACAGATTAAGAGAAATGGGTTAAATTAAGACAGAAAGATTAGCCAACAAAAAACTAGAGCTAATGGGCCAAGCAGTGATTTAATTAATACAGTTTCTGTGTGTTATTTCGGGGCTAAGCTAGCCGGGCAGCCAAGACAAACAAGCGGGCCCTCCTTCCAACATACAGTACCCTTAATTACTGTGTGAAAGCAAAGGAAGTGAAATGCAAGGTGCTTCTGTGCACAGAGACAGAGCCAGCTAACAGGGTAGGGAAGGATAGGTGACATGTCCCTGTCAGAAGACAAATCCAGGGTCTTAAGCATGTCAGGATACATACAGTACAGTTCTACTAGAATACATAAAACTATTTTAAAGATTTATCTTATTTTATTTATCTGTGTGTGTTTCTGTCTGTGTATGTGCCACATGTATGTGAGTGTGCCACCGGTTAGAAGAGGGGATGGACTTCAGATCCCCAGGAATGGAATTTTAGGTGGTTGTGAGCAGTCCACTTTGAGTACTAGGAACTGAACTCAGTGTTCTGGAAGAGCATCGACTGTTCGTAACTGCTGAGTCATCTCTAAAGCCCTCATAAAGGTATCTTTAAACACCTATAACCTTAGACATTGTTTTCTTATAAATAGAATAGTCTCTACGGAGCAAAGGATTTGTCACAATGGAGATGTGTAGGACAACATGCATCTATACTTTAGAACTTCCTATCTGATCTGGGAGCTACCATGGACTGTTAGCCTTAGATCCTCTGAGGAACAGGGACAGGTGTCCACAGATGCCCTCTCTGAGCCGACATTCCAGATACAGGCAATAAACCACACTGTAATTTTAGAATGTGTCTGGCAGTGCCACTGAACACATGGTCTTAGGGCACTGACAAGCCACAGCTTGCAATCAGTTAATAACAAGAAGACTCTAGTCCCCTGGTGTCTACCAGGTATGGCAACCAAGTATACAGTTTAGTTCAGATAGCACTGTGTGTGTTTGGACGTGTGTGTGCATGTACAGACCAGAGGATAACTTCAGCTGCCATTCTATTTAGTTGGATGGTTTGGGGTTGTTTGTTTGTTTGTTTGATTGGTTGATTGATTGATTTGGATTGACTGATTGATTGATTTGGTTTGGTTTGGTTTTTTGAGGCAGGGTTTCTCTGTTTAATAGCCCTAGTGGTCTTGGAACTCACTCTGTAGACCAGGCTGGCCTCAAATTCACAGAGATGACCTCCCTGGTGCTGGGATTAAAGGCATGCACCACCATACCCAGCTCTGCTGCCAGTCTTTAGGCACCACCCACCTGAAAAAAGGTTCTGTCAAATTTGCCTTAACTCAGTAAGTAGGCTAGACAGGCTGGCCAGAGAGTCCAGAATCTGCCTGTCTCTGCCTCCCCACCACTTCAGGCTGTTGTTGAACGTAAGGTGCTAGAGATCACATAAAGAAACTCATTCTTACAAGGCAAGTCCTTCACTGCTAAGCCATCATCCCAAGCCTAGCATGCTTTCATATGAGACTTTCTCAATGAAGGAAGCTGACAACACAGGTTTCCATTCTGTAACAGCTGCAGGACTGCCAAGCATTGCAAATAAAGCAGGATGAGAGTTATCAGCCTTGGAGAGGCCTTGCTTAAATGGCAATATTTTGTCTGGTTAGCTTTGCAGTGATGGGTTTGGAACCCAGGACACCAAACCTAAGGAAATGCTAGACCAATGAGCTAAACCCCAGCCCCAAACGAGCAGTCTTTGAAAAATATATGGATGCTGGCTTAATGGCATAGGCACTTGCTCTCAAACGTAATGAGCTGAGTACAATCCCTGGAGCCCACAGGCGGAAAGAGAGAGCTCTAGCTGTCCTCTGCCTCCGCGTATACATATGCACACAAGTTCATAAATCTGATTTTTACATTCTTACAAATATTTAGGCTTAAAAACACAAGACACAATAACCATCCATCATGAAACTATCCCACTCACCAAGAAAGGTGTGCAGACCCAGGTGAATGTGCCCACAGCCGCCAGGTACGCAGATTTCTTTAGCACCTTCAGCTCTTCTTGCCTGATGTCCATGACCTTGTCCTGGAAGGCCAGTTCCCAGGCATATAACTTAAGTACTTTGATCCCATTGAGGATCTCATTCATCAGCTTGATTCTGTTGTCTTTGCTCTTCATGTGTGCCACCTACAGGGGAAGAGATCAGCATCCTGGGCCCTAGGCACAACCACAATTAGAAAGAGCTCCTCCCAGAGGTTGGGAGAGCTGGCCTTGGACTCCGTGAGCAATAGAGTCAGCTCCCAGACCACAGCAAAAGACTAGGCCATTGTAAAAGTTAAAACTTCTCCAAATCAGGTTGAATTCAACTGAGAGACCAACTCAGAGTTGAGGGATGGAGGTGAGACAAGGCTTCCAGGTATTCAGAGAAGAGGGGATGCCACCTTATGCTGCTAACATACCAGGAGAGAATAAATTATTCCTCCCTTCCTTTTTCCTATCTTCCTCCCTCCTATTCCTTCCCTTCTCTATCTCTCTCTTTTTCACAGGGTCTTTATAGCCCCCCTGGCCATGAACCCCTAGTCCTCCTGCCTCAGCTTCCCAGTGCTAAATAGACAAGAGCACACCACACCAGTTGGTTTCTTTCCTTGTAATTGATTCCAGCCACTCTCTGGTCATTAAACTACTGAAACGTGCCAGGACTGGCTGGTACTAGTCCTGACAAGCCATGACAAAGACATTTAGTTGTTAAATATTTTAAAACCACTTGGCACATCACCATGGCAGATGCTTTTCTAAGCATTTCAAAAACAGCCAAGCCATGTTCAGTCAGGCTGGGTCACCCCTAAGTCACAGATGGGGGAACCACATACAACTAGACCCGACAACAAAGATAGGAGCACTTCTTAAGGTGAGCCACTCATGGAAGCCTACTGATTCCAGGACAAAACCTGCTGACTGGCCTGCTCCATGAAGTCAGCCTACAAGGCTACCCTCCCATCATGGTCAACTTACCTGAAACCCCGTAAGTATGGCCAAGGACAGCACACACCCAACAACAGGGGCAGGGAAATGTGGGAGACTGAGAACATGGGATGTGAAGATCACAAGATCCACTCAGGACGATCAGCGGGCATGGAGTCAAATGACAAAACTCTTACCATCACAAATGTCCACTGGATTAAAAATACATGATAAAACTAGTGTTTTAGCCGGGTGGTGGTGGCACACGCCTTTAATCCCAGCACTTGGGAGGCAGAGGCAGGCGGATCTCTGTGAGTTCGAGACCAGCCTGGTCTACAAGAGCTAGTTCCAGGATAGGCTCCAAAACCACAGAGAAACCCTGTCTCGAAAAACCAAAAAAAAAAAAAACTAGTGTTTTATGGGATTCCTGAGTCTGTAGACAGCAGGTCTCTGTTTCTGATGCCTTCTCTCTGGCTCTTTTCCTTCTGTTTGTTTTGTCCAATTCCAACCAGTTAGCTTTTATTTTATCTTTAGCGTTCATCATTACAATATTATATTATATTATATTCCCTGAGAAGCCTGTTTGTTTTCTAATGAAAGACAGAAAGGGAATGGATCTAATGGCAGATGAGATGGGAAGGAACCGGAAAGGGTAGAGGGAGGAGAAACTGAATCAGGATATATTATGTGAGAGGAAAACTGTATTTTCAATAAAAGGAGAAAAAAACTTTTAAAACTTAAGAAAAAGTACATAATTTCATACCAAGTCTAATTATACATAAAATTATATGGCATGTGGAAAGATCCAGAGGTAAAGCCAGGCATGGCAGTGCAAGTCTATAATCCTCCAATTTGAGGCAGGAATACGAAAAGTGGGGCTAGTCTCGGTTTACAAAATAAAATCAAGAAAAGAGGGAGGGAGAGAGGGAGGGAGGGATCCACTTCAATGTGTTCACAGTGGCCAAGAAGGTAGAATGCAGGATACCATTGCTTCTAACCTATAAACTTAAGAAATTTAAAATTGTATAATAGAAAAGCACTTACTGTGTTAAAACACTTTTAAAAAGTGTGTCTCAAAATAAAAGTTAGTATTATATATAAGTATTATAAATAAGTAACCAATATAAAAGATGGAGGGAGGGAAGAGAGGAAGGGAGGAAGATAGACTCCCAGTCACTATGCTTGTCTCTGCTTGCCTGCTCAAACCAACTCTGGGGCATTGACCATGGCTGCCCTTTGGAAAAGTTGCCAACTCTAAGGACAAGCCATTGTGGGAAGCAGTGTCCCTATATCACGGAACCTGGAATAGATGAGGCTGACCATCAAGAAACTGGGCAACCTTCATCAGGAAAGACCCAAGCCAGGGCTCAGGGTGGGGATTCATGGAGATGGACATCCTACCTGGTAGGTCTTGGTCTTCATGGCCATCACAGCATTGAAGGGTACCATGAATACCATCACAGCCACTCCAGCCAACACTGAAGGACCCAGGTTCTAAGGAAAGACAGGTGATAATTAGTCACTCGACACAGAAGAGAGCCCTGGTACTCACATTATCTATCGTGGACTACACAGTCCAGGCAGACCCCACCAACCAAATAGGGTGCCAGTCATTTATTCCTTTTACCCAAAGATGGGGCATCAAGCGTTTTCAGTTGGGGTCCTCCCAACCCTTTTATGAATATGCCGGTATTCTATCCCTTATCCAAAGCTCTTGAGAACCAGGTAAGCTATGTAAATTTGACTTTTGGAATCTTAGAAAAGCCTTAAGGTGCTGGCTAGTTAACGTCTAGCCTGGTGACTTAGTGCTAATCTGGGTGGCTGGAAGGGTGGCTACCAGATTGGCGAGCATCTGACACTGTAAGACTTGGGTTTCAAGGGGTTTCCTGCCACTCAGCTGGCACCAACAGTGTGGCTTGTGTACCACCTCCCTTTTTCTAGAAGGCGAAGCATTTTGTACTCGCCAGGCAGAGAATCCACAGAGATGAGCTGCAGCATCTCATCTCCCCCAGCTTTACGCCTGTGACCTTGACTTGCTAGAGACTCAAACCTGTTGCTGTGTGCCCTTGCGTGGGTGCCTTATCCTTGCTGAGTGTATGCATCTACATGGGTGAGAAAGTGTACATATAAACATACACACACACACACACACAAATTGATTCTGGCATCTTCCTCAGCAACTTTTCACTTCATTTCTCAAGACAGGGTGGTTTCATGAACCTGTAGCTCACTTCATCCCAATCCTGGGATTATAGACATGTGTTGCTAGGCCCATCTTTTTGCATGGGCAATATGGATCCAAATTCAGGTCCTCATGTTTACACAGCAGCCCTTTTATGGATTAAGCCATCTCCCTAGCGCCTCTGATGGTTTTTTATAATCAGCTCTGACTCTACTGTCCAATTAGGGCATTTTTAAGGCTGATAAAGGCTCTGGGGAACCTGATGCATTACAGCACACACTTCATGACACTCCCAGCATAGGCTCGCAGAACATTCTACAGTCAAATGCACTGATTTAAAAAATATATATATGTGTGTGTGTGTGTGTGTGTATTATATATATATATATATATATATATATATATATATATTAACCATTTGCATGTCTATTTGTACTTGTTGAGCAGGATATGATACACAAGCATTTGCATGTCTATTTGTACTTGTTGAGCAGGGTATGATACACAAGTGTGTGTGCATGGGGACTAGCATACACAGCTCATAGGGAGGTGTGGAGATGCCCAAGGTCATAGAACCCAGAATGGAAGAGACAGCCTAGTTCCAGGGCAACCTCAGCAGCCACCTTCCTACACTGTGAGGTTAGTGGTCTGAGTAAAGAAGTCCTGCTGTGGTCTCGAGACAGCCTTACTGTATAGGGCTGACCAGCCTCCATCAGATCCTTCTTTATGACTCACAAGCCACCCATGGAGGCTTTTCAACCTTTCACATGGATTACAGTTCCTAGGAAAGGGTGCACTCCACAGTATCCACTTGAAGATCTGTATTTAGCCATCTATTTTGTGTGTGTTGCTGGAGCCGCAGTGCAGGGCTTGCTCCCCAACAGCCAAGTCCTGGGTCTGCTGTTTTTCTTTCTCAGCTGCATCATCAAAGCATTTCGCTCACCACTCATCTCTATACAAACAGTGGGACCAGTGAGATGGCTCTGTGAGCACGGGAGCTCCCCATTGGGGAGACGGGGTCATCTGCTTGTCTGCAAGCATCTTGCCACCAAGTCTGATAACCGCCAATCCTGACTCTCACAAGTTGTCCCTGACCTTCACATGAGCTGTGGCACATAAACACATACATAAATAAATGTAAATCTTTTAAGTTTAAATGTAAACTCCATTTAGCAGAAGGAGATGGACTGTTGTTATTGCTGTTGCTTTGGTTTTGGTTTCTTTGGTGGGGGTTGTTTGTTTTTGCTGGTGTGATCATGTATAACACCATGGAAACTCCAATGCTATCTGTCTAAAAGTACAGTATGAGGACCAAAATCTACCTCAGAAGATCATATCATACACACTCCTATGCTAAGGAGAAAAAGGGAGGGCTAGGGAGCTGGGTCAGTAGGTCACGTGGCCTGAGTTCAGATCCTCAGGATCCATGTACACACATCTGTAAACCCGGAGACCTCCAGTGTGAGGGGAGGTAGAGCTAGGGGAACCTAGAAGCCTGCAGGTCGGCCAGCCTGGCATACACAGTTAGGAACAACAAAGAGACCCAACATCCAAAGTTATCCTCCAACCTCAAGTGTCAGAGCAGGGTCCAGGAATGGATTCCTATAGGACTTCTGAAAACTTGTGAGAACAATCCAAAAAAAGAAGACAAGAGTCTTGTGACCTCATTTTCCTGAAAACATGGAATGTGGGTTTTTTTTTTTTACTCCTCCCAGGTGTAGTGGGTAGGAATGAGTTTACTTCAGATTACTCATTATTATTGCTTGCTGATGTTATTTAAATTATCATTTACATGCCTCTATGGAAAAACATGTTTTTGGCACATGTGGCTTGTTCTTGGTATTGTATACAGCTTGACTCATGAGAACTTTACTCATGTGACCTATCTTAACCCTCAGAGTATATATTGTCTGGAGCTCTGAATAAAGTTGGCTACTGCATTAGGCTTTAGTTTACCTCGTTTATTGGTTCTATTCTCCCAGGTCCCATTGCTCCTAGAGCCACTGTGTGTCCACACTCACACATGTGAATGTGACATATGACTGCAATGGGAGGCGGTCCATCAGCTGGGAGTAAGGAGGGTAATTCCTCTGGCTGTAGATGGAGCTCAGTGGTAAAGCACTTGCCTAGTATACAAAGGGGCCCTAAGTTTCATCCTCAGGACTAAGAAGAAGAAAAAAACAGAAAGAAAGAAAAGAGAGAGAAAGAATTCATGGGGGAATGAACAGGGCACGTGCTGTTCTGGGAGCCTCCTGGCTCACCATCTTCTCAGTCTTGGATCTATCACATCTTTCTGCAACGGGGAGGACTCATGACTCACGGTGGCCAGTCAGAGACTTCTCTTTCCCAGGCCACAGCCATTGATCCAGGGATGGAAAGAGGACTGAGCTGGTTAATCACAGTGCCCTAGGAGAGACCCATGAAGGCAATGAATGCCATCTGCTATTGTCTATAAAGATGACACAAGGGCATTATGAATGAAACCAATTAAAGAAAGCAGGGCCAAGAAATAACAAGAGAGAAAGCGAGCTCTCTAAACACAGCAGTTCTTCTGGACCCTAGGGATCTCTGAATTGTTTCAGTATGAGTACTCCTCCCCTGCAATTCCTCTTGTCTGCTCAGGCTAAGATGGATTTCTATTCCTTACAACAAAGAACTCTTGGTCAATATATGTAGGTTCTAATAAATAAGTTTGTTTCACATGAGGGGTAGAGTGGGAGAAAATTGGTGGGTTAACCATATAAAAGGTCATTAATTACATATATTTCATGAAAAGACTAACATGATCATGGTGATGCATGTCTGTTAACTCAGCACTGTGAAGGCAGAGGTGGGAGGATCTCTGCAAGTTTGCTGACAACTTGGTAGGCATAGCAAGTTCTAGGGCAGCATGAACTATATACCAAGACCCCGTCTCAAAAGGAAAACAACAGCCAGGCGGTGGTAGTGCACACCTTTAATCCCAGCACTCAGGAGGCAGAGGCAGGCGGATCTCTGTGAGTCCGAGGCCAACCTGGTCAACAGAACAAATTCTATGACAGGCTCCAAAGCCACACAGAGAAACCCTGTATCAAGAAAACTGGGAGGGAGGGAGGGAGGGAGGGAGGGAGGGAGGGAGGGAGGGAGGGAGGGAGGGAGGAAAGACCAAACTAGGTGTGGCAGTATCCATCTGTCATTCCAATGCTGGGCAGGCAAAGCAGAAACAAGGCTAGAGTTCATCGACCAGCTACCCCAGCTAGTCAGTGAGCTCCAGCCTCAGCAAGAGACACTCTCTCAAAGAATAAGGTGGAAAGAGATTGGGGAGGACACCTGAGGTCTACTTCTGAACCCTTTGTGTGTGCGCAGAGAGAGAGAGAGAGAGAGAGAGAGAGAGAGAGAGAGAGAGAGAGAGAGAGAGAAATGGCAATGCATATCTATCAAGTAACAGAAAGTAACCTGGATGACTCAAGGAAAGAATAAAATAACCAGGAACTGGCCAATGGACAGAAAATAAAATGTATGTGACAACAAGAAATGTTCTTTCCCATCCATACCTTCTCTGTCAGTGCCTAGACAAGGCCAGCCCTCCCTGCACAAAGAAACCAAGAGCAAACACATACCAGCCATAGGAGCCAGAGGGCTAGGATGACTTGCAGAGGGGCTGACCAGACCATGTTAATGTATGTGGCCAAATCCATGAAGCGCTGGGCATCCACGGACATGAGGTTGACAATCTCCCCAACCGTAGAAGACTTTCTAGCTGAATTGGTGATCACAAGGGCCTGTGGGATACAGAAGAGGGGAATAATTGAACTTCCAGGTAAAGACAAAGAGTTGTATACTGTCCCCAGGCCCTGGACAAGACACTGGACAGTGGTAACTGCTGATCTCTCTGCTCCCCATCCTGAGTACTTTCTAAACCAAGGCCTTGCACATCTCAGTAGGCAGGCATGTCACCTGAGGGTGGAACCCTGTGCTTTCTTGATCAGCAGGTCTGCGGTAGGCTAGGAATCGGGATTTCTAAGAAGTTCAAAGGTCATGACCATGCTGCTGGCCCCAAATCCCAACACAAGGTTCTCGGCCTTAGCACTCTGAGATTGGGAACTAGACAATGCTTTGTTAGGCCAGTCTGCATACTGACTGCAAGGCAGTCTCTGGCCTCTACCCAGAAAATTGTTGTGGTACCTAAAGTGTCTTGATGTGTTAGGGGCAAGCTGCTCTAGAGGATATATCTATCCAGGACACTTGTTCTCAAGCATGGTTGTACACAATCATGTGGGGAGACTTAAAAAATACACCTGTGCCACTCAACACAGCAAACTGGACTTCAAGGTCCCACGGGTCTGGGCTGCAGCCTATGCACCAGGACTCAAGCTAACAGGCCAGGGTAACAGGGGTAGGAACACTAGGAAAGCCGCCACTCTTGCCAGCCTGTGAGCCAGGTGGCGCTGCTGCCCCAGGGGCCAAGGCACGAGTGGCTGGAAGATCACTAAGTCTCTTGAAGTTACCTGTTTTCTAATGAGAGAGAGAAAGAAAGGGTGTGATCTGGGTAAATGGAGAGGATCTAGCAGAAACTGGAGGAGGGGAAACTTTGATCAGAACATATTATATGGAGAAAATCTATTTTCAATAAAAATTTAAATTATGGGGAAAAACCAAACAACAACCAAAAAAAAAAAAGTGGAGTTGGGGCTATGGCTCTGGGATAGTCCCTGCCAATCATGTGCACCTCCAGCATGGCAAAATAAAAATATTTAAAGCTTGTTCTCTGCTGTCCAAGAATCACACTACCTCTTTGGTCCAAATCCGGGATGAGAGTGACGGCAAACCCAGGAATGAACTAAAGATTTAACATTCATTGCTTTTCTTTAAAAAAAATTAAAATTAAAAAAACTGCACGATATTTAAGTATGTGTATACAGGCTTAAGCAGTCATGGTGCACATGTGGAGGTCAAATGTTGTCCTAGACTTCCAGATTGTTTGAGACATTACTGTGCCCAAGCTATCTTGCTCAGGGGTTCTCCTGTCCCCACCTCCTATCTCGTTGCAGGGTAAATACAGACATGTACTACTAGGGATTCTCCTGTCCCCACCTCCTATCTCACTGCTGGCTATACAGACGTGTTCTGTCATGTTCTTTACATGGTTCTGGAAATCCAAACCCAAATCATCAGGCTTTCACTTTACCTAGTGAGCCTCCTCAGCCCCTGAACATAGATCTCCACCCTTGACTTCATCAGAGATAGCCAAACCATCTAAGAAACCCAGCTACCCAAAGGCAGCATGTGGGTTCACTGACATCCCACACATCAGCCACTGAGAACCACTTTGTTAATGGACAAAGTTTGGCGGTGGCTACCCTTGGCCCCATGGTCCCCATCATTTCTTTGCTGAGTCCCAGCTCAGCCATCCTGATTCTGAGGTCACAGGATTAGGTGTGGGTGCCTGGCCTACCTTGCGGTAGACAGCGCCCACCACAGCTGTCTTGATGCGCATGCATTAGGAACACACTGTCTTCACTCTGCTCCATGCACATACACAGCAACTCTGCGTTAGGAACACACAGTATTCTCTCTGCTCTAAGAACACACTTTCTTCACTCTGCTCTAGGAACACACTGTCTTCACTGTGCGTTAGGAAAACACTGTCTTCAGTCTGCTCTAGGGCCACACTGTCTTCACTCTGCTCAATTCCAATACACCACAACTCTGCATTAGGAACACACTGTCTTCACTCTGCATTAGCAACACACTGTCTTCACTCTGCATTAGGAACACACTGTCTTCACTCTGCTCTAGGAACACACTGTCTTCACTGTGCTCCATGCACATACTCCGCAACTTTGCATTAGGAACACACTGATTTCACTCTGTTTTAGGAACACACTGTCTTCAATCTGCTCTAGGAACACACTGTCTTCACTCTGCTCAATTCCAATACACTACAACTCTGCATTAGGAACACACTGTCTTCACTCTGCATTAGGAACACACTGTCTTCACTCTGCATTAGGAACACAATGTTTTCACTCTGCTATAGGAACACACTGTCTTCACTCTGCTCGATGCACATACACAGCAACTCTTTGTTAGGAACGCACTGTATTCACTCTGCTAGAGGAACATACTGAATTAACTCTGCATAAGGAACACACTGTCTTCACTCTGCTCCATGCACATACACCGCAACTCTGCATTAGGAACACACTGTCTTTACTCTGCGTTAGGAACAAACTGTCTTCATTCCGCTCCAGAAACACACTGTTTTCACTAAGCGATAGGAACATACTGTTTTCACTCTGCTCTAGGAAAACACTGTCTTCACTCTGCATTAGGAACACACTGTCTTCACTCTGCATTTGGAACAAACTGTCTTCACTCTGCTCTAGGAACAGTCTTCACTCTGCTCCATGCACATACACCACAACTCTGCATTAGGAACACACTGTCTTCACTCTGACCTACGAACACACTGTCTTCACTCTGCATTAGGAACACACTGTCTTCACTCTGCTCCATGCACATACACAGCAACTCTGCGTTAGGAACACACAGTATTCACTCTGCTCTAAGAACACACTGTCTTCACTCTGCTCTAGGAACACACTGTCTTCACTGTGCATTAGGAACATACTGTCTTCACTCTGCTCTAGGAACATACTGTCTTCACTCGGTTTTAACAACACACTGTCTTCACTCTGCATAGGAACACACTGTCTTCACTCTGCATAAGGAACACACTGTCTTCACTCTGAAAGAGGAACACTGTCTTCACTCTGCTCTAGGAACTCACTGTCTTCACTCTGAATTAGGAACCCACTGTCTTCACTCTGCTCTAGGAACACACTGTCTTCACTCTGCTCCATGCACATACTTTGCAACTCAGTGTTAGGAACGCACTGTCTTCCTCTGCGTTAGGAACACACTGTCTTCACTATGTGTTAGGAACACACTGTCTTCACTATGCATTAGGAACACACTGTCTTCACTCTGCATTAGGAACACACTGTCTTCTATCTGCTCTCGGAAGACACTGTCTTCACTCTGCATTAGGAACACACTGTCTTCACTCTGCATTTGGAACAAACTGTCTTCACTCTGCTCTAGGAACAGTCTTCACTCTGCTCCATGCATATACACCACAACTCTGCATTAGGAACACACTGTCTTCACTCTGATCTACGAACACACTATCTTCACTGTGCTCCATGCACATACTCCGCAACTTTGCGTTAGGAACACACAGTATTCACTCTGCTCTAAGAACACACTTTCTTCACTCTGCTCTAGGAAAACACTGTCTTCACTGTGCGTTAGGAAAACACTGTCTTCAGTCTGCTCTAGGAACACACTGTCTTCACTCTGCTCAATTCCAATACACCACAACTCTGCATTAGGAACACACTGTCTTCACTCTGCATTAGCAACACACTGTCTTCACTCTGCATTAGGAACACACTGTCTTCACTCTGCTCTAGGAACACACTGTCTTCACTCTGCTCGATGCACATACACAGCAACTCTTTGTTAGGAACGCACTGTATTCACTCTGCTATAGGATCATACTGTATTAACTCTGCATTATGAACACACTGTCTTCACTCTGCTCCATGCACATACACCACAACTCTGCGTTAGGAACACACTGTCTTTACTCTGCCTTAGGAACAAACTTTCTTCATTCTGCTCTCGGAACACACTGTTTTCACTAAGCGATAGGAACATACTGTTTTCACTCTGCTCTAGGAAAACACTGTCTTCACTCTGCTCCATGCACATACACCGTAACTCTGCATTAGGAACACACGCTCTTCACTACGCTTTAGGAACTTACTGTTTCACTATGTGTTCGGAACACACTGTCTTCACTATGCATTAGGAACATACTGTCTTCACTCTGCTCTAGGAACACACTGTCTTCACTCTGCTCCATGCACATATACCGCAACTCTACGTTAGGAACACACTGTTTTCACTCTGCTATAAGAACACACTGCCTTCACTCTGCTCTAGGAACACACTGTCTTCACTGTGCGTTATGAACACACTGTCTTCACTCTGCTCTAGGAAAACACTGTCTTCATTCTGCTCCATGCACATACACCGCAACTCTGCTTTAGGAACACACTGTCTTCACTCTGCCTTAGGAACACACCGTCTTCACTCTGCTCTAGGAACACACTGTTCACTCTGCATTAGGAACACACTGTCTTCACTCTGCTATAGGAACACACTGTCTTCACTCTGCTCTAGGAACACACTGTCTTCACTGTGCGTTAGGAAAACACTGTCTTCATTCTGCTCTAGGAACACACTGTCTTCACTGTGCTCCATGCACATACACCGCAACTTTGCATTAGGAACACACTGACTTCACTCTGTTTTAGGAACACACTGTCTTCAATCTGCTCTAGGAATACACTGTCTTCACTCTGCTCAATTCCAATACACCACAACTCTGCATTAGGAAAACACTGTCTTCACTCTGCTCTAGGAACACAATGTCTTCACTCTGCATTAGGAACACAATGTCTTTACTATGCTCCATGCACATACACAGCAACTCTGCGTTAGGAACACACAGTATTCACTCTGCTCTAAGAACACACTGTCTTCACTCTGCTCTAGGAACACACTGTCTTCACTGTGCATTAGGAAAACACTGTCTTCAGTCTGCTCTAGGAACACACTGTCTTCACTCTGCTCAATTCCAATACACCACAACTCTGCATTAGGAACACACTGTCTTCACTCTGCATTAGGAACACACTGTCTTCACTCTGCATTAGGAACACACTGTCTTCACTCTGCTCGATGCACATACACAGCAACTCTTTGTTAGGAACGCACTGTATTCACTCTGCTATAGGAACATACTGTATTAACTCTGCATTATGAACACACTGTCTTCACTCTGCTCCATGCACATACACTGGAAGTCTGCGTTAGGAACACACTGTCTTTACTCTGCCTTAGGAACAAACTTTCTTCATTCTGCTCTCGGAACACACTGTTTTCACTAAGCGATAGGAACATACTGTTTTCACTCTGCTCTAGGAAAACACTGTCTTCACTCTGCTCCATGCACATACACCGCAACTCTGCGTTAGGAACACACTGTCTTCACTACGATTTAGGAACTTACTGTTTCACTATGTGTTCGGAACACACTGTCTTCACTATGCATTAGGAACATACTGTCTTCATTCTGCTCTAGGAACACACTGTCTTCACTCTGCTCCATGCACATATACCGCAACTCTACCTTAGGAACACACTGTTTTCACTCTGCTATAAGAACACACTGCCTTCACTCTGCTCTAGGAACACACTGTCTTCACTGTGCGTTAGGAACACACTGTCTTCACTCTGCTCTAGGAAAACACTGTCTTCATTCTGCTCCATGCACATACACCGCAACTCTGCTTTAGGAACACACTGTCTTCACTCTGCCTTAGGAACACACTGTCTTCACTCTGCTCTAGGAACACACTGTTCACTCTGCATTAGGAACACACTGTCTTCACTCTGCTATAGGAACACACTGTCTTCACTCTGCTCTAGGAACACACTGTCTTCACTGTGCGTTAGGAAAACACTGTCTTCATTCTGCTCTAGGAACACACTGTCTTCACTGTGCTCCATGCACATACACCGCAACTTTGCATTAGGAACACACTGACTTCACTCTGTTTTAGGAACACACTGTCTTCAATCTGCTCTAGGAATACACTGTCTTCACTCTGCTCAATTCCAATACACCACAACTCTGCATTAGGAACACACTGTCTTCACTCTGCTCTAGGAACACAATGTCTTCACTCTGCATTAGGAACACACTGTCTTTACTATGCTCTAGGAACACACTGTCTTCACTCTGCATTAGGAACACACTGTCTTCACTCTGATTTAGGAACACTGTCTTCACTCTGCTCTAGGACCTCACTGTCTTCACTCTGAATTAGGAACCCACTGTCTTCACTCTGCTCTAGGAACACACTGTCTTCACACTGCTCCATGCACATACTTTGCAACTCTGCGTTAGGAACGCACTGTCTTCACTCTGCGTTAGGAACACACTGTCTTCACTATGTGCTAGGAACACACTGTCTTCACTATGCATTAGGAACACACTGTCTTCACTCTGCATTAGGAACACACTGTCTTCACTCTGCATTAGGAACAAACTGTCTTCACACTGCTCTAAGAACAAACAGTCTTCACTCTGCTCCATGCACATACACCGAAATTCTGCATTAGGAACACACTGTCTTCATCTGATCTACGAACACACTGTCTTCACTCTGCCTTAGGAACACACTGTCTTAACTCTGATATAGGAACACACATTCTTGACTCTGCTCTAGGAACACACTGTCTTCATCAGATCTACGAACACACTGTCTTCACTCTGCATTAGGAACACACTGTCTTCACTATGCATTAGGAACATACTGTCTTCACTCTGCTCTAGGAACACACTGTCTTCACTCAGCTCCATGCACATACACAGCAACTCTGCGTTAGGAACACACAGTAATCACTCTGCTCTAGGAACACACTGTCTTCACTGTGCGGTAGGAAAACACTGTCTTCATTCTGCTCTAGGAACACACTGTCTTCACTGTGCTCCATGCACATACTCCGCAACTTTGCATTAGGAACACACTGACTTCACTTTGTTTTAGGAACACACTGTCTTCAATCTGCTCTAGGAACACACTGTCTTCACTCTGCTCAATTCCAATACACTACAACTCTGCATTAGGAAAACACTGTCTTCACTCTGCATTAGGAACACACTGTCTTCACTCTGCATTAGGAACACACTGTTTTCACTCTGCTCTAGGAACACACTGTCTTCACTCTGCTCGATGCACATACACAGCAACTCTTTGTTAGGAACGCACTGTATTCACTCTGCTAGAGGAACATACTGTATTAACTCTGCATAAGGAACACACTGTCTTCACTCTGCTCCATGCACGTACACCGCAACTCTGAGTTAGGAACACACTGTCTTTACTCTGCGTTAGGAACAAACTGTCTTCATTCCGCTCTAGAAACACACTGTTTTCACTAAGCGATAGGAACATACTGTTTTCACTCTGCTCTAGGAAAACACTGTCTTCACTCTGCTCCATGCACATACACCGCAACTCTGCGTTAGGAACACACTGTCGTCACTCTGCTATAGGAACACACTGCCTTCACTCTGCTCTAGGAACACACTGTCTTCACTGTGCATTAGGAACACACTGTCTTCACTCTGCTCTATGAAAACACTGTCTTCACTCTGCTCTAGGAACACACAGTCTTCACTCGGTTAAGAACACACTGTCTTCACTCTGCATAGGAACACACTCTATTCACTCTGCATTAGGAACACACTGTCTTCACTATGCGTTAGGAACACACAGTCTTCACTCTGCTCAAGGAATACACTGTCTTCACTCTGCCTTAGAAACACACTGTCCTCACGCTGCATTAGGAATACAATGACTTCACTCTGCTTTAGGAAAACACTGTCTTCACACTGCTCCATGCACATACACCGCGACTCTGCGTTAGGAACGCACTGTCTTCATTCTGCTTTAGGAACACACTGTGTTCACTATGTGGTAGGAACCCACTGTCTTCACTATGCATTAGGAATACACTGTCTTCAATCTGCATTAGGAACACGCTGTCTTCACTATGCGTTAGGAACATACTGTCTTCACTCTGCTCTAGGAAGACACTCCCTTCACTCTGCATTAGGAACAAACTGTCTTCACTCTGCTCTAGGAACAAACAGTTTCACTCTGCTCCATGCACATACACCGCAACTCTGCGTTAGGAACACAATGTCTTCACTCTAATCTACGAAAACACTCTCTTCACTCTGCATTAGGAACACACTCTCTTCACTCTGCATTAGGAACATACTGTCTTCACTCTGCTCTAGGAACATACATTATTCACTCTGCACAAGGAACACACTGTCTTCACTCTGCATTAGGAACACACTGTCTTCACTCTGCATTAGCAACACACTGTCTTCACTCTGCATTAGGAACACACTGTCTTCACTCTGCTCTAGGAACACACTGTCTTCACTGTGCTCCATGCACATACTCCGCAACTTTGCATTAGGAACACACTGATTTCACTCTGTTTTAGGAACACACTGTCTTCAATCTGCTCTAGGAACACACTGTCTTCACTCTGCTCAATTCCAATACACTACAACTCTGCATTAGGAACACACTGTCTTCACTCTGCATTAGGAACACACTGTCTTCACTCTGCATTAGGAACACAATGTTTTCACTCTGCTATAGGAACACACTGTCTTCACTCTGCTCGATGCACATACACAGCAACTCTTTGTTAGGAACGCACTGTATTCACTCTGCTAGAGGAACATACTGAATTAACTCTGCATAAGGAACACACTGTCTTCACTCTGCTCCATGCACATACACCGCAACTCTGCATTAGGAACACACTGTCTTTACTCTGCGTTAGGAACAAACTGTCTTCATTCCGCTCCAGAAACACACTGTTTTCACTAAGCGATAGGAACATACTGTTTTCACTCTGCTCTAGGAAAACACTGTCTTCACTCTGCATTAGGAACACACTGTCTTCACTCTGCATTTGGAACAAACTGTCTTCACTCTGCTCTAGGAACAGTCTTCACTCTGCTCCATGCACATACACCACAACTCTGCATTAGGAACACACTGTCTTCACTCTGACCTACGAACACACTGTCTTCACTCTGCATTAGGAACACACTGTCTTCACTCTGCTCCATGCACATACACAGCAACTCTGCGTTAGGAACACACAGTATTCACTCTGCTCTAAGAACACACTGTCTTCACTCTGCTCTAGGAACACACTGTCTTCACTGTGCATTAGGAACATACTGTCTTCACTCTGCTCTAGGAACATACTGTCTTCACTCGGTTTTAACAACACACTGTCTTCACTCTGCATAGGAACACACTGTCTTCACTCTGCATAAGGAACACACTGTCTTCACTCTGAAAGAGGAACACTGTCTTCACTCTGCTCTAGGAACTCACTGTCTTCACTCTGAATTAGGAACCCACTGTCTTCACTCTGCTCTAGGAACACACTGTCTTCACTCTGCTCCATGCACATACTTTGCAACTCAGTGTTAGGAACGCACTGTCTTCCTCTGCGTTAGGAACACACTGTCTTCACTATGTGTTAGGAACACACTGTCTTCACTATGCATTAGGAACACACTGTCTTCACTCTGCATTAGGAACACACTGTCTTCTATCTGCTCTCGGAAGACACTGTCTTCACTCTGCATTAGGAACACACTGTCTTCACTCTGCATTTGGAACAAACTGTCTTCACTCTGCTCTAGGAACAGTCTTCACTCTGCTCCATGCATATACACCACAACTCTGCATTAGGAACACACTGTCTTCACTCTGATCTACGAACACACTATCTTCACTGTGCTCCATGCACATACTCCGCAACTTTGCGTTAGGAACACACAGTATTCACTCTGCTCTAAGAACACACTTTCTTCACTCTGCTCTAGGAAAACACTGTCTTCACTGTGCGTTAGGAAAACACTGTCTTCAGTCTGCTCTAGGAACACACTGTCTTCACTCTGCTCAATTCCAATACACCACAACTCTGCATTAGGAACACACTGTCTTCACTCTGCATTAGCAACACACTGTCTTCACTCTGCATTAGGAACACACTGTCTTCACTCTGCTCTAGGAACACACTGTCTTCACTCTGCTCGATGCACATACACAGCAACTCTTTGTTAGGAACGCACTGTATTCACTCTGCTATAGGATCATACTGTATTAACTCTGCATTATGAACACACTGTCTTCACTCTGCTCCATGCACATACACCACAACTCTGCGTTAGGAACACACTGTCTTTACTCTGCCTTAGGAACAAACTTTCTTCATTCTGCTCTCGGAACACACTGTTTTCACTAAGCGATAGGAACATACTGTTTTCACTCTGCTCTAGGAAAACACTGTCTTCACTCTGCTCCATGCACATACACCGTAACTCTGCATTAGGAACACACGCTCTTCACTACGCTTTAGGAACTTACTGTTTCACTATGTGTTCGGAACACACTGTCTTCACTATGCATTAGGAACATACTGTCTTCACTCTGCTCTAGGAACACACTGTCTTCACTCTGCTCCATGCACATATACCGCAACTCTACGTTAGGAACACACTGTTTTCACTCTGCTATAAGAACACACTGCCTTCACTCTGCTCTAGGAACACACTGTCTTCACTGTGCGTTATGAACACACTGTCTTCACTCTGCTCTAGGAAAACACTGTCTTCATTCTGCTCCATGCACATACACCGCAACTCTGCTTTAGGAACACACTGTCTTCACTCTGCCTTAGGAACACACCGTCTTCACTCTGCTCTAGGAACACACTGTTCACTCTGCATTAGGAACACACTGTCTTCACTCTGCTATAGGAACACACTGTCTTCACTCTGCTCTAGGAACACACTGTCTTCACTGTGCGTTAGGAAAACACTGTCTTCATTCTGCTCTAGGAACACACTGTCTTCACTGTGCTCCATGCACATACACCGCAACTTTGCATTAGGAACACACTGACTTCACTCTGTTTTAG
This sequence comes from Microtus pennsylvanicus, assembly GCF_037038515.1. Classification (NCBI taxonomy): domain Eukaryota; kingdom Metazoa; phylum Chordata; class Mammalia; order Rodentia; family Cricetidae; genus Microtus; species Microtus pennsylvanicus. Next base: position 95,387,263 of record NC_134590.1, on the reverse strand, counting down.
GAACACACTGTCTTCAATCTGCTCTAGGAATACACTGTCTTCACTCTGCTCAATTCCAATACACCACAACTCTGCATTAGGAAAACACTGTCTTCACTCTGCTCTAGGAACACAATGTCTTCACTCTGCATTAGGAACACAATGTCTTTACTATGCTCCATGCACATACACAGCAACTCTGCGTTAGGAACACACAGTATTCACTCTGCTCTAAGAACACACTGTCTTCACTCTGCTCTAGGAACACACTGTCTTCACTGTGCATTAGGAAAACACTGTCTTCAGTCTGCTCTAGGAACACACTGTCTTCACTCTGCTCAATTCCAATACACCACAACTCTGCATTAGGAACACACTGTCTTCACTCTGCATTAGGAACACACTGTCTTCACTCTGCATTAGGAACACACTGTCTTCACTCTGCTCGATGCACATACACAGCAACTCTTTGTTAGGAACGCACTGTATTCACTCTGCTATAGGAACATACTGTATTAACTCTGCATTATGAACACACTGTCTTCACTCTGCTCCATGCACATACACTGGAAGTCTGCGTTAGGAACACACTGTCTTTACTCTGCCTTAGGAACAAACTTTCTTCATTCTGCTCTCGGAACACACTGTTTTCACTAAGCGATAGGAACATACTGTTTTCACTCTGCTCTAGGAAAACACTGTCTTCACTCTGCTCCATGCACATACACCGCAACTCTGCGTTAGGAACACACTGTCTTCACTACGATTTAGGAACTTACTGTTTCACTATGTGTTCGGAACACACTGTCTTCACTATGCATTAGGAACATACTGTCTTCATTCTGCTCTAGGAACACACTGTCTTCACTCTGCTCCATGCACATATACCGCAACTCTACCTTAGGAACACACTGTTTTCACTCTGCTATAAGAACACACTGCCTTCACTCTGCTCTAGGAACACACTGTCTTCACTGTGCGTTAGGAACACACTGTCTTCACTCTGCTCTAGGAAAACACTGTCTTCATTCTGCTCCATGCACATACACCGCAACTCTGCTTTAGGAACACACTGTCTTCACTCTGCCTTAGGAACACACTGTCTTCACTCTGCTCTAGGAACACACTGTTCACTCTGCATTAGGAACACACTGTCTTCACTCTGCTATAGGAACACACTGTCTTCACTCTGCTCTAGGAACACACTGTCTTCACTGTGCGTTAGGAAAACACTGTCTTCATTCTGCTCTAGGAACACACTGTCTTCACTGTGCTCCATGCACATACACCGCAACTTTGCATTAGGAACACACTGACTTCACTCTGTTTTAGGAACACACTGTCTTCAATCTGCTCTAGGAATACACTGTCTTCACTCTGCTCAATTCCAATACACCACAACTCTGCATTAGGAACACACTGTCTTCACTCTGCTCTAGGAACACAATGTCTTCACTCTGCATTAGGAACACACTGTCTTTACTATGCTCTAGGAACACACTGTCTTCACTCTGCATTAGGAACACACTGTCTTCACTCTGATTTAGGAACACTGTCTTCACTCTGCTCTAGGACCTCACTGTCTTCACTCTGAATTAGGAACCCACTGTCTTCACTCTGCTCTAGGAACACACTGTCTTCACACTGCTCCATGCACATACTTTGCAACTCTGCGTTAGGAACGCACTGTCTTCACTCTGCGTTAGGAACACACTGTCTTCACTATGTGCTAGGAACACACTGTCTTCACTATGCATTAGGAACACACTGTCTTCACTCTGCATTAGGAACACACTGTCTTCACTCTGCATTAGGAACAAACTGTCTTCACACTGCTCTAAGAACAAACAGTCTTCACTCTGCTCCATGCACATACACCGAAATTCTGCATTAGGAACACACTGTCTTCATCTGATCTACGAACACACTGTCTTCACTCTGCCTTAGGAACACACTGTCTTAACTCTGATATAGGAACACACATTCTTGACTCTGCTCTAGGAACACACTGTCTTCATCAGATCTACGAACACACTGTCTTCACTCTGCATTAGGAACACACTGTCTTCACTATGCATTAGGAACATACTGTCTTCACTCTGCTCTAGGAACACACTGTCTTCACTCAGCTCCATGCACATACACAGCAACTCTGCGTTAGGAACACACAGTAATCACTCTGCTCTAGGAACACACTGTCTTCACTGTGCGGTAGGAAAACACTGTCTTCATTCTGCTCTAGGAACACACTGTCTTCACTGTGCTCCATGCACATACTCCGCAACTTTGCATTAGGAACACACTGACTTCACTTTGTTTTAGGAACACACTGTCTTCAATCTGCTCTAGGAACACACTGTCTTCACTCTGCTCAATTCCAATACACTACAACTCTGCATTAGGAAAACACTGTCTTCACTCTGCATTAGGAACACACTGTCTTCACTCTGCATTAGGAACACACTGTTTTCACTCTGCTCTAGGAACACACTGTCTTCACTCTGCTCGATGCACATACACAGCAACTCTTTGTTAGGAACGCACTGTATTCACTCTGCTAGAGGAACATACTGTATTAACTCTGCATAAGGAACACACTGTCTTCACTCTGCTCCATGCACGTACACCGCAACTCTGAGTTAGGAACACACTGTCTTTACTCTGCGTTAGGAACAAACTGTCTTCATTCCGCTCTAGAAACACACTGTTTTCACTAAGCGATAGGAACATACTGTTTTCACTCTGCTCTAGGAAAACACTGTCTTCACTCTGCTCCATGCACATACACCGCAACTCTGCGTTAGGAACACACTGTCGTCACTCTGCTATAGGAACACACTGCCTTCACTCTGCTCTAGGAACACACTGTCTTCACTGTGCATTAGGAACACACTGTCTTCACTCTGCTCTATGAAAACACTGTCTTCACTCTGCTCTAGGAACACACAGTCTTCACTCGGTTAAGAACACACTGTCTTCACTCTGCATAGGAACACACTCTATTCACTCTGCATTAGGAACACACTGTCTTCACTATGCGTTAGGAACACACAGTCTTCACTCTGCTCAAGGAATACACTGTCTTCACTCTGCCTTAGAAACACACTGTCCTCACGCTGCATTAGGAATACAATGACTTCACTCTGCTTTAGGAAAACACTGTCTTCACACTGCTCCATGCACATACACCGCGACTCTGCGTTAGGAACGCACTGTCTTCATTCTGCTTTAGGAACACACTGTGTTCACTATGTGGTAGGAACCCACTGTCTTCACTATGCATTAGGAATACACTGTCTTCAATCTGCATTAGGAACACGCTGTCTTCACTATGCGTTAGGAACATACTGTCTTCACTCTGCTCTAGGAAGACACTCCCTTCACTCTGCATTAGGAACAAACTGTCTTCACTCTGCTCTAGGAACAAACAGTTTCACTCTGCTCCATGCACATACACCGCAACTCTGCGTTAGGAACACAATGTCTTCACTCTAATCTACGAAAACACTCTCTTCACTCTGCATTAGGAACACACTCTCTTCACTCTGCATTAGGAACATACTGTCTTCACTCTGCTCTAGGAACATACATTATTCACTCTGCACAAGGAACACACTGTCTTCACTCTGCATTAGGAACACACTGTCGTCACTCTGCATTAGGAACACATTTTCTACACTCTGATTTAGGAACACTGTCTTCACTCTGCTCTATGAACTCACTGTCTTCACTCTGCATTAGGAACACACTGTTCACTCAGCTCAAGGAAGACACTGTCTTCACTCTGCCTTAGGAACACACTGTCCTCACGCTGCATTAGTAACACACTGTCTTCACAATGCGTTAGGAACACACCATCTTCACTCTGCTCAAGGAATACACTGTCTTCACTCTGCCTTAGAAACACACTGTCTTCACGCTGCATTAGGAATACAGTGACTTCACTCTGCTTTAGGAAAACACTGTCTTCACTCTGCTCCATGCACATACACCGCGACTCTGCTTTAGGAACACACTGTCTTCTCTCTGCCTTAGGAACACATTGTCTTCACTCTGCTCTATGTACACACTGTTCACTCTGCATTAGGAACAAACTGTCTTCATTCTGATCTAGGAAAACTCTGTCTTCACTCTGCTCCATGTACATACACCGCAACTCTGCTTTAGGAACACACTGTCTTCAGTCTGTCTTAGGAACACACTGTCTTTACTCTGATCTAGGAAAACACTGTCTTCACTCAGCTCCCTGGACATACACAGCAACTCTGTGTTAGGAACACACTGTAAACACTCTGTTTTAGAAACACACTGTCTTCAATCTGCTCTAGGAACACACTGTCTTCATTCTGCGTTAGGAACACAGTGTCTTCACTCTACTCTAGGAACACACTGTCTTCACTCTGCTCAATTCCAATACACCACAACTCTGCATTACGAACACACTGTCTTCACTCTGCTTTAGGAACACACTGTCTTCACTCTGCATTAGAAACACACTGTCTTCACTCTGCTCTTGGAACACACTGTCTTCACTCTGCTAGTTGCACATACACAGCAACTCTTTGTTAGGAACGCACTGTATTCACTCTGCTATAGGAACATAATGTATTAACTCTGCATTAGGAACACACTGTCTTCACTCTGTTGCATGCACATACACCGCAACTCTGCGTTAGGAACACACTGTCTTTACCCTGCGTTAGGAACAATCTGTCTTCATTCCGCTCTAGGAACACACTTTTTTCACTAAGCGATAGGAACAGACTGTTTTTACTCTGCTCTAGGAACACACTGTCTTCACTCTGCTCCATGCACATACACGGCAACTCTGCGTTAGGAACACACTGTCTTCACTACTCGTTAGGAACATACTGTTTCATTATGTGTTCGGAACACACTGTCTTCACTCTGTTTTAGGAACACACTGTCTTCACTATGCGTTAGGAACACACTGTCTTCACTCTGCACTAGGAAGACACTGTCTTCGCTCTGCCTTAGGAACACACTGTCTTCACGCTGCTCCATGCACATACACAGCAACTCTGCGTTAGAAACACACTGTCTTCACTCTGCTCTAGGAACACACTGTCTTCACTCTGCTCTAGGAACACAGTGTCTTCTCTGTGCGTTGGGAACACACTGTCTTCACTCTGCTCTAGGAACACACTGTCTTCACTGTGCTCCATGCACATACACTGCAACTCTGCATTAGGAACACCTGTCTTAACTCTGATCTACGAACACACTGTCTTCACTCTGCATTAGGAACACACTGTCTTCACTCTGCATTAGGAACACACTGTCTTCACTCTGCATTAGGAACACACTGTTAATACTCTGCTCTAGGAACACACATTCTTCACTCTGCACAAGGAACACACTGTCTTCACTCTGCATTAGGAACACACTGTATTCACTCTGCATTAGGAACATATTTTCTATACTCTGCTCAATGCACTTACACAGCAATTCTTTTTTAGGAACGGACTGTCTTCACTCTCCTCTAGGAAAGCACTGTCTTCACTCTGCTCCAGGAAGACACTGTCTTCACTAAGCTCCATGCACATACACTGCAACTCTGCGTTAGGAACACACTGTCTTCACTCTGCTCTAGGAGAACACTGTCTTCCCTATGCTCTAGGATCACACTGTCTTCACTGTGTGTTAGGAACACACTGTCTTCACTATGCGTTAGGAACACACTGTCTTCACTCAGCTCTAGGAACACCCTGTCTTCACTCTGCATTAGGAACACACTGTCTTCACTCTGCATTAGGAACACTGTCTTCACTCTGCTCTAGGAACTCACTGTCTTCACTCTGCATTAGGAACACACTGTCATCACTCTGCCTTAGGAACACACTGTCTTCACTCTGCTCCATGCACATACTTTACAACTCTGCCTTAATAACGCACTGTCTGACTCTGCATTAGGAACACACTGTCTTCATTCTGCTCTAGGAACACACTGTCTTCACTCTGCTCTAGGAACACACTGTCTTCACTCTGCTCCATGCACATACACAGCAACTCTTTGTTAGGACCACACTGTATTCACTCTGCTGTAGGAAAATACTGTCTTCACTCTGCTCTAGGAACACACTGTCTTACATGTGCTCCATGCACATACACCGCAACTCTGCATTAGGAACACACTGTCTTCACACTGCGTTAGGAACAAACTGTCTCAATTCCGCTCTAGGAACACACTGTTTTCACTATGGGAAAGGAACATACTCTTTTCACTCTGCTCTAGGAAGACACTGTCTTCACTCAGCTCCATGCACATACCCCGCATCTATGCGTTAGGAACACACTGTTTTCACTCTGCTCTAGGAAAACACTGTCTTCATTCTGCTCTAGGAACACACTGTCTTCACTCGGTTTTAAGAACACACTGTCTTCAATCTGCATAGGAACACACTGTCTTCACTCTGCATTAGGAACACACTGTCTTCACTCTGATTGAGGAACACTGTCTTCACTCTGCTCTAGGAACTCACTGTCTTCACTCTGAATTAGGAACCCACTGTCTTCACTCTGCTCTAGGAACACACTGTCTTCACTCTGCTCCATGCACATACTTTGCAACTCTGTGTTTGGAACGCACTGTCTTCCTCTGTGTTAGGAACACACTGTCTTCACTATGTGTTAGGAACACACTGTCTTCACTATGCATTAGGAACACACTGTCTTCACTCTGTATTAGGAACACACTGTCTTCACTCTGCTCTCGGAAGACACTGTCTTCACCCTGCATTTGGAACACACTGTCTTCACTCTGCATTAGGAACAAACTGTCTTCACTCTGCTCTAGGAACAGTCTTCACTCTGCTCCATGTACATACACCGCAACTCTGCATTAGGAACACACTGTCTTCACTCTGGTCTACGAACACACTGTCTTCACTCTGCATTAGGAACACACTGTCTTCACTGTGCTCTAGGAACACACATTCTTCACTCTGCACAAGGAACACACTGTCTTCACTCTGCATTAGGAACACACTGTCTTCACTCTGCATTAGGAACACATTTTCTACACTCTGCTCGATGCACATACACAGCAACTCTTTGTTAGGAACGCACTGTATTCACTCTGCTCTAGGAACACACTGTCTTCACTGTGCGTTAGGAAAACACTGTCTTCATTCTGCTCTAGGAACACACTGTCTTCACTGTGTTCCATGCACATACACCGCAACTTTGCATTAGGAACACACTGACTTCACTCTGTTTTAGGAACACACTGTCTTCAATCTGCTCTAAGAACACACTGTCTTCACTCTGCTCAATTCCAATACACAACAAATCTGCATTACGAACAAAACTGTCTTCACTCTGCATTAGGAACACACTGTCTTCACTCTGCATTAGGAACACACTGTCTTCACTACTCGTTAGGAACATACTGTTTCATTATGTGTTCGGAACACACTGTCTTCACTCTGTTTTAGGAACACACTGTCTTCACTATGCGTTAGGAACACACTGTCCTCACTCTGCACTAGGAAGACACTGTCTTCACTCTGCCTTCGGAACACACTGTCTTCACGCTGCTCCATGCACATACACCGCAACTCTGCGTTAGGAACACACTGTCTTTACTCTGCGTTAGGAACAAACTGTTTTCATTCCTATCTAGGAACACACTGTCTTCACTCTGCTCTAGGAACACACTGTCTTCACTCATCTCCCTGCACATACACAGCAACTCTGCGTTAGAAACACACTGTCTTCACTCTGCTCTAGGAACACACTGTCTTCACGCTGCTCCATGCACATACACCGCAACTCTGCGTTAGAAACACACTGTCTTCACTCTGCTCTAGGAACACACTGTCTTCACTCTGCTCTAGGAACACACTGTCTTCTCTGTGCGTTAGGAACATACTGTCTTCACTCTGCTCTAGGAACACACTGTCTTCACTGTGCTCCATGCACATACACTGCAACTCTGCATTAGGAACACACTGTCTTCACTCTGATCTACGAACACACTGTCTTCACTCTGCATTAGGAACACACTGTCTTCACTCTGCATTAGTTACACACTGTCTTCACTCTGCATTAGGAACACACTGTTAATACTCTGCTCTAGGAACACACATTCTTCACTCTGCACAAGGAACACACTGTCTTCACTCTGCATTAGGAACACACTGTATTCACTCTGCATTAGGAACATATTTTCTACACTCTGCTCGATGCACATACACAGCAATTCTTTTTTAGGAACGGACTGTCTTCACTCTGCTCTAGGAAAGCACTGTCTTCACTCTGCTCTAGGAACACACTGTCTTCACTGTGCGTTAGGAACACACTGTCTTCACTCTGCTCTAGGAACATACTGTCTTCACTCTGCTCTAGGAAGACACTGTCTTCACTAAGCTCCATGCACATACACTGCAACTCTGCGTTAGGAACACACTGTCTTCACTCTGCTCTAGGAGAACACTGTCTTCCCTCTGCTCTAGGATCACACTGTCTTCACTGTGCGTTAGGAACACACTGTCTTCACTATGCGTTAGGAACACACTGTCTTCACTCAGCTCTAGGAACACCCTGTCTTCACTCTGCATTAAGAACACACTGTCTTCACTCTGCATTAGGAACACTGTCTTCACTCTGCTCTAGGAACTCACTGTCTTCACTCTGCATTAGGAACACTGTCTTCACTCTGCTCTAGGAACTCACTGTCTTCACTCTGCATTAGGAACACACTGTCTTCACTCTGCTCTAGGAACACACTGTCTTCACTCTGCTCCATGCACATACTTTACAACTCTGCATTAATAACGCACTGTCTGACTCTGCATTAGGAACACACTGTCTTCATTCTGCTCTAGGAACACACTGTCCTCACTCTGCTCTAGGAACACACTGTCTTCACTCTGCTCCGTGCACATACACAGCAACTCTTTGTTAGGACCACACTGTATTCACTCTGCAGTAGGAACATTCTGTCTTCACTCTGCTCTAGGAACACACTGCCTTACATGTGCTCCATGCACATACACCGGAACTCTGCGTTAGGAACACACTGTCTTCACACTGCATTAGGAACAAACTGTCTCAATTCCGCTCTAGGAACACACTGTTTTCACTATGGGAAAGGAACATACTCTTTTCACTCTGCTCTAGGAAGACACTGTCTTCACTCAGCTCCATGCACATACCCCGCATCTCTGCGTTAGGATCACACTATTTTCACTCTGCTCTAGGAAAACACTGTCTTCATTCTGCTCTAGGAACACAGTGTCTTCACTCGGTTTTAAGAACACACTGTCTTCAATCTGCATAGGAACACACTGTCTTCACTCTGCATTAGGAACACACTGTCTTCACTCTAATTGAGGAACACTGTCTTCACTCTGCTCTAGGAACTCACTGTCTTCACTCTGAATTAGGAACCCACTGTCTTCACTCTGCTCTAGGAACACACTGTCTTCACTCTGCTCCATGCACATACTTTGCAACTCTGTGTTAGGAACGCACTGTCTTCCTCTGTGTTAGGAACACACTGTCTTCACTATGTGTTAGGAACACACTGTCTTCACTATGCATTAGGAACAAACTGTCTTCACTCTGTATTAGGAACACACTGTCTTCACTCTGCTCTCGGAAGACACTGTCTTCACTCTGCATTTGGAACACACTGTCTTCACTCTGCATTAGGAACAAACTGTCTTCACTCTGCTCTAGGAACAGTCTTCACTCTGCTCCATGTACGTACACCGCAACTCTGCATTAGGAACACACTGTCTTCACTCTGGTCTACGAACACCCTGACTTCACTCTGCATTAGGAACACACTGTCTTCACTGTGCTCTAGGAACACACATTCTTCACTCTGCACAAGGAACACACTGTCTTCACTCTGCATTAGGAACACACTGTCTTCACTCTGCATTAGGAACACATTTTCTACACTCTGCTCGATGCACATACACAGCAATTCTTTGTTAGGAACACACTGTATTCACTCTGCTCTTGGAACACACTGTCTTCACTCTGCTCTAGGAACACACTGTCTTCACTGTGCGTTAGGAAAACACTGTCTTCATTCTGCTCTAGGAACACACTGTCTTCACTGTGTTCCATGCACATACACCGCAACTTTGCATTAGGAACACACTGACTTCACTCTGTTTTAGGAACACACTGTCTTCAATCTGCTCTAGGAACACACTGTCTTCACTCTGCTCAATTCCAATACACAACAAATCTGCATTAGGAACACACTGTCTTCACTCTACATTAGGAACACACTGTCTTCACTCTGCATTAGGAACACACTGTCTTCACTCTGCTCTAGGAACACACAGTCTTCACTCTGCTCCATGCACATACACAGCAACTATTTGTTAGGAACGCTCTGTATTCACTCAGCTATAGGAACATACTGTATTAACTATGCATTAGGAACACACTGTCTTCACTCTGCTCCATGCACATACACCGCAACTCTGCTTTAGGAACACACTCTCTTCACTCTGCTCTAGGAACACCCTGTCTTCACTCTGCTCAATTCCAATACACAACTCTGCATTAGGAACACACTGTCTTCACTCTGCTCTAGGAACACACTGTCTTCACTCTGCATTAGGAACACACTGTCTTTACTCTGATCTAGGAAAACACTGTCTTCATTCTGCTCCATGCACATACACTGCAACTCTGCTTTAGGAACACACTGTCTTCACTCTGCCTCAGGAACACACTGTCTTCACTCTGTTCTAGGAACACACTGTTCACTCTGCATTAGGAACACACTGTCTTCACTCTGCTATAGGAACACACTGTCTTCACTCTGCTCTAGGAACTCACTGTCTTCACTGTGCGTTAGGACAACACTGTCTTCATTCTGCTCTAGGAACACACTGTCTTCACTGTGCTCCAACGACATACACCGCAACTTTGCATTAGGAACACACTGACTTCACTCTGTTTTAGGAACACACTGTCTTCAATCTGCTCTAGGAACACACTGTCTTCACTCTGCTCGATGCACATACACAGCAACTCAATGCTAGGAACGCACTGTATTCACTCTGCTATAGGAACATACTGTATTAACTCTGCATTAGGAACACACTGTCTTCACTCTGCACCATGCACATACACCGCAACTCTGCCTTAGGAACACACTGTCTTCACTACGCGTTAGGAACATACTGTTTCACTATGTGTTCGGAACACAATGTCTTCACTATGCATTAGGAACATACTGTCTTCACTCCGCTCTAGGAACACACTGTCTTCACTCTGCTCCATGCACATATACCGCAACTCTACGTTAGGAACACACTGTCTTCACTCTGCTCTAGGAACACACTGTCTTCACTCTGCTCCAGCACATACTTTGCAACTCTGCATTATGAACGCACTGTCTTCACTCTGCGTTAGGAACACACTGTCTTCACTATGTGTTAGGAAGACACTGTCTTCACTATGCATTAGGAACAAACTGTCTTCACTCTGCATTAGGAACACACTCTCTTCACTGTGCTCTCGGAAGACACTGTCTTCACTCTGCATTAGGAACACACTTTCTTCACTCTGCATTAGGAACAAACTGTCTTCACTCTGCTCTAGGAACAAACAGTCTTCACACTGCTCCATGCACATACACCGCAAATCTGCATTAGGAACATAGTGCCTTCACTCTGATCTACGAACACACTGTCTTCACTCTGATCTATGAACACACTGTCTTCACTCTGCATTAGGAACACACTGTCTTCACTCTGCATTAGGAACACACTGTCTTCACTCTGCATTAGGAACACACTGTCTTCACTCTGCTCTAGGAACACACTGTCTTCACTCTGCTACAGCACATACACAGCAACTCTTTGTTAGGAACACACTGTCTTCACTCTGCATTAGGAACACAGTGTCTTCACTCTGCTCTAGGAACACACGGTCTTCACTCTGCATTAGGAACACAATGTCTTCATTCTGCTCTAGGAACACACATTCTTCACTCTCCACAAGGAACACACTGTCTTCACTCTGCATTAGGAACACACTGTCTTTACTCTGCATTAGGAACACATTTTCTACACTCTGATTTAGGAACACTGTCTTCACTCTGCTCTAGGAACTCACTGTCTTCAATCTGCATTAGGAACACACTGTTCACTCTGCTCTAGGAAGACACTGTCTTCACTCTGCTTAGAAACACACTGTCCTCACGCTGCATTAGGAACACAGTGTCTTCACTCTGCTTTAGGAAAACACTGTCTTCACTCTGCTCTAGGTACACACTGTTCATTCTGCATAAGGAACACACAGTCTTCACTCTGATCTAGGAAAACACTGTCTTCACTCTGCTCCATGCACATACACCGCAACTCTGCTTTAGGAACACACTGTCTTCACTCTGCCTTAGGAACACACTGTCTTCACTCTGCTCTATGAACACACTGTTCACTCTACATTAGGAACACACTGTCTTCACTCTGATCTAGGAACACACTGTCTTCACTCAGCTCCCTGCACATACACCGCAACTCTGCCTTAGGAACACACTGTCTTCACTACGCGTTAGGAACATACTGTTTCACGATGTGTTCGGAACACACTGTCTTCACTATGCATTAGGAACATACTGTCTTCACTCTGCTCTAGGAACACACTGTCTTCACTCTGCTCCATGCACATATACCGCAACTCTACGTTAGGAACACACTGTCTTCACTCTGCTCAAGGAACACACTGTCTTCACTCTGCTCCAGCACATACTTTGCAACTCTGCGTTATGAACGCACTGTCTTCACTCTGCGTTAGGAACACACTGTCTTCACTATGTGTTAGGAAGACACTGTCTTCACTATGCATTAGGAACAAACTGTCTTCACTCTGCATTAGGAACACACTCTCTTCACTGTGCTCTCGGAAGACACTGTCTTCACTCTGCATTAGGAACACACTTTCTTCACTCTGCATTAGGAACAAACTGTCTTCACTCTGCTCTAGGATCAAACAGTCTTCACTCTGCTCCATGCACATACACCGCAAATCTGCATTAGGAACATACTGTCTTCACTCTGATCTACGAACACACTGTCTTCACTCTGATCTACGAACACACTGTCTTCACTCTGCATTAGGAACACACTGTCTTCACTCTGCATTAGGAACACACTGTCTTCACTCTGCATTAGGAACACACTGTCTTCACTCTGCTCTAGGAACACACTGTCTTCACTCTGCTACAGGACATACACAGCAACTCTTTGTTAGGAACACACTGTCTACACTCTGCATTAGGAACACAGTGTCTTCACTCTGCTCTACGAACACACGGTCTTCACTCTGCATTAGGAACACAATGTCTTCATTCTGCTCTAGGAACACAAATTCTTCACTCTCCACAAGGAACACACTGTCTTCACTCTGCATTAGGAACACACTGTCTTTACTCTGCATTAGGAACACATTTTCTACACTCTGATTTAGGAACACTGTCTTCACTCTGCTCTAGGAACTCACTGTCTTCACTCTGCATTAGGAACACACTGTTCACTCTGCTCTAGGAAACACTGTCTTCACTCTGCTTAGAAACACACTGTCCTCACGCTGCATTAGGAACACAGTGTCTTCACTCTGCTCTAGGAAAACACTGTCTTCACTCTGCTCTAGGTACACACTGTTCACTCTGCATAAGGAACACACTGTCTTCACTCTGATCTAGGAAAACACTGTCTTCACTCTGCTCCATGCACATACACCGCAACTCTGCTTTAGGAACACACTGTCTTTACTCTGCGTTAGGAACAAACTAACTTCATTCTGCTCTCTGAAAACACTGTTTTCTCTAAGCAATAGGAACATACTGTTTTCACTCTGCTCTAGGAAAACACTGTCTTCACTCTGCTCCATGCACATACACCGCAACTCTGCGTTAGGAACACACTGTCTTCACTACGCGTTAGGAACATACTGTTTCACTATGTGTTCGGAACACACTGTCTTCACTATGCATTAGGAACATACTGTCTTCACTCTGCTATAAGAAAACACTGCCTTCACTCTGCTCTAGGAACACACTGTATTCACTGTGCGTTAGGAACACACTGTCTTCACTCTGCTCTAGGAACACACTGTCTTCACTCTGCTCCATGCACATATACCGCAACTCTGCGTTAGGAACACACTGTCTTCACTCTGTTTTAGGAACACACTGTATTCACTATGCGTTAGGAACACACTGTCCTCACTCTGCTCTAGGAAGACACTGTCTTCACTCTGCCTTAGGAACACACTGTCCTGACGCTGCATTAGGAACACTCTGTCTTCACTCTGCTCTAGGAAAACACTGTCTTCACTCTGCTCCATGCACATACACCGCAACTCTGCTTTAGGAACACACTGTCTTCACTCTGCTCTAGGAACACCCTGTCTTCACTCTGCTCAATTCCAATACACCACAACTCTGCATTAGGAACACACTGTCTTCACTCTGCTCTAGGAAAACACTGTCTTCACTCTGCATTAGGAACACACTGTCTTCACTCTGATCTAGGAAAACACTGTCTTCATTCTGCTCCATGCACATACACTGCAACTCTGCTTTAGGAACACACTGTCTTCACTCTGCCTTAGGAACACACTGTCTTCACTCTGTTCTAGGAACACACTGTTCACTCTGCATTAGGAACACACTGTCTTCACTCTGCTATAGGAACACACTGTCTTCACTCTGCACTAGGAACACACTGTCTTCACTGTGCGTTAGGAAAACACTGTCTTCATTCTGCTCTAGGAACACACTGTCTTCACTGTGCTCCAACGACATACACCGCAACATTGCATTAGAAACACACTGACTTCACTCTGTTTTAGGAACACACTGTCTTCAATCTGCTCTAGGAACACACTGTCTTCACTCTGCTCGATGCACATACACAGCAACTCAATGCTAGGAACGCACTGTATTCACTCTGCTATAGGAACATACTGTATTAACTCTGCATTAGGAACACACTGTCTTCACTCTGCACCATGCACATACACCGCAACTCTGCGTTAGGAACACACTGTCTTTACTCTGCGTTAGGAACAAACTGTCTTCATTCCGCTCTCGGAACACACTGTTTTCACTAAGCGATAGGAACATACTGTTTTCACTCTGCTCTAGGAAAACACTGTCTTCACTCTGCTCCATGCACATACACCGCAACTCTGCCTTAGGAACACACTGTCTTCACTACGCGTTAGGAACATACTGTTTCACTATGTGTTCGGAACACACTGTCTTCACTATGCATTAGGAACATACTGTCTTCACTCTGCTCTAGGAACACACTGTCTTCACTCTGCTACAGCACATACACAGCAACACTTTGTTAGGAACACACTGTCTTCACTCTGCATTAGGAACACAGTGTCTTCACTCTGCTCTAGGAACACACGGTCTTCACTCTGCATTAGGAACACAATGTCTTCATTCTGCTCTAGGAACACACATTCTTCACTCTCCACAAGGAACACTCTGTCTTCACTCTGCTCCAGAACATACTTTGCAACTCTGCGTTATGAACGCACTGTCTTCACTCTGCGTTAGGAACACACTGTCTTCACTATGTGTTAGGAAGACACTGTCTTCACTATGCATTAGGAACAAACTGTCTTCACTCTGCATTAGGAACACACTCTCTTCACTGTGCTCTCGGAAGACACTGTCTTCACTCTGCATTAGGAACACACTTTCTTCACTCTGCATTAGGAACAAACTGTCTTCACTCTGCTCTAGGAACAAACAGTCTTCACACTGCTCCATGCACATACACCGCAAATCTGCATTAGGAACATAGTGTCTTCACTCTGATCTACGAACACACTGTCTTCACTCTGATCTATGAACACACTGTCTTCACTCTGCATTAGGAACACACTGTCTTCACTCTGCATTAGGAACACACTGTCTTCACTCTGCATTAGGAACACACTGTCTTCACTCTGCTCTAGGAACACACTGTCTTCACTCTGCTACAGCACATACACAGCAACTCTTTGTTAGGAACACACTGTCTTCACTCTGCATTAGGAACACAGTGTCTTCACTCTGCTCTAGGAACACACGGTCTTCACTCTGCATTAGGAACACAATGTCTTCATTCTGCTCTAGGAACACACATTCTTCACTCTCCACAAGGAACACACTGTCTTCACTCTGCATTAGGAACACACTGTCTTTACTCTGCATTAGGAACACATTTTCTACACTCTGATTTAGGAACACTGTCTTCACTCTGCTCTAGGAACTCACTGTCTTCACTCTGCATTAGGAACACACTGTTCACTCTGCTCTAGGAAGACACTGTCTTCACTCTGCTTAGAAACACACTGTCCTCACGCTGCATTAGGAACACAGTGTCTTCACTCTGCTATAGGAAAACACTGTCTTCACTCTGCTCTATGTACACACTGTTCATTCTGCATAAGGAACACACAGTCTTCACTCTGATCTAGGAAAACACTGTCTTCACTCTGCTCCATGCACATACACCGCAACTCTGCTTTAGGAACACACTGTCTTCACTCTGCCTTAGGAACACACTGTCTTCACTCTGCTCTATGAACACACTGTTCACTCTACATTAGGAACACACTGTCTTCACTCTGAACTAGGAACACACTGTCTTCACTCAGCTCCCTGCACATACACCGCAACTCTGCCTTAGGAACACACTGTCTTCACTACGCGTTAGGAACATACTGTTTCACGATGTGTTCGGAACACACTGTCTTCACTATGCATTAGGAACATACTGTCTTCACTCTGCTCTAGGAACACACTGTCTTCACTCTGCTCCATGCACATATACTGCAACTCTACGTTAGGAACACACTGTCTTCACTCTGCTCTAGGAACACACTGTCTTCACTCTGCTCCAGCACATACTTTGCAACTCTGCGTTATGAACGCACTGTCTTCACTCTGCGTTACTAACACACTGTCTTCACTATGTGTTAGGAAGACACTGTCTTCACTATGCATTAGGAACAAACTGTCTTCACTCTGCATTAGGAACACACTCTCTTCACTGTGCTCTCGGAAGACACTGTCTTCACTCTGCATTAGGAACACACTTTCTTCACTCTGCATTAGGAACAAACTGTCTTCACTCTGCTCTAGGAACAAACAGTCTTCACTCTGCTCCATGCACATACACCGCAAATCTGCATTAGGAACATACTGTCTTGACTCTGATCTACGAACACACTGTCTTCACTCTGATCTACGAACACACTGTCTTCACTCTGCATTAGGAACACACTGTCTTCACTCTGCATTAGGAACACACTGTCTTCACTCTGCATTAGGAACACACTGTCTTCACTCTGCTCTAGGAACACACTGTCTTCACTCTGCTACAGGACATACACAGCAACTCTTTGTTAGGAACACACTGTCTACACTCTGCATTAGGAACACAGTGTCTTCACTCTGCTCTACGAACACACGGTCTTCACTCTGCATTAGGAACACAATGTCTTCATTCTGCTCTAGGAACACACATTCTTCACTCTCCACAAGGAACACACTGTCTTCACTCTGCATTAGGAACACACTGTCTTTACTCTGCATTAGGAACACATTTTCTACACTCTGATTTAGGAACACTATCTTCACTCTGCTCTAGGAACTCACTGTCTTCACTCTGCATTAGGAACACACTGTTCACTCTGCTCTAGGAAGACACTGTCTTCACTCTGCTTAGAAACACACTGTCCTCACGCTGCATTAGGAACACAGTGTCTTCACTCTGCTCCAGGAAAACACTGTCTTCACTCTGCTCTAGGTACACACTGTTCACTCTGCATAAGGCACACACTGTCTTCACTCTGATCTAGGAAAACACTGTCTTCACTCTGCTCCATGCACATACACCGCAACTCTGCTTTAGGAACACACTGTCTTTACTCTGCGTTAGGAACAAACTAACTTCATTCCGCTCTCTGAAAACACTGTTTTCTCTAAGCAATAGGAACATACTGTTTTCACTCTGCTCTAGGAAAACAGTGTCTTCACTCTGCTCCATGCACATACACCGCAACTCTGCTTTAGGAACACACTGTCTTCACTCTGCTCTAGGAAAACACTGTCTTCACTCTGCTCCATGCACATACACCGCAACTCTGCTTTAGGAACACACTGTCTTTACTCTGCGTTAGGAACAAACTAACTTCATTCCGCTCTCTGAAAACACTGTTTTCTCTAAGCAATAGGAACATACTGTTTTCACTCTGCTCTAGGAAAACACTGTCTTCACTCTGCTCCATGCACATACACCGCAACTCTGCGTTAGGAACACACTGTCTCAACTACGCGTTAGGAACATACTGTTTCACTATGTGTTCGGAACACACTGTCTTCACTATGCATTAGGAACATACTGTCTTCACTCTGCTATAAGAAAACACTGCCTTCACTCTGCTCTAGGAACACACTGTCTTCACTGTGCGTTAGGAACACACTGTCTTCACTCTGCTCTAGGAACACACTGTCTTCACTCTGCTCCATGCACATATACCGCAACTCTGCGTTAGGAACACACTGTCTTCACTCTGTTTTAGGAACACACTGTCTTCACTATGCGTTAGGAACACACTGTCCTCACTCTGCTCTAGGAAGACACTGTCTTCACTCTGCCTTAGGAACACACTGTCCTGACGCTGCATTAGGAACACTCTGTCTTCACTCTGCTCTAGGAAAACACTGTCTTCACTCTGCTCCATGCACATACACCGCAACTCTGCTTTAGGAACACACTGTCTTCACTCTGCTCTAGGAACACCCTGTCTTCACTCTGCTCAATTCCAATACACCACAACTCTGCATTAGGAACACACTGTCTTCACTCTGCTCTAGGAACACACTGTCTTCACTCTGCATTAGGAACACACTGTCTTCACTCTGATCTAGGAAAACACTGTCTTCATTCTGCTCCATGCACATACACTGCAACTCTGCTTTAGGAACACACTGTCTTCACTCTGCCTTAGGAACACACTGTCTTCACTCTGTTCTAGGAACACACTGTTCACTCTGCATTAGGAACACACTGTCTTCACTCTGCTATAGGAACACACTGTCTTCACTCTGCACTAGGAACACACTGTCTTCACTGTGCGTTAGGAAAACACTGTCTTCATTCTGCTCTAGGAACACACTGTCTTCACTGTGCTCCAACGACATACACCGCAACATTGCATTAGGAACACACTGACTTCACTCTGATTTAGGAACACACTGTCTTCAATCTGCTCTAGGAACACACTGTCTTCACTCTGCTCGATGCACATACACAGCAACTCAATGCTAGGAACGCACTGTATTCACTCTGCTATAGGAACATACTGTATTAACTCTGCATTAGGAACACACTGTCTTCACTCTGCACCATGCACATACACCGCAACTCTGCTTTAGGAACACACTGTCTTCACTCTGCTCTAGGAAAACACTGTCTTCACTCTGCTGCATGCACATACACCGCAACTCTGCTTTAGGAACACACTGTCTTTACTCTGCGTTAGGAACAAACTGTCTTCATTCCGCTCTGGGAACACACTGTTTTCACTAAGCGATAGGAACATTCTGTTTTCACTCTGCTCTAGGAAAACACTGTCTTCACTCTGCTCCATGCACATACACCGCAACTCTGCCTTAGGAACACACTGTCTTCACTACGCGTTAGGAACATACTGTTTCACTATGTGTTCGGAACACACTGTCTTCACTATGCATAAGGAACACACTGTCTTCACTCTGCTCTAGGAACACACTGTCTTCACTCTGCTCCATGCACATATACCGCAACTCTACGTTAGGAACACACTGTCTTCACTCTGCTCTAGGAACACACTGTCTTCACTCTGCTCCAGCACATACTTTGCAACTCTGCGTTATGAACGCACTGTCTTCACTCTGCGTTACTAACACACTGTCTTCACTATGTGTTAGGAAGACACTGTCTTCACTATGCATTAGGAACAAACTGTCTTCACTCTGCATTAGGAACACACTCTCTTCACTGTGCTCTCGGAAGACACTGTCTTCACTCTGCATTAGGAACACACTTTCTTCACTCTGCATTAGGAACAAACTGTCTTCACTCTGCTCTAGGAACAAACAGTCTTCACTCTGCTCCATGCACATACACCGCAAATCTGCATTAGGAACATACTGTCTTCACTCTGATCTACGAACACACTGTCTTCACTCTGATCTATGAACACACTGTCTTCACTCTGCATTAGGAACACACTGTCTTCACTCTGCATTAGGAACACACTGTCTTCACTCTGCATTAGGAACACACTGTCTTCACTCTGCTCTAGGAACACACTGTTCACTCTACATTAGGAACACACTGTCTTCACTCTGCATTAGGAACACACTGTCTTCACTCTGCATTAGGAACACACTGTCTTCACTCTGCCTTAGGAACACACTGTCTTCACTCTGCTCTATGAACACACTGTTCACTCTACATTAGGAACACACTGTCTTCACTCTGAACTAGGAACACACTGTCTTCACTCAGCTCCCTGCACATACACCGCAACTCTGCCTTAGGAACACACTGTCTTCACTACGCGTTAGGAACATACTGTTTCACGATGTGTTCGGAACACACTGTCTTCACTATGCATTAGGAACATACTGTCTTCACTCTGCTCTAGGAACACACTGTCTTCACTCTGCTCCATGCACATATACTGCAACTCTACGTTAGGAACACACTGTCTTCACTCTGCTCTAGGAACACACTGTCTTCACTCTGCTCCAGCACATACTTTGCAACTCTGCGTTATGAACGCACTGTCTTCACTCTGCGTTACTAACACACTGTCTTCACTATGTGTTAGGAAGACACTGTCTTCACTATGCATTAGGAACAAACTGTCTTCACTCTGCATTAGGAACACACTCTCTTCACTGTGCTCTCGGAAGACACTGTCTTCACTCTGCATTAGGAACACACTTTCTTCACTCTGCATTAGGAACAAACTGTCTTCACTCTGCTCTAGGAACAAACAGTCTTCACTCTGCTCCATGCACATACACCGCAAATCTGCATTAGGAACATACTGTCTTGACTCTGATCTACGAACACACTGTCTTCACTCTGATCTACGAACACACTGTCTTCACTCTGCATTAGGAACACACTGTCTTCACTCTGCATTAGGAACACACTGTCTTCACTCTGCATTAGGAACACACTGTCTTCACTCTGCTCTAGGAACACACTGTCTTCACTCTGCTACAGCACATACACAGCAACTCTTTGTTAGGAACACACTGTCTTCACTCTGCATTAGGAACACAGTGTCTTCACTCTGCTCTAGGAACACACGGTCTTCACTCTGCATTAGGAACACAATGTCTTCATTCTGCTCTAGGAACACACATTCTTCACTCTCCACAAGGAACACACTGTCTTCACTCTGCATTAGGAACACACTGTCTTTACTCTGCATTAGGAACACATTTTCTACACTCTGATTTAGGAACACTGTCTTCACTCTGCTCTAGGAACTCACTGTCTTCACTCTGCATTAGGAACACACTGTTCACTCTGCTCTAGGAAGACACTGTCTTCACTCTGCTTAGAAACACACTGTCCTCACGCTGCATTAGGAACACAGTGTCTTCACTCTGCTATAGGAAAACACTGTCTTCACTCTGCTCTATGTACACACTGTTCATTCTGCATAAGGAACACACAGTCTTCACTCTGATCTAGGAAAACACTGTCTTCACTCTGCTCCATGCACATACACCGCAACTCTGCTTTAGGAACACACTGTCTTCACTCTGCCTTAGGAACACACTGTCTTCACTCTGCTCTATGAACACACTGTTCACTCTACATTAGGAACACACTGTCTTCACTCTGAACTAGGAACACACTGTCTTCACTCAGCTCCCTGCACATACACCGCAACTCTGCCTTAGGAACACACTGTCTTCACTACGCGTTAGGAACATACTGTTTCACGATGTGTTCGGAACACACTGTCTTCACTATGCATTAGGAACATACTGTCTTCACTCTGCTCTAGGAACACACTGTCTTCACTCTGCTCCATGCACATATACTGCAACTCTACGTTAGGAACACACTGTCTTCACTCTGCTCTAGGAACACACTGTCTTCACTCTGCTCCAGCACATACTTTGCAACTCTGCGTTATGAACGCACTGTCTTCACTCTGCGTTACTAACACACTGTCTTCACTATGTGTTAGGAAGACACTGTCTTCACTATGCATTAGGAACAAACTGTCTTCACTCTGCATTAGGAACACACTCTCTTCACTGTGCTCTCGGAAGACACTGTCTTCACTCTGCATTAGGAACACACTTTCTTCACTCTGCATTAGGAACAAACTGTCTTCACTCTGCTCTAGGAACAAACAGTCTTCACTCTGCTCCATGCACATACACCGCAAATCTGCATTAGGAACATACTGTCTTGACTCTGATCTACGAACACACTGTCTTCACTCTGATCTACGAACACACTGTCTTCACTCTGCATTAGGAACACACTGTCTTCACTCTGCATTAGGAACACACTGTCTTCACTCTGCATTAGGAACACACTGTCTTCACTCTGCTCTAGGAACACACTGTCTTCACTCTGCTACAGGACATACACAGCAACTCTTTGTTAGGAACACACTGTCTACACTCTGCATTAGGAACACAGTGTCTTCACTCTGCTCTACGAACACACGGTCTTCACTCTGCATTAGGAACACAATGTCTTCATTCTGCTCTAGGAACACACATTCTTCACTCTCCACAAGGAACACACTGTCTTCACTCTGCATTAGGAACACACTGTCTTTACTCTGCATTAGGAACACATTTTCTACACTCTGATTTAGGAACACTATCTTCACTCTGCTCTAGGAACTCACTGTCTTCACTCTGCATTAGGAACACACTGTTCACTCTGCTCTAGGAAGACACTGTCTTCACTCTGCTTAGAAACACACTGTCCTCACGCTGCATTAGGAACACAGTGTCTTCACTCTGCTCTAGGAAAACACTGTCTTCACTCTGCTCTAGGTACACACTGTTCACTCTGCATAAGGCACACACTGTCTTCACTCTGATCTAGGAAAACACTGTCTTCACTCTGCTCCATGCACATACACCGCAACTCTGCTTTAGGAACACACTGTCTTTACTCTGCGTTAGGAACAAACTAACTTCATTCCGCTCTCTGAAAACACTGTTTTCTCTAAGCAATAGGAACATACTGTTTTCACTCTGCTCTAGGAAAACAGTGTCTTCACTCTGCTCCATGCACATACACCGCAACTCTGCTTTAGGAACACACTGTCTTCACTCTGCTCTAGGAAAACACTGTCTTCACTCTGCTCCATGCACATACACCGCAACTCTGCTTTAGGAACACACTGTCTTTACTCTGCGTTAGGAACAAACTAACTTCATTCCGCTCTCTGAAAACACTGTTTTCTCTAAGCAATAGGAACATACTGTTTTCACTCTGCTCTAGGAAAACACTGTCTTCACTCTGCTCCATGCACATACACCGCAACTCTGCGTTAGGAACACACTGTCTCAACTACGCGTTAGGAACATACTGTTTCACTATGTGTTCGGAACACACTGTCTTCACTATGCATTAGGAACATACTGTCTTCACTCTGCTATAAGAAAACACTGCCTTCACTCTGCTCTAGGAACACACTGTCTTCACTGTGCGTTAGGAACACACTGTCTTCACTCTGCTCTAGGAACACACTGTCTTCACTCTGCTCCATGCACATATACCGCAACTCTGCGTTAGGAACACACTGTCTTCACTCTGTTTTAGGAACACACTGTCTTCACTATGCGTTAGGAACACACTGTCCTCACTCTGCTCTAGGAAGACACTGTCTTCACTCTGCCTTAGGAACACACTGTCCTGACGCTGCATTAGGAACACTCTGTCTTCACTCTGCTCTAGGAAAACACTGTCTTCACTCTGCTCCATGCACATACACCGCAACTCTGCTTTAGGAACACACTGTCTTCACTCTGCTCTAGGAACACCCTGTCTTCACTCTGCTCAATTCCAATACACCACAACTCTGCATTAGGAACACACTGTCTTCACTCTGCTCTAGGAACACACTGTCTTCACTCTGCATTAGGAACACACTGTCTTCACTCTGATCTAGGAAAACACTGTCTTCATTCTGCTCCATGCACATACACTGCAACTCTGCTTTAGGAACACACTGTCTTCACTCTGCCTTAGGAACACACTGTCTTCACTCTGTTCTAGGAACACACTGTTCACTCTGCATTAGGAACACACTGTCTTCACTCTGCTATAGGAACACACTGTCTTCACTCTGCACTAGGAACACACTGTCTTCACTGTGCGTTAGGAAAACACTGTCTTCATTCTGCTCTAGGAACACACTGTCTTCACTGTGCTCCAACGACATACACCGCAACATTGCATTAGGAACACACTGACTTCACTCTGATTTAGGAACACACTGTCTTCAATCTGCTCTAGGAACACACTGTCTTCACTCTGCTCGATGCACATACACAGCAACTCAATGCTAGGAACGCACTGTATTCACTCTGCTATAGGAACATACTGTATTAACTCTGCATTAGGAACACACTGTCTTCACTCTGCACCATGCACATACACCGCAACTCTGCTTTAGGAACACACTGTCTTCACTCTGCTCTAGGAAAACACTGTCTTCACTCTGCTGCATGCACATACACCGCAACTCTGCTTTAGGAACACACTGTCTTTACTCTGCGTTAGGAACAAACTGTCTTCATTCCGCTCTGGGAACACACTGTTTTCACTAAGCGATAGGAACATTCTGTTTTCACTCTGCTCTAGGAAAACACTGTCTTCACTCTGCTCCATGCACATACACCGCAACTCTGCCTTAGGAACACACTGTCTTCACTACGCGTTAGGAACATACTGTTTCACTATGTGTTCGGAACACACTGTCTTCACTATGCATAAGGAACACACTGTCTTCACTCTGCTCTAGGAACACACTGTCTTCACTCTGCTCCATGCACATATACCGCAACTCTACGTTAGGAACACACTGTCTTCACTCTGCTCTAGGAACACACTGTCTTCACTCTGCTCCAGCACATACTTTGCAACTCTGCGTTATGAACGCACTGTCTTCACTCTGCGTTACTAACACACTGTCTTCACTATGTGTTAGGAAGACACTGTCTTCACTATGCATTAGGAACAAACTGTCTTCACTCTGCATTAGGAACACACTCTCTTCACTGTGCTCTCGGAAGACACTGTCTTCACTCTGCATTAGGAACACACTTTCTTCACTCTGCATTAGGAACAAACTGTCTTCACTCTGCTCTAGGAACAAACAGTCTTCACTCTGCTCCATGCACATACACCGCAAATCTGCATTAGGAACATACTGTCTTCACTCTGATCTACGAACACACTGTCTTCACTCTGATCTATGAACACACTGTCTTCACTCTGCATTAGGAACACACTGTCTTCACTCTGCATTAGGAACACACTGTCTTCACTCTGCATTAGGAACACACTGTCTTCACTCTGCTCTAGGAACACACTGTTCACTCTACATTAGGAACACACTGTCTTCACTCTGCATTAGGAACACACTGTCTTCACTCTGCATTAGGAACACACTGTCTTCACTCTGCCTTAGGAACACACTGTCTTCACTCTGCTCTATGAACACACTGTTCACTCTACATTAGGAACACACTGTCTTCACTCTGAACTAGGAACACACTGTCTTCACTCAGCTCCCTGCACATACACCGCAACTCTGCCTTAGGAACACACTGTCTTCACTACGCGTTAGGAACATACTGTTTCACGATGTGTTCGGAACACACTGTCTTCACTATGCATTAGGAACATACTGTCTTCACTCTGCTCTAGGAACACACTGTCTTCACTCTGCTCCATGCACATATACTGCAACTCTACGTTAGGAACACACTGTCTTCACTCTGCTCTAGGAACACACTGTCTTCACTCTGCTCCAGCACATACTTTGCAACTCTGCGTTATGAACGCACTGTCTTCACTCTGCGTTACTAACACACTGTCTTCACTATGTGTTAGGAAGACACTGTCTTCACTATGCATTAGGAACAAACTGTCTTCACTCTGCATTAGGAACACACTCTCTTCACTGTGCTCTCGGAAGACACTGTCTTCACTCTGCATTAGGAACACACTTTCTTCACTCTGCATTAGGAACAAACTGTCTTCACT
Organism: Microtus pennsylvanicus; assembly: GCF_037038515.1. Lineage (NCBI taxonomy): Eukaryota > Metazoa > Chordata > Mammalia > Rodentia > Cricetidae > Microtus > Microtus pennsylvanicus. The sequence goes on along the minus strand of NC_134590.1, from coordinate 95,360,954 downwards.
CTGCTCTAGGAACAAACAGTCTTCACTCTGCTCCATGCACATACACCGCAAATCTGCATTAGGAACATACTGTCTTGACTCTGATCTACGAACACACTGTCTTCACTCTGATCTACGAACACACTGTCTTCACTCTGCATTAGGAACACACTGTCTTCACTCTGCATTAGGAACACACTGTCTTCACTCTGCATTAGGAACACACTGTCTTCACTCTGCTCTAGGAACACACTGTCTTCACTCTGCTACAGGACATACACAGCAACTCTTTGTTAGGAACACACTGTCTACACTCTGCATTAGGAACACAGTGTCTTCACTCTGCTCTACGAACACACGGTCTTCACTCTGCATTAGGAACACAATGTCTTCATTCTGCTCTAGGAACACACATTCTTCACTCTCCACAAGGAACACACTGTCTTCACTCTGCATTAGGAACACACTGTCTTTACTCTGCATTAGGAACACATTTTCTACACTCTGATTTAGGAACACTATCTTCACTCTGCTCTAGGAACTCACTGTCTTCACTCTGCATTAGGAACACACTGTTCACTCTGCTCTAGGAAGACACTGTCTTCACTCTGCTTAGAAACACACTGTCCTCACGCTGCATTAGGAACACAGTGTCTTCACTCTGCTCTAGGAAAACACTGTCTTCACTCTGCTCTAGGTACACACTGTTCACTCTGCATAAGGCACACACTGTCTTCACTCTGATCTAGGAAAACACTGTCTTCACTCTGCTCCATGCACATACACCGCAACTCTGCTTTAGGAACACACTGTCTTTACTCTGCGTTAGGAACAAACTAACTTCATTCCGCTCTCTGAAAACACTGTTTTCTCTAAGCAATAGGAACATACTGTTTTCACTCTGCTCTAGGAAAACACTGTCTTCACTCTGCTCCATGCACATACACCGCAACTCTGCTTTAGGAACACACTGTCTTCACTCTGCTCTAGGAAAACACTGTCTTCACTCTGCTCCATGCACATACACCGCAACTCTGCTTTAGGAACACACTGTCTTTACTCTGCGTTAGGAACAAACTAACTTCATTCCGCTCTCTGAAAACACTGTTTTCTCTAAGCAATAGGAACATACTGTTTTCACTCTGCTCTAGGAAAACACTGTCTTCACTCTGCTCCATGCACATACACCGCAACTCTGCGTTAGGAACACACTGTCTTCACTACGCGTTAGGAACATACTGTTTCACTATGTGTTCGGAACACACTGTCTTCACTATGCATTAGGAACATACTGTCTTCACTCTGCTATAAGAAAACACTGCCTTCACTCTGCTCTAGGAACACACTGTCTTCACTGTGCGTTAGGAACACACTGTCTTCACTCTGCTCTAGGAACACACTGTCTTCACTCTGCTCCATGCACATATACCGCAACTCTGCGTTAGGAACACACTGTCTTCACTCTGTTTTAGGAACACACTGTCTTCACTATGCGTTAGGAACACACTGTCCTCACTCTGCTCTAGGAAGACACTGTCTTCACTCTGCCTTAGGAACACACTGTCCTGACGCTGCATTAGGAACACTCTGTCTTCACTCTGCTCTAGGAAAACACTGTCTTCACTCTGCTCCATGCACATACACCGCAACTCTGCTTTAGGAACACACTGTCTTCACTCTGCTCTAGGAACACCCTGTCTTCACTCTGCTCAATTCCAATACACCACAACTCTGCATTAGGAACACACTGTCTTCACTCTGCTCTAGGAACACACTGTCTTCACTCTGCATTAGGAACACACTGTCTTCACTCTGATCTAGGAAAACACTGTCTTCATTCTGCTCCATGCACATACACTACAACTCTGCTTTAGGAACACACTGTCTTCACTCTGCCTTAGGAACACACTGTCTTCACTCTGTTCTAGGAACACACTGTTCACTCTGCATTAGGAACACACTGTCTTCACTCTGCTATAGGAACACACTGTCTTCACTCTGCACTAGGAACACACTGTCTTCACTGTGCGTTAGGAAAACACTGTCTTCATTCTGCTCTAGGAACACACTGTCTTCACTGTGCTCCAACGACATACACCGCAACATTGCATTAGGAACACACTGACTTCACTCTGATTTAGGAACACACTGTCTTCAATCTGCTCTAGGAACACACTGTCTTCACTCTGCTCGATGCACATACACAGCAACTCAATGCTAGGAACGCACTGTATTCACTCTGCTATAGGAACATACTGTATTAACTCTGCATTAGGAACACACTGTCTTCACTCTGCACCATGCACATACACCGCAACTCTGCTTTAGGAACACACTGTCTTCACTCTGCTCTAGGAAAACACTGTCTTCACTCTGCTGCATGCACATACACCGCAACTCTGCTTTAGGAACACACTGTCTTTACTCTGCGTTAGGAACAAACTGTCTTCATTCCGCTCTGGGAACACACTGTTTTCACTAAGCGATAGGAACATTCTGTTTTCACTCTGCTCTAGGAAAACACTGTCTTCACTCTGCTCCATGCACATACACCGCAACTCTGCCTTAGGAACACACTGTCTTCACTACGCGTTAGGAACATACTGTTTCACTATGTGTTCGGAACACACTGTCTTCACTATGCATTAGGAACACACTGTCTTCACTCTGCTCTAGGAACACACTGTCTTCACTCTGCTCCATGCACATATACCGCAACTCTACGTTAGGAACACACTGTCTTCACTCTGCTCTAGGAACACACTGTCTTCACTCTGCTCCAGCACATACTTTGCAACTCTGCGTTATGAACGCACTGTCTTCACTCTGCGTTACTAACACACTGTCTTCACTATGTGTTAGGAAGACACTGTCTTCACTATGCATTAGGAACAAACTGTCTTCACTCTGCATTAGGAACACACTCTCTTCACTGTGCTCTCGGAAGACACTGTCTTCACTCTGCATTAGGAACACACTTTCTTCACTCTGCATTAGGAACAAACTGTCTTCACTCTGCTCTAGGAACAAACAGTCTTCACTCTGCTCCATGCACATACACCGCAAATCTGCATTAGGAACATACTGTCTTCACTCTGATCTACGAACACACTGTCTTCACTCTGATCTATGAACACACTGTCTTCACTCTGCATTAGGAACACACTGTCTTCACTCTGCATTAGGAACACACTGTCTTCACTCTGCATTAGGAACACACTGTCTTCACTCTGCATTAGGAACACACTGTCTTCACTCTGCTCTAGGAACACACTGTCTTCACTCTGCTACAGCACATACACAGCAACTCTTTGTTAGGAACACACTGTCTTCACTCTGCATTAGGAACACAGTGTCTTCACTCTGCTCTAGGAACACACGGTCTTCACTCTGCATTAGGAACACAATGTCTTCATTCTGCTCTAGGAACACACATTCTTCACTCTCCACAAGGAACACACTGTCTTCACTCTGCATTAGGAACACACTGTCTTTACTCTGCATTAGGAACACATTTTCTACACTCTGATTTAGGAACACTGTCTTCACTCTGCTCTAGGAACTCACTGTCTTCACTCTGCATTAGGAACACACTGTTCACTCTGCTCTAGGAAGACACTGTCTTCACTCTGCTTAGAAACACACTGTCCTCACGCTGCATTAGGAACACAGTGTCTTCACTCTGCTATAGGAAAACACTGTCTTCACTCTGCTCTAGGTACACACTGTTCATTCTGCATAAGGAACACACAGTCTTCACTCTGATCTAGGAAAACACTGTCTTCACTCTGCTCCATGCACATACACCGCAACTCTGCTTTAGGAACACACTGTCTTCACTCTGCCTTAGGAACACACTGTCTTCACTCTGCTCTATGAACACACTGTTCACTCTACATTGGGAACACACTGTCTTCACTCTGAACTAGGAACACACTGTCTTCACTCAGCTCCCTGCACATACACCGCAACTCTGCCTTAGGAACACACTGTCTTCACTACGCGTTAGGAACATACTGTTTCACTATGTGTTCGGAACACACTGTCTTCACTATGCATAAGGAACATACTGTCTTCACTCTGCTCTAGGAACACACTGTCTTCACTCTGCTCCATGCACATATACCGCAACTCTACGTTAGGAACACACGGTCTTCACTCTGCTCTAGGAACACACTGTCTTCACTCTGCTCCAGCACATACTTTGCAACTCTGCGTTATGAACGCACTGTCTTCACTCTGCATTAGGAACACACTGTCTTCACTATGTGTTAGGAAGACACTGTCTTCACTATGCATTAGGAACAAACTGTCTTCACTCTGCATTAGGAACACACTCTCTTCACTGTGCTCTCGGAAGACACTGTCTTCACTCTGCATTAGGAACACACTTTCTTCACTCTGCATTAGGAACAAACTGTCTTCACTCTGCTCTAGGAACAAACAGTCTTCACTCTGCTCCATGCACATACACCGCAAATCTGCATTAGGAACATACTGTCTTGACTCTGATCTACGAACACACTGTCTTCACTCTGATCTACGAACACACTGTCTTCACTCTGCATTAGGAACACACTGTCTTCACTCTGCATTAGGAACACACTGTCTTCACTCTGCATTAGGAACACACTGTCTTCACTCTGCTCTAGGAACACACTGTCTTCACTCTGCTACAGGACATACACAGCAACTCTTTGTTAGGAACACACTGTCTACACTCTGCATTAGGAACACAGTGTCTTCACTCTGCTCTACGAACACACGGTCTTCACTCTGCATTAGGAACACAATGTCTTCATTCTGCTCTAGGAACACACATTCTTCACTCTCCACAAGGAACACACTGTCTTCACTCTGCATTAGGAACACACTGTCTTTACTCTGCATTAGGAACACATTTTCTACACTCTGATTTAGGAACACTATCTTCACTCTGCTCTAGGAACTCACTGTCTTCACTCTGCATTAGGAACACACTGTTCACTCTGCTCTAGGAAGACACTGTCTTCACTCTGCTTAGAAACACACTGTCCTCACGCTGCATTAGGAACACAGTGTCTTCACTCTGCTCTAGGAAAACACTGTCTTCACTCTGCTCTAGGTACACACTGTTCACTCTGCATAAGGAACACACTGTCTTCACTCTGATCTAGGAAAACACTGTCTTCACTCTGCTCCATGCACATACACCGCAACTCTGCTTTAGGAACACACTGTCTTTACTCTGCGTTAGGAACAAACTAACTTCATTCCGCTCTCTGAAAACACTGTTTTCTATAAGCAATAGGAACATACTGTTTTCACTCTGCTCTAGGAAAACACTGTCTTCACTCTGCTCCATGCACATACACCGCAACTCTGCCTTAGGAACACACTGTCTTCACTACGCGTTAGGAACATACTGTTTCACTATGTGTTCGGAACACACTGTCTTCACTATGCATTAGGAACATACTGTCTTCACTCTGCTATAAGAAAACACTGCCTTCACTCTGCTCTAGGAACACACTGTCTTCACTGTGCGTTAGGAACACACTGTCTTCACTCTGCTCTAGGAACACACTGTCTTCACTCTGCTCCATGCACATATACCGCAACTCTGCGTTAGGAACACACTGTCTTCACTCTATTTTAGGAACACACTGTCTTCACTATGCGTTAGGAACACACTGTCCTCACTCTGCTCTAGGAAGACACTGTCTTCACTCTGCCTTAGGAACACACTGTCCTGACGCTGCATTAGGAACACTCTGTCTTCACTCTGCTCTAGGAAAACACTGTCTTCACTCTGCTCCATGCACATACACCGCAACTCTGCTTTAGGAACACACTGTCTTCACTCTGCTCTAGGAACACCCTGTCTTCACTCTGCTCAATTCCAATACACCACAACTCTGCATTAGGAACACACTGTCTTCACTCTGCTCTAGGAACACACTGTCTTCACTCTGCATTAGGAACACACTGTCTTCACTCTGATCTAGGAAAACACTGTCTTCATTCTGCTCCATGCACATACACTGCAACTCTGCTTTAGGAACACACTGTCTTCACTCTGCCTTAGGAACACACTGTCTTCACTCTGTTCTAGGAACACACTGTTCACTCTGCATTAGGAACACACTGTCTTCACTCTGCTATAGGAACACACTGTCTTCACTCTGCACTAGGAACACACTGTCTTCACTGTGCGTTAGGAAAACACTGTCTTCATTCTGCTCTAGGAACACACTGTCTTCACTGTGCTCCAACGACATACACCGCAACATTGCATTAGGAACACACTGACTTCACTCTGATTTAGGAACACACTGTCTTCAATCTGCTCTAGGAACACACTGTCTTCACTCTGCTCGATGCACATACACAGCAACTCAATGCTAGGAACGCACTGTATTCACTCTGCTATAGGAACATACTGTATTAACTCTGCATTAGGAACACACTGTCTTCACTCTGCACCATGCACATACACCGCAACTCTGCATTAGGAACACACTGTCTTTACTCTGCGTTAGGAACAAACTGTCTTCATTCCGCTCTCGGAACACACTGTTTTCACTAAGCGATAGGAACATACTCTTTTCACTCTGCTCTAGGAAAACACTGTCTTCACTCTGCTCCATGCACATACACCGCAACTCTGCCTTAGGAACACACTGTCTTCACTACGCGTTAGGAACATACTGTTTCACTATGTGTTCGGAACACACTGTCTTCACTATGCATTAGGAACATACTGTCTTCACTCTGCTCTAGGAACACACTGTCTTCACTCTGCTCCATGCACATATACCGCAACTCTACATTAGGAACACACTGTCTTCACTCTGCTCTAGGAACACACTGTCTTCACTCTGCTCCAGCACATACTTTGCAACTCTGCGTTATGAACGCACTGTCTTCACTCTGCGTTACTAACACACTGTCTTCACTATGTGTTAGGAAGACACTGTCTTCACTATGCATTAGGAACAAACTGTCTTCACTCTGCATTAGGAACACACTCTCTTCACTGTGCTCTCGGAAGACACTGTCTTCACTCTGCATTAGGAACACACTTTCTTCACTCTGCATTAGGAACAAACTGTCTTCACTCTGCTCTAGGAACAAACAGTCTTCACTCTGCTCCATGCACATACACCGCAAATCTGCATTAGGAACATACTGTCTTCACTCTGATCTACGAACACACTGTCTTCACTCTGATCTATGAACACACTGTCTTCACTCTGCATTAGGAACACACTGTCTTCACTCTGCATTAGGAACACACTGTCTTCACTCTGCATTAGGAACACACTTTCTTCACTCTGCTCTAGGAACACACTGTCTTCACTCTGCTACAGCACATACACAGCAACTCTTTGTTAGGAACACACTGTCTTCACTCTGCATTAGGAACACAGTGTCTTCACTCTGCTCTAGGAACACACGGTCTTCACTCTGCATTAGGAACACAATGTCTTCATTTTGCTCTAGGAACACACATTCTTCACTCTCCACAAGGAACACACTGTCTTCACTCTGCATTAGGAACACACTGTCTTTACTCTGCATTAGGAACACATTTTCTACACTCTGTTTTAGGAACACTGTCTTCACTCTGCTCTAGGAACTCACTGTCTTCACTCTGCATTAGGAACACACTGTTCACTCTGCTCTAGGAAGACACTGTCTTCACTCTGCTTAGAAACACACTGTCCTCACGCTGCATTAGGAACACAGTGTCTTCACTCTGCTCTAGGAAAACACTGTCTTCACTCTGCTCTAGGTACACACTGTTCATTCTGCATAAGGAACCCACAGTCTTCACTCTGATCTAGGAAAACACTGTCTTCACTCTGCTCCATGCACATACACCGCAACTCTGCTTTAGGAACATACTGTCTTCACTCTGCCTTAGGAACACACTGTCTTCACTCTACTCCATGAACACACTGTTCACTCTACATTAGGAACACACTGTCTTCACTCTGATCTAGGAACACACTGTCTTCACTCAGCTCCCTGCACATACACCGCAACTCTGCCTTAGGAACACACTGTCTCACTACGCGTTAGGAACATACTGTTTCACTATGTGTTCGGAACACACTGTCTTCACTATGCATTAGGAACACACTGTCTTCACTCTGCTCTAGGAACACACTGTCTTCACTCTGCTCCATGCACATATACCGCAACTCTACGTTAGGAACACACTGTCTTCACTCTGCTCTAGGAACACACTGTCTTCACTCTGCTCCAGCACATACTTTGCAACTCTGCGTTATGAACGCACTGTCTTCACTCTGCGTTACTAACACACTGTCTTCACTATGTGTTAGGAAGACACTGTCTTCACTATGCATTAGGAACAAACTGTCTTCACTCTGCATTAGGAACACACTCTCTTCACTGTGCTCTCGGAAGACACTGTCTTCACTCTGCATTAGGAACACACTTTCTTCACTCTGCATTAGGAACAAACTGTCTTCACTCTGCTCTAGGAACAAACAGTCTTCACTCTGCTCCATGCACATACACCGCAAATCTGCATTAGGAACATACTGTCTTCACTCTGATCTACGAACACACTGTCTTCACTCTGATCTATGAACACACTGTCTTCACTCTGCATTAGGAACACACTGTCTTCACTCTGCATTAGGAACACACTGTCTTCACTCTGCATTAGGAACACTCTGTCTTCACTCTGCTCTAGGAACACACTGTCTTCACTCTGCTACAGCACATACACAGCAACTCTTTGTTAGGAACACACTGTCTTCACTCTGCATTAGGAACACAGTGTCTTCACTCTGCTCTAGGAACACACGGTCTTCACTCTGCATTAGGAACACAATGTCTTCATTCTGCTCTAGGAACACACATTCTTCACTCTCCACAAGGAACACACTGTCTTCACTCTGCATTAGGAACACACTGTCTTTACTCTGCATTAGGAACACATTTTCTACACTCTGATTTAGGAACACTGTCTTCACTCTGCTCTAGGAACTCACTGTCTTCACTCTGCATTAGGAACACACTGTTCACTCTGCTCTAGGAAGACACTGTCTTCACTCTGCTTAGAAACACACTGTCCTCACGCTGCATTAGGAACACAGTGTCTTCACTCTGCTCTAGGAAAACACTGTCTTCACTCTGCTCTAGGTACACACTGTTCATTCTGCATAAGGAACCCACAGTCTTCACTCTGATCTAGGAAAACACTGTCTTCACTCTGCTCCATGCACATACACCGCAACTCTGCTTTAGGAACACACTGTCTTCACTCTGCCTTAGGAACACACTGTCTTCACTCTACTCCATGAACACACTGTTCACTCTACATTAGGAACACACTGTCTTCACTCTGATCTAGGAACACACTGTCTTCACTCAGCTCCCTGCACATACACCGCAACTCTGCCTTAGGAACACACTGTCTTCACTACGCGTTAGGAACATACTGTTTCACTATGTGTTCGGAACACACTGTCTTCACTATGCATTAGGAACATACTGTCTTCACTCTGCTATAAGAAAACACTGCCTTCACTCTGCTCTAGGAACACACTGTCTTCACTGTGCGTTAGGAACACACTGTCTTCACTCTGATCTAGGAACACACTGTCTTCACTCTGCTCCATGCACATATACCGCAACTCTGCGTTAGGAACACACTGTCTTCACTCTATTTTAGGAACACACTGTCTTCACTATGCGTTAGGAACACACTGTCCTCAATCTGCTCTAGGAAGACACTGTCTTCACTCTGCCTTAGGAACACACTGTCCTGACGCTGCATTAGGAACACTCTGTCTTCACTCTGCTCTAGGAAAACACTGTCTTCACTCTGCTCCATGCACATACACCGCAACTCTGCTTTAGGAACACACTGTCTTCACTCTGCTCTAGGAACACCCTGTCTTCACTCTGCTCAATTCCAATACACCACAACTCTGCATTAGGAACACACTGTCTTCACTCTGCTCTAGGAACACACTGTCTTCACTCTGCATTAGGAACACACTGTCTTCACTCTGATCTAGGAAAACACTGTCTTCATTCTGCTCCATGCACATACACTGCAACTCTGCTTTAGGAACACACTGTCTTCACTCTGCCTTAGGAACACACTGTCTTCACTCTGTTCTAGGAACACACTGTTCACTCTGCATTAGGAACACACTGTCTTCACTCTGCTATAGGAACACACTGTCTTCACTCTGCACTAGGAAAACACTGTCTTCACTCTGCTCCATGCACATACACCGCAACTCTGCCTTAGGAACACACTGTCTTCACTACGCGTTAGGAACATACTGTTTCACTATGTGTTCGGAACACACTGTCTTCACTATGCATTAGGAACATACTGTCTTCACTCTGCTCTAGGAACACACTGTCTTCACTCTGCTCCATGCACATATACCGCAACTCTACATTAGGAACACACTGTCTTCACTCTGCTCTAGGAACACACTGTCTTCACTCTGCTCCAGCACATACTTTGCAACTCTGCGTTATGAACGCACTGTCTTCACTCTGCGTTACTAACACACTGTCTTCACTATGTGTTAGGAAGACACTGTCTTCACTATGCATTAGGAACAAACTGTCTTCACTCTGCATTAGGAACACACTCTCTTCACTGTGCTCTCGGAAGACACTGTCTTCACTCTGCATTAGGAACACACTTTCTTCACTCTGCATTAGGAACAAACTGTCTTCACTCTGCTCTAGGAACAAACAGTCTTCACTCTGCTCCATGCACATACACCGCAAATCTGCATTAGGAACATACTGTCTTCACTCTGATCTACGAACACACTGTCTTCACTCTGATCTATGAACACACTGTCTTCACTCTGCATTAGGAACACACTGTCTTCACTCTGCATTAGGAACACACTGTCTTCACTCTGCATTAGGAACACACTGTCTTCACTCTGCTCTAGGAACACACTGTCTTCACTCTGCTACAGCACATACACAGCAACTCTTTGTTAGGAACACACTGTCTTCACTCTGCATTAGGAACACAGTGTCTTCACTCTGCTCTAGGAACACACGGTCTTCACTCTGCATTAGGACACAATGTCTTCATTCTGCTCTAGGAACACACATTCTTCACTCTCCACAAGGAACACACTGTCTTCACTCTGCATTAGGAACACACTGTCTTTACTCTGCATTAGGAACACATTTTCTACACTCTGATTTAGGAACACTGTCTTCACTCTGCTCTAGGAACTCACTGTCTTCACTCTGCATTAGGAACACACTGTTCACTCTGCTCTAGGAAGACACTGTCTTCACTCTGCTTAGAAACACACTGTCCTCACGCTGCATTAGGAACACAGTGTCTTCACTCTGCTCTAGGAAAACACTGTCTTCACTCTGCTCTAGGTACACACTGTTCATTCTGCATAAGGAACCCACAGTCTTCACTCTGATCTAGGAAAACACTGTCTTCACTCTGCTCCATGCACATACACCGCAACTCTGCTTTAGGAACACACTGTCTTCACTCTGCCTTAGGAACACACTGTCTTCACTCTACTCCATGAACACACTGTTCACTCTACATTAGGAACACACTGTCTTCACTCTGATCTAGGAACACACTGTCTTCACTCAGCTCCCTGCACATACACCGCAACTCTGCCTTAGGAACACACTGTCTTCACTACGCGTTAGGAACATACTGTTTCACTATGTGTTCGGAACACACTGTCTTCACTATGCATTAGGAACACACTGTCTTCACTCTGCTCTAGGAACACACTGTCTTCACTCTGCTCCATGCACATATACCGCAACTCTACGTTAGGAACACACTGTCTTCACTCTGCTCTAGGAACACACTGTCTTCACTCTGCTCCAGCACATACTTTGCAACTCTGCGTTATGAACGCACTGTCTTAACTCTGCGTTACTAACACACTGTCTTCACTATGTGTTAGGAACACACTGTCTTCACTATGCATTAGGAACAAACTGTCTTCACTCTGCATTAGGAACACACTCTCTTCACTGTGCTCTCGGAAGACACTGTCTTCACTCTGCATTAGGAACACACTTTCTTCACTCTGCATTAGGAACAAACTGTCTTCACTCTGCTCTAGGAACAAACAGTCTTCACTCTGCTCCATGCACATACACCGCAAATCTGCATTAGGAACATACTGTCTTCACTCTGATCTACGAACACACTGTCTTCACTCTGATCTATGAACACACTGTCTTCACTCTGCATTAGGAACACACTGTCTTCACTCTGCATTAGGAACACACTGTCTTCACTCTGCATTAGGAACACACTGTCTTCACTCTGCTCTAGGAACACACTGTCTTCACTCTGCTACAGCACATACACAGCAACTCTTTGTTAGGAACACACTGTCTTCACTCTGCATTAGGAACACAGTGTCTTCACTCTGCTCTAGGAACACACGGTCTTCACTCTGCATTAGGAACACAATGTCTTCATTCTGCTCTAGGAACACACATTCTTCACTCTCCACAAGGAACACACTGTCTTCACTCTGCATTAGGAACACACTGTCTTTACTCTGCATTAGGAACACATTTTCTACACTCTGATTTAGGAACACTGTCTTCACTCTGCTCTAGGAACTCACTGTCTTCACTCTGCATTAGGAACACACTGTTCACTCTGCTCTAGGAAGACACTGTCTTCACTCTGCTTAGAAACACACTGTCCTCACGCTGCATTAGGAACAAAGTGTCTTCACTCTGCTCTAGGAAAACACTGTCTTCACTCTGCTCTAGGTACACACTGTTCATTCTGCATAAGGAACCCACAGTCTTCACTCTGATCTAGGAAAACACTGTCTTCACTCTGCTCCATGCACATACACCGCAACTCTGCTTTAGGAACACACTGTCTTCACTCTGCCTTAGGAACACACTGTCTTCACTCTACTCCATGAACACACTGTTCACTCTACATTAGGAACACACTGTCTTCACTCTGATCTAGGAACACACTGTCTTCACTCAGCTCCCTGCACATACACCGCAACTCTGCCTTAGGAACACACTGTCTTCACTACGCGTTAGGAACATACTGTTTCACTATGTGTTCGGAACACACTGTCTTCACTATGCATTAGGAACATACTGTCTTCACTCTGCTCTAGGAACACACTGTCTTCACTCTGCTCCATGCACATATACCGCAACTCTACGTTAGGAACACACTGTCTTCACTCTGCTCTAGGAAAACACTGTCTTCACTCTGCTCCATGTACATATACCACAACTCTGCGTTATGAACGCACTGTCTTCACTCTGCATTAGGAACACACTGTCTTCACTATGTGTTAGGAAGACACTGTCTTCACTATGCATTAGGAACAAACTGTCTTCACTCTGCTCTAGGAACACACTGTCTTCACTCTGCTCCATGCACATATACCGCAACTCTACGTTAGGAACACACTGTCTTCACTCTGCTCTAGGAACACACTGTCTTCACTCTGCTCCAGCACATACTTTGCAACTCTGCGTTATGAACGCACTGTCTTCACTCTGCATTAGGAACACACTCTCTTCACTGTGCTCTCGGAAGACACTGTCTTCACTCTGCATTAGGAACACACTTTCTTCACTCTGCATTAGGAACAAACTGTCTTCACTCTGCTCTAGGAACAAACAGTCTTCACTCTGCTCCATGCACATACACCGCAAATCTGCATTAGGAACATACTGTCTTCACTCTGATCTACGAACACAATGTCTTCACTCTGATCTACGAACACACTGTCTTCACTCTGCATTAGGAACACACTGTCTTCACTCTGCATTAGGAACACACTGTCTTCACTCTGCATTAGGAACACACTGTCTTCACTCTGCTCTAGGAACACACTGTCTTCACTCCTCTACAGCACATACACAGCAACTCTTTGTTAGGAACACACTGTCTTCACTCTGCATTAGGAACACAGTGTCTTCACTCTGCTCTAGGAACACACGGTCTTCACTCTGCATTAGGAACACACTGTCTTCACTCTGATCTAGGAAAACACTGTCTTCATTCTGCTCCATGCACATACCCTGCAACTCTGCTTTAGGAACACACTGTCTTCACTCTGCCTTAGGAACACACTGTCTTCACTCTGTTCTAGGAACACACTGTTCACTCTGCCTTAGGAACACACTGTCTTCACTCTGCATTAGGAACACACTGTCTTTACTCTGCTCTAGGAACACACTGTCTTCACTCTGCTACAGCACATACACAGCAACTCTTTGTTAGGAACACACTGTCTTCACTCTGCATTAGGAACACAGTGTCTTCACTCTGCTCTAGGTACACACTGTTCATTCTGCATAAGGAACCCACAGTCTTCACTCTGATCTAGGAAAACACTGTCTTCACTCTGCTCCATGCACATACACCGCAACTCTGCTTTAGGAACACACTGTCTTCACTCTGCCTTAGGAACACACTGTCTTCACTCTACTCCATGAACACACTGTTCACTCTACATTAGGAACACACTGTCTTCACTCTGATCTAGGAACACACTGTCTTCACTCAGCTCCCTGCACATACACCGCAACTCTGCCTTAGGAACACACTGTCTTCACTACGCGTTAGGAACATACTGTTTCACTATGTGTTCGGAACACACTGTCTTCACTATGCATTAGGAACATACTGTCTTCACTCTGCTCTAGGAACACACTGTCTTCACTCTGCTCCATGCACATATACCGCAACTCTACGTTAGGAACACACTATCTTCACTCTGCTCTAGGAAAACACTGTCTTCACTCTGCTCCATGTACATATACCGCAACTCTGCGTTATGAACGCACTGTCTTCACTCTGCATTAGGAACACACTGTCTTCACTATGTGTTAGGAAGACACTGTCTTCACTATGCATTAGGAACAAACTGTCTTCACTCTGCTCTAGGAACACACTGTCTTCACTCTGCTCCATGCACATATACCGCAACTCTACGTTAGGAACACACTGTCTTCACTCTGCTCTAGGAACACACTGTCTTCACTCTGCTCCAGCACATACTTTGCAACTCTGCGTTATGAACGCACTGTCTTCACTCTGCATTAGGAACACACTCTCTTCACTGTGCTCTCGGAAGACACTGTCTTCACTCTGCATTAGGAACACACTTTCTTCACTCTGCATTAGGAACAAACTGTCTTCACTCTGCTCTAGGAACAAACAGTCTTCACTCTGCTCCATGCACATACACCGCAAATCTGCATTAGGAACATACTGTCTTCACTCTGATCTACGAACACACTGTCTTCACTCTGCATTAGGAACACACTGTCTTCACTCTGCATTAGGAACACACTGTCTTCACTCTGCATTAGGAACACACTGTCTTCACTCTGCTCTAGGAACACACTGTCTTCACTCCTCTACAGCACATACACAGCAACTCTTTGTTAGGAACACACTGTCTTCACTCTGCATTAGGAACACAGTGTCTTCACTCTGCTCTAGGAACACACGGTCTTCACTCTGCATTAGGAACACACTGTCTTCACTCTGATCTAGGAAAACACTGTCTTCATTCTGCTCCATGCACATACCCTGCAACTCTGCTTTAGGAACACACTGTCTTCACTCTGCCTTAGGAACACACTGTCTTCACTCTGTTCTAGGAACACACTGTTCACTCTGCATTAGGAACACACTGTCTTCACTCTGCATTAGGAACACACTGTCTTTACTCTGCTCTAGGAACACACTGTCTTCACTCTGCTACAGCACATACAGAGCAACTCTTTGTTAGGAACACACTGTCTTCACTCTGCATTAGGAACACAGTGTCTTCACTCTGCTCTAGGAACACACGGTCTTCACTCTGCATTAGGAACACAATGTCTTCATTCTGCTCTAGGAACACACATTCTTCACTCTCCACAAGGAACACACTGTCTTCACTCTGCATTAGGAACACACTGTCTTTACTCTGCATTAGGAACACATTTTCTACACTCTGATTTAGGAACACTGTCTTCACTCTGCTCTAGGAACTCACTGTCTTCACTCTGCATTAGGAACACACTGTTCACTCTGCTCTAGGAAGACACTGTCTTCACTCTGCTTAGAAACACACTGTCCTCACGCTGCATTAGGAACAAAGTGTCTTCACTCTGCTCTAGGAAAACACTGTCTTCACTCTGCTCTAGGTTCACACTGTTCACTCTGCATAAGGACAAACTGTCTTCACTCTGATCTAGGAAAACACTGTCTTCAACTGCTCCATGCACATACACCGCAACTCTGCTTTAGGAACACACTGTCTTCACTCTGCCATAGGAACACACTGTCTTCACTCTGCTCTAGGAACACACTGTTCACTCTACATTAGGAACACACTGTCTTCACTCTGATCTAAAAACACACTGTCTTCACTCAGCTCCCTGCACATACACAGCAACTCTCCGTTAGGAACACACAGTATTCACTCTGTTCTAGGAACACTCTGTCTTCACTCTGCTCTAGGGACACACTGTCTTCACTGTGCGTTAGGAAAACACTGTCTTCATTCTGCTCTAGGAACACACTGTCTTCACTGTGCTCCATGCACATACACCGCAACTTTGCATTAGGAACACACTGACTTCACTCTGTTTTAGGAACATACTGTCTTCACTCTGCTTTAGGAACACACTGTCTTCACTCTGCTCAATTCAAATACACCACAACTCTGCATTAGGAACACACTGTCTTCACTCTGCATTAGGAACACACTGTCTTCACTCTGCATTAGGAACACACTGTCTTCACTCTGCTCTAGGAACACACTGTCTTTACTCTGCTCGATGCACATACACAGCAACTCTTTGTTAGGAACACACTGCTATAGGAACATACTGTATTAACTCTGCATTAGGAACACACTGTCTTCATTCTGCTCCATGCACATACACTGCAACTCTGCGTTAGGAACACACTGTCTTTACTCTGCGTTAGGAACAAACTGTCTTCATTCCGCTCACGGAACACACAGTTTTCACTAAGCGATAGGAACATACAGTTTTCACTCTGCTCTAGGAAAACACTGTCTTCACTCTGCTCCATGCACATACACCGCAACTCTGCGTTAGGAACACACTGTCTTCACTACGCGTTAGGAACATACTGTTTCACTATGGGTTCGGAACACACTCTCTTCACTATGCATTAGGAACATACTGTCTTCACTCTGCTATAGGAACACACAGTCTTCACTCTGCTCCAGGCACATATACCGCAACTCTGCGTTAGGAACACAGTTTCTTCACTCTGTTCTAGGAACACACTGTCTTCACTCTGCTCTAGGAACACACTGTCTTCACTGTGCGTTAGGAACACACTGTCTTCACTCTGCACCACGCACATATACCGCAACTCTGCCTTAGGAACACACTGTCTTCACTCTGTTTTAGGAACACACTGTCTTCACTATGCGTTAGGAACACACTGTCTTCACTCTGCTCTAGGAAGACACTGTCTTCACTCTGCAGTAGGAACACACTGTCCTCACACTGCATTAGGAACACACTGTCTTCACTCTGCTCTATGAAAACACTGTCTTCACTATGCTCCATGCACATAAACCGCAACTCTGCCTAAGAAACACACTGTCTTCACTCTGCTCTAGGAACACACTGTCTTCACTCTGCATTAGGAACAAACTGTCTTCAATCTGCATTAGGAACACACTGTCTTCACGAAGCTCTAGGAACACACTGTCTTCACTCTGCTCAATGCACATACACAGCAACTCTTTGTTAGGAACGCATGTATTCACTCTGCTATAGGAACACCCTGTCTTCACTCTGCTTTAGGAACACACTGTCTTCACTCTGCTCCTTGCACATACACCGCAACTCAATGTTAGGAACACACTGTCTTTACTCTGCGTTAGGAACAAACTGTCTTCATTCAGCTCTAGGAACACACTGTTTTCAGTAAGCGATAGGAACATACTGTTTTCACTCTACTCTAGGAACAGACTGTCTTCACTCTGCTCCATGCACATACACCGCAACTCTGCGTTAGGAAAACACTGTCCTCACTCTGCCTTAGGAACACACTGTATTCATTCTGCTCTAGGAACACACTGTCTTCACTATGCATTAAGAACATACTGTTTTCACTCTGCTCTAGGAACACACTGTCTTCACTATGATCCATGCACATACACCGCAACTCTGCGTTAGGAACACACTGTCTTCACTAAGCGTTAGGAACATTCTGTTTCACTATGTGTTAGGAACACACTGTCTTCACTATGCATTATGAACATACTGTCTTAACTCTGCTCTAGGAAGACACTGTCTTCACTCTGCTCTAGGAACACACTGTCTTGACTCTGCATAGGAACACACTGTCTTCACTCTGCATTAGGAAGACACTGTCTTCACTCTGATTTAGGAACACTGTCTTCACTCTGCTCTAGGAACTCACTGTCTTCACTCTGAATTAGGATACCACTGTCTTCACTCTGCTCTAAGAACACACTGTCTTCACTCTGCTCCATGGACATACTTTGCAACTCTGCCTTAGGAACGCACTGTCTTCACTCTGCGTTAGGAACACACTGTCTTCACTATGTGTTAGGAACACACTGTCTTCACTATGCATTAGGAACAAACTGTCTTCACTCTGCATTAAGAACACACTGTTTTCACTCTGTTCTCGGAAGACACTGTCTTCACTCTGCATTAGGAACACACTGTCTTCACTCTGCATTAGGAACAAACTGTCTTCACTCTGCTCTAGGAACAAATAGTCTTCACTCTGCTCCATGCACATACACCGCAACTCTGCGTTAGGAACACACTGTCTTCACTCTGATCTACGAACACACTGTCTTCACTCTGCATTAGGAACACACTGTCTTCACTCTGCATTAGGAACACACTGTCTTCATTCTGCTCCATGCACATACACTGCAACTCTGCGTTAGGAACACACTGTCTTTACTCTGCGTTAGGAACAAACTGTCTTCATTCCGCTCACGGAACACACAGTTTTCACTAAGCGATAGGAACATACAGTTTTCACTCTGCTCTAGGAAAACACTGTCTTCACTCTGCTCCATGCACATACACCACAACTCTGCGTTAGGAACACACTGTCTTCACTACGCGTTAGGAACATACTGTTTCACTATGTGTTCGGAACACACAGTTTTCACTAAGCGATAGGAACATACCGTTTTCACTCTGCTCTAGGAAAACACTGTCTTCACTCTGCTCTCTGCACATACACCGCAACTCTGCGTTAGGAACACACTGTCTTCACTACGTGTTAGGAACATACTGTTTCACTATGGGTTCAGAGCACACTGTCTTCACTATTCATTAGGAACATACTGTCTTCACTCTGCTCTAGGAACACACAGTCTTCACTCTGCTCCATGCACATATACCGCAACTCTGCGTTAGGAACTCAGTTTCTTCACTCTGTTCTAGGAACACACTGTCTTCACTCTGCTCTAGGAACACACTGTCTTCACTGTGCGTTAGGAACACACTGTCTTCACTCTGTACCACGCACATATACCGCAACTCTGCGTTAGGAACACACTGTCTTCACTCTGTTTTAGGAACACACTGTCTTCACTATGCGTTAGGAACACACTGTCTTCACTCTGCTCTAGGAAGACACTGTCTTCACTCTGCATTAGGAACACACTGTCCTCACGCTGCATTAGGAACACACTGTCTTCACTCTGCTCTATGAAAACACTGTCTTCACTCTGCTCCATGCACATAAACCGCAACTCTGCGTAAGAAACACACTGTCTTCACTCTGCTCTAGGAACACACTGTCTTCACTCTGCATTAGGAACAAACTGTCTTCAATCTGCATTAGGAACACACTGTCTTCACGCTGCTCTAGGAACACACTGTCTTCACTCTTCTCGATGCACATACACAGCAACTCTTTGTTAGGAACGCACTGTATTCACTCTGCTATAGGAACACACTGTCTACACTCTGCGTTAGGAACACACTGTCTTCACTCTGCTCCTTGCACATACACCGCAACTCAACGTTAGGAACACACTGTCTTTACTCTGCGTTAGGAACAAACTGTCTTCATTCAGCTCTAGGAACACACTGTTTTCACTAAGCGATAGGAACATACTCTTTTCACTCTACTCTAGGAACACTCTGTCTTCACTCTGCTCCATGCACATACACCGCAACTCTGCGTTAGGAAAACACTGTCCTCACTCTGCCTTAGGAACACACTATATTCATTCTGCTCTAGGAACACACTGTCTTCACTATGCATTAAGAACATACAGTTTTCACTCTGCTCTAAGAACACACTGTCTTCACTATGCTCCATGCACATACACCGCAACTCTGCGTTAGGAACACACTGTCTTCACTACGCGTTAGGAACATACTGTTTCACTATGTGTTAGGAACACACTGTCTTCACTATGCGTTATGAACATACTGTCTTCACTCTGCTCTAGGAAGACACTGTATTCACTCAGCTCTATGCACATCCACCGCAACTCTGCTTTAGGAAAACATTGTCTTCACTCTGCTCTAGGAAAACACTGTCTTCACTCTGCTCTAGGAACACACTGTCTTCACTCTGCATAGGAACACACTGTCTTCACTCTGAATTAGGAACACACTGTCTTCACTCTGCTCTAGGAACTCACTGTCTTCACTCTGAATTAGGAAACCACTGTCTTCACTCTGCTCTAAAAACACACTGTCTTCACTCTGCTCCATGGACATACTTTGCAACTCTGCCTTAGGAACGCACTGTCTTCACTCTGCGTTAGGAACACACTGTCTTCACTATGTGTTAGGAACACACTGTCTTCACTATGCATTAGGAACAAACTGTCTTCACTCTGCATTAGGAACATACTGTCTTCACTCTGTTCTCAGAAGACACTGTCTTCACTCTGCATTAGGAACACACTGTCTCACTCTGCATTAGGAACAAACTGTCTTCACTCTGCTCTAGGAACAAATAGTCTTCACTCTGCTCCATGCACATACACCGCAATTCTGCGTTAGGAACACACTGTCTTCACTCTGATCTACGAACACACTGTCTTCACTCTGCATTAGGAACACACTGTCTTCACTCTGCATTAGGAACACACTGTTTTCACTCTGCATTAGGAACACACTGTCTTTACTCTGCACTATGAACACACTGTCTTCACTCTGCTCCATGCACATATACCGCAACTCTGTGTTAAAACACACTGTCTTCACTCTGCTCTAAGAACACTCTGTCTTCACTCTGCTCTAGGAACACACTGTCTTCACTCTGCTCCATGCACATATAACGCAACACTACGTTAGCAACACACTGTCTTCACTCTGCTCTAGGAACACACTCTCTTCACTCTGCTCTAGGAACACACTGTCTTCTTTGTGCGGTAGGAACACACTGTCTTCACTCTGCTCTAGGAACACACTGTCTTCACTCTGTTCCATGCACATATACCACAACTCTGCTTTAGGAACACACTGTCTTCACTCTGTTTTAGGAACACACTGTCTTCACTATGCGTTAGGAACACACAATCTTCACTCTGCTCTATGAAGACACTGTCTTCACTCTGCCTTAGGAACACACTGTCCTCACGCGGCATTAGGAACACACTGTCTTCACTCTGCTCTAGGAAAACACTGTCTTCACTCTGCTCCACGCACATTCACCGCAACTCTGCATTAGGAACACACTGTCGTCACTCTGCTCTAGGAACACACTATCTTCACTCTGCTCAATTCCAATACACCACAACTCTACATTAGGAACACACTGTAATCACTCTGCTCTAGGAACACACTGTCTTCACTCTGCATTAGGAACACACTGTCTTCACTCTGATCTAGGAAAACACTGTCTTCATTCTGCTCCATGCACATACACCGCAACTCTGCTTTAGGAACACACTGTCTTCACTCTGTCTTAGGAACACACTGTCTTCACTCTGCTCTAGGAACATACCTTCTCCACTCATCTCCCTGAACATACACAGCAACTCTGCGTTAGGAACACACAGTATTCACTCTGCTCTAGGAACCCACTGTCTTCACTCTGCTCTAGGAACATACCTTCTTCAATGTGCATTAGGAAAACACTGTCTTCATTCTGCTCTAGGAACACACTGTCTTCACTGTGCTCCATGCACATACACCACAACTTTGCATTAGGAACACACTGACTTCACTCTGTTTTAGGAACACACTGTCTTCAATCTGCTCTAGGAACACACTGTCTTCACTCTGCGTTAGGAACATAGTGTCTTCACTCTCCTCTAGGAACACACTGTCTTCACTCTGCTCAATTCCAATACACCACAACTCTGCATTAGGAACACACTGTCTTCACTCTGCTCTAGGAACACAATGTATTCACTCTGCTATAGGAACATACTGTATTAACTCTGCATTAGGAACACACTGTCTACACTCTGCTCCAAACACATACACCGCAACTCTGCTTTATGAACACACTGTCTTTACTCTGCGTTAGGAACAAACTGTCTTCATTCTGCTCTAGGAACACACTGTTTTCACTAAGCGATAGGAACATACTGTTTTCTCTCTGCCCTAGGAAAACACAGTCTTCACTCTGCTCCATGCACATACACCGCAACTCTGTGTTAGGAACACACTGTCTTCACTCTGCTCTAAGAACACTCTGTCTTCACTCTGCTCTAGGAACACACTGTCTTCAGTGTGCCTTAGGAACACACTGTCTTCACACTGATCTACGAACACACTGTCTTCACTCTGTTCTATGAACATACTGTCTTCACTCTGCATTAGGAACACACTGTCTTCACTCTGCATTAGGAACACACTGTCTTCACTCTGCATTAGGAACACACTGTCTTTACTCTGCTCTAGGAACACACTGTCTTCACTCTGCTACAGCACATACACAGCAACTCTTTGTTAGGAACACACTGTCTTCACTCTGCATTAGGAACACAGTGTCTTCACTCTGCTCTAGGAACACACGGTCTTCACTCTCCACCAGGAACACACTGTCTTCACTCTGCATTAGGAACACACTGTCTTTACTCTGCATTAGGAACACATTTTCTACACTCTGATTTAGGAACACTGTCTTCACTCTGCTCTAGGAACTCACTGTCTTCACTCTGCATTAGGAACACACTGTTCACTCTGCTCTAGGAAGACACTGTCTTCACTCTGCTTAGAAACACACTGTCCTCACGCTGCATTAGGAACAAAGTGTCTTCACTCTGCTCTAGGAAAACACTGTCTTCACTCTGCTCTAGGTTCACACTGTTCACTCTGCATAAGGACAAACTGTCTTCACTCTGATCTAGGAAAACACTGTCTTCACTCTGCTCCATGCACATTCACCGCAACTCTGCTTTAGGAACACACTGTCTTCACTCTGCCTTAGGAACACACTGTCTTCACTCTGCTCTAGGAAAACACTGTCTTCACTCTGCTCCATGCACATACACCGCAACTCTGCGTTAGGAACACACTGTCTTCACTACGCGTTAGGAACATACTGTTTCACTATGGGTTCGGAACACACTGTCTTCACTATGCATTAGGAACATACTGTCTTCACTCTGCTATAGGAACACACAGTCTTCACTCTGCTCCAGGCACATATACCGCAACTCTGCGTTAGGAACACAGTTTCTTCACTCTGTTCTAGGAACACACTGTCTTCACTCTGCTCTAGGAACACACTGTCTTCACTGTGCGTTAGGAACACACTGTCTTCACTCTGCACCACGCACATATATCGCAATTCTGCCTTAGGAACACACTGTCTTCACTCTGTTTTAGGAACACACTGTCTTCACTCTGCTCTAGGAAGACACTGTCTTCACTCTGCAGTAGGAACACACTGTCCTCACGCTGCATTAGGAACACACTGTCTTCACTCTGCTCTATGAAAACACTGTCTTCACTCTGCTCCATGCACATAAACCGCAACTCTGCCTAAGAAACACACTGTCTTCACTCTGCTCTAGGAACACACTGTCTTCACTCTGCATTAGGAACAAACTGTCTTCAATCTGCATTAGGAACACACTGTCTTCACGAAGCTCTAGGAACACACTGTCTTCATTCTGCTCAATGCACATACACAGCAACTCTTTGTTAGGAACGCATGTTTTCACTCTGCTATAGGAACACCCTGTCTTCACTCTGCCTTAGGAACACACTGTCTTCACTCTGCTCCTTGCACATACACCGCAACTCAACGTTAGGAACACACTGTCTTTACTCTGCGTTAGGAACAAACTGTCTTCATTCAGCTCTAGGAACACACTGTTTTCACTAAGCGATAGGAACATACTGTTTTCACTCTACTCTAGGAACAGACTGTCTTCACTCTGCTCCATGCACATACACCGCAACTCTGCGTTAGGAAAACACTGTCCTCACTCTGCCTTAGGAACACACTGTATTCATTCTGCTCTAGGAACACACTGACTTCACTATGCATTAAGAACATACTGTTTTCACTCTGCTCTAGGAACACACTGTCTTCAATATGCTCCATGCACATACACCGCAACTCTGCGTTAGGAACACACTGTCTTCACTACGCGTTAGGAACATTCTGTTTCACTATGTGTTAGGAACACACTGTCTTCACTATGCATTATGAACATACTGTCTTAACTCTGCTCTAGGAAGACACTGTCTTCACTCAGCTCTATGCACATCCACCGCAACTCTGTTTTAGGATAACACTGTCTTCACTCTGCTCTAGGAAAACACTGTCTTCACTCTGCTCTAGGAACACACTGTCTTCACTCTGCATAGGAACACACTGTCTTCACTCTGCATTAGGAAGACACTGTCTTCACTCTGATTTAGGAACACTGTCTTCACTCTGCTCTAGGAACTCACTGTCTTCACTCTGAATTAGGAACCCACTGTCTTCACTCTGCTCTAGGAACACACTGTCTTCACTCTGCTCCATGGACATACTTTGCAACTCTGCCTTAGGAACGCACTGTCTTCACTCTGCGTTAGGAACACACTGTCTTCACTATGTGTTAGGAACACACTGTCTTCACTATGCATTAGGAACAAACTGTCTTCACTCTGCATTAGGAACACACTGTCTTCACTCTGTTCTCGGAAGACACTGTCTTCACTCTGCATTAGGAACACACTGTCTTCACTCTGCATTAGGAACAAACTGTCTTCACTCTGCTCTAGGAACAAATAGTCTTCACTCTGCTCCATGCACATACACCGCAACTCTGCGTTAGGAACACACTGTCTTCACTCTGATCTACGAACACACTGTCTTCACTCTGCATTAGGAACACACTGTCTTCACTCTGCATTAGGAACACACTGTCTTCACTCTGCATTAGGAACACACTGTCTTCACTCTGCTCTAGGAACACACTGTCTTCACTCTGCTCCATGCACATATACTGCAACTCTGTGTTAGGAACACACTGTCTTCACTCTGCTCTAGGAACACACTGTCTTCACTCTGCTCCATGCACATATACCGCAACTCTGTGTTAGGAACACACTGTCTTCACTCTGCTCTAAGAGCACTCTGTCTTCACTCTGCTCTAGGAACACACTGTCTTCAGTGTGCCTTAGGAACACACTGTCTTCACTCTGATCTACGAACACACTGTCTTCACTCTGATCTACGAACACACTGTCTTCACTCTGCATTAGGAACACACTGTCTTCACTCTGCATTAGGAACACACTGTGTTCACTCTGCATTAGGAACATCCTGTCTTCACTCTGCTCTATGAACACACTGTCTTCACTCTGCTACAGCACATACACAGCAACTCTTTGTTAGGAACACACTGTCTTCACTCTGCATTAGGAACACAGTGTCTTCACTCTGCTCTAAGAACACACGGTCTTCACTCTGCATTAGGAACACAATGTCTTCATTCTGCTCTAGGAACACACATTCTTCACTCTCCACAAGGAACACACTGTCTTCACTCTGCATTAGGAACACACTGTCTTTACTCTGCATTAGGAACACATTTTCTACACTCTGATTTAGGAACACTGTCTTCACTCTGCTCTAGGAACTCACTGTCTTCACTCTGCATTAGGAACACACTGTTCACTCTGCTCTAGGAAGACACTGTCTTCACTCTGCTTAGAAACATACTGTCCTCACGCTGCATTAGGAACAAAGTGTCTTCACTCTGCTCTAGGAAAACACTGTCTTCACTCTGCTCTAGGTACACACTGTTCACTCTGCATAAGGAACAGACTGTCTTCACTCTGATCTAGGAAAACACTGTCTTCACTCTGCTCCATGCACATACACCGCAACTCTGCTTTAGGAACAGACTGTCTTCACTCTGCCTTAGGAACACACTGTCTTCACTCTGCTCTAGGAACACACTGTTCACTCTACATTAGGAACACACTGTCTTCACTCTGATCTAGGAACACACTGTCTTCACTCAGCTCCCTGCACATACACAGCAACTCTGCGTTAGGAACACACAGTATTCACTCTGTTCTAGGAACACTCTGTCTTCACTCTGCTCTAGGGACACACTGTCTTCACTGTGCGTTAGGAAAACACTGTCTTCATTCTGCTCTAGGAACACACTGTCTTCACTCTGCTCCATGCACATACACCGCAACTTTGCATTAGGAACACACTGACTTCACTCTGTTTTAGGAACATACTGTCTTCACTCTGCTTTAGGAACACACTGTCTTCACTCTGCTCAATTCCAATACACCACAACTCTGCATTAGGAACACACTGTCTTCACTCTGCATTAGGAACACACTGTCTTCACTCTGCATTAGGAACACAGTGTCTTCACTCTGCTCTAGGAACACACTGTCTTCACTCTGCTCGATGCACATACACAGCAACTCTTTGTTAGGAACACACTGCTATAGGAACATACTGTATTAACTCTGCATTAGGAACACACTGTCTTCATTATGATCCATGCACATACACTGCAACTCTGCCTTAGGAACACACTGTCTTTACTCTGCGTTAGGAACAAACTGTCTTCATTCCGCTCACGGAACACACAGTTTTCACTAAGCGATAGGAACATACAGTTTTCACTCTGCTCTAGGAAAACACTGTCTTCACTCTGCTCCATGCACATACACCGCAACTCTGCGTTAGGAACACACTGTCTTCACTACGCGTTAGGAACATACTGTTTCACTATGTGTTCGGAACACACAGTTTTCACTAAGCGATAGGAACATACCGTTTTCACTCTGCTCTAGGAAAACACTGTCTTCACTCTGCTCCCTGCACATACACCGCAACTCTGCGTTAGGAACACACTGTCTTCACTACGTGTTAGGAACATACTGTTTCACTATTGGTTCAGAGCACACTGTCTTCACTATGCATTAGGAACATACTGTCTTCACTCTGCTCTAGGAACACACAGTCTTCACTCTGCTCCATGCACATATACCGCAACTCTGCGTTAGGAACACAGTTTCTTCACTCTGTTCTAGGAACACACTGTCTTCATTCTGCTCTAGGAACACACTGTCTTCACTGTGCGTTAGGAACACACTGTCTTCACTCTGTACCACGCACATATACCGCAACTCTGCGTTAGGAACACACTGTCTTCACTCTGTTTTAGGAACACACTGTCTTCACTATGCGTTAGGAACACACTGTCTTCACTCTGCTCTAGGAAGACACTGTCTTCACTCTGCATTAGGAACACACTGTCCTCACGCTGCATTAGGAACACACTGTCTTCACTCTGCTCTATGAAAACACTGTCTTCACTCTGCTCCATGCACATAAACCGCAACTCTGCGTAAGAAACACACTGTCTTCACTCTGCTCTAGGAACACACTGTCTTCCCTCTGCATTAGGAACAAACTGTCTTCAATCTGCATTAGGAACACACTGTCTTCACGCTGCTCTAGGAACACACTGTCTTCACTCTGCTAGATGCACATACACAGCAACTCTTTGTTAGGAACGCACTGTATTCACTCTGCTATAGGAACACACTGTCTTCACTCTGCGTTAGGAACACACTGTCTTCACTCTGCTCCTTGCACATACACCGCAACTCAACGTTAGGAACACACTGTCTTTACTCTGCGTTAGGAACAAACTGTCTTCATTAAGCTCTAGGAACACACTGTTTTCACTAAGCGATAGGAACATACTGTTTTCACTCTACTCTAGGAACACTCTGTCTTCACTCTGCTCCATGCACATACACCGCAACTCTGCGTTAGGAAAACACTGTCCTCACTCTGCCTTAGTAACACACTATATTCATTCTGCTCTAGGAACACACTGTCTTCACTATGCATTAAGAACATACTGTTTTCACTCTGCTCTAAGAACACACTGTCTTCACTATGCTCCATGCACATACACCGCAACTCTGAGTTAGGAACACACTGTCTTCACTACGCGTTAGGAACATACTGTTTCACTATGTGTTAGGAACACACTGTCTTCACTATGCGTTATGAACATACTGTCTTCACTCTGCTCTAGGAAGACACTGTCTTCACTCAGCTCTATGCACATCCACCGCAACTCTGCTTTAGGAAAACACTGTCTTCACTCTGCTCTAGGAAAACACTGTCTTCACTCTGCTCTAGGAACACACTGTCTTCACTCTGCATAGGAACACACTGTCTTCACTCTGCATTAGGAACACACTGTCTTCACTCTGCTCTAGGAACTCACTGTCTTCACTCTGAATTAGGAACCCACTGTCTTCACTCTGCTCTAAAAACACACTGTCTTCACTCTGCTCCATGGACATAC
Source organism: Microtus pennsylvanicus (assembly GCF_037038515.1). Taxonomy (NCBI): domain Eukaryota; kingdom Metazoa; phylum Chordata; class Mammalia; order Rodentia; family Cricetidae; genus Microtus; species Microtus pennsylvanicus. The sequence goes on along the minus strand of NC_134590.1, from coordinate 95,332,164 downwards.
TTTGCAACTCTGCCTTAGGAACGCACTGTCTTCACTCTGCATTAGGAACACACTGTCTTCACTATGTGTTAGGAACACACTGTCTTCACTATGCATTAGGAACAAACTGTCTTCACTCTGCATTAGGAACATACTGTCTTCACTCTGTTCTCAGAAGACACTGTCTTCACTCTGCATTAGGAACACACTGTCTCACTCTGCATTAGGAACATACTGTCTTCACTCTGTTCTCGGAAGACACTGTCTTCACTCTGCATTAGGAACACACTGTCTCACTCTGCATTAGGAACAAACTGTCTTCACGCTGCTCTAGGAACAAATAGTCTTCACTCTGCTCCATGCACATACACCGCAACTCTGCTTTAGGAACACACTGTCTTCACTCTGATCTACGAACACACTGTCTTCACTCTGCATTAGGAACACACTGTCTTCACTCTGCATTAGGAACACACTGTCTTCACTCTGCATTAGGAACACACTGTCTTCACTCTGCTCTATGAACACACTGTCTTCACTCTGCTCCATGCACATATACCGCAACTCTGTGTTAAAACACACTGTCTTCACTCTGCTCTAAGAACACTCTGTCTTCACTCTGCTCTAGGAACACACTGTCTTCAGTGTGCCTTAGGAACACACTGTCTTCACTCTGATCTACGAACACACTGTCTTCACTCTGATCTACGAACACACTGTCTTCACTCTGCATTAGGAACACACTGTCTTCACTCTGCATTAGGAACACACTGTCTTCACTCTGCATTAGGAACACACTGTCTTCACTCTGCTCTATGAACACACTGTCTTCACTCTGCTACAGCACATACATAGCAACTCTTTGTTAGGAACACACTGTCTTCACTCTGCATTAGGAACACAGTGTCTTCACTCTGCTCTAAGAACACAAGGTCTTCACCCTGCATTAGGAACACAATGTCTTCATTCTGCTCTAGGAACACACATTCTTCACTCTCCACAAGGAACACACTGTCTTCACTCTGCATTAGGAACACACTGTCTTTACTCTGCATTAGGAACACATTTTCTACACTCTGATTTAGGAACACTGTCTTCACTCTGCTCTAGGAACTCACTGTCTTCACTCTGCATTAGGAACACACTGTTCACTCTGCTCTAGGAAGACACTGTCTTCACTCTGCTTAGAAACACACTGTCCTCACGCTGCATTAGGAACAAAGTGTCTTCACTCTGCTCTAGGAAAACACTGTCTACACTCTGCTCTAGGTACACACTGTTCACTCTGCATAAGGAACACACTGTCTTCACTCTGATCTAGGAAAACACTGTCTTCACTCTGCTCCATGCACATACACAGCAACTCTGCTTTAGGAACACACTGTCTTCACTCTGCCTTAGGAACACACTGTCTTCACTCTGCTCTAGGAACACACTGTTCACTCTACATTAGGAACACACTGTCTTCACTCTGATCTAGGAACACACTGTCTTCACTCAGCTCCCTGCACATACACAGCAACTCTGCGTTAGGAACACACAGTATTCACTCTGTTCTAGGAACACTCTGTCTTCACTCTGCTCTAGGGACACACTGTCTTCACTGTGCGTTAGGAAAACACTGTCTTCATTCTGCTCTAGGAACACACTGTCTTCACTCTGCTCCATGCACATATACCGCAACTCTGTGTTAGGAACACACTGTCTTCACTCTGCTCTAAGAACACTCTGTCTTCACTCTGCTCTAGGAACACACTGTCTTCAGTGTGCCTTAGGAACACACTGTCTTCACTCTGATCTACGAACACACTGTCTTCACTCTGATCTACGAACACACTGTCTTCACTCTGCATTAGGAACACACTGTCTTCACTCTGCATTAGGAACACACTGTCTTCACTCTGCATTAGGAACACACTGTCTTCACTCTGCTCTATGAACACACTGTCTTCACTCTGCTACAGCACATACACAGCAACTCTTTGTTAGGAACAAACTGTCTTCACTCTGCATTAGGAACACAGTGTCTTCACTCTGCTCTAAGAACACACGGTCTTCACTCTGCATTAGGAACACAATGTCTTCATTCTGCTCTAGGAACACACATTCTTCACTCTCCACAAGGAACACACTGTCTTCACTCTGCATTAGGAACACACTGTCTTTACTCTGCATTAGGAACACATTTTCTACACTCTGATTTAGGAACACTGTCTTCACTCTGCTCTAGGAACTCACTGTCTTCACTCTGCATTAGGGACACACTGTTCACTCTGCTCAAGGAAGACACTGTCTTCACTCTGCTTAGAAACATACTGTCCTCACGCTGCATTAGGAACAAAGTGTCTTCACTCTGCTCTAGGAAAACACTGTCTTCACCATGCTCTAGGTACACACTGTTCACTCTGCATAAGGAACAGACTGTCTTCACTCTGATCTAGGAAAACACTGTCTTCACTCTGCTCCATGCACATACACCGCAACTCTGCTTTAGGAACACACTGTCTTCACTCTGCCTTAGGAACACACTGTCTTCACTCTGCTCTAGGAACACACTGTTCACTCTACATTAGGAACACACTGTCTTCACTCTGACCTAGGAACACACTGTCTTCACTCAGCTACCTGCACATACACAGCAACTCTGCGTTAGGAACACACAGTATTCACTCTGTTCTAGGAACACTCTGTCTTCACTCTGCTCTAGGGACACACTGTCTTCACTGTGCGTTAGGAAAACACTGTCTTCATTCTGCTCTAGGAACACACTGTCTTCACTGTGCTCCATGCACATACACCGCAACTTTGCATTAGGTACACACTGACTTCACTCTGTTTTAGGAACATAATGTCTTCACTCTGCTTTAGGAACACACTGTCTTCACTCTGCTCTAAAAACACACTGTCTTCACTCTGCTCCATGGACATACTTTGCAACTCTGCCTTAGGAACGCACTGTCTTCACTCTGCGTTAGGAACACACTGTCTTCACTATGTGTTAGGAACACACTGTCTTCACTATGCATTAGGAACAAACTGTCTTCACTCTGCATTAGGAACATACTGTCTTCACTCTGTTCTCAGAAGACACTGTCTTCACTCTGCATTAGGAACACACTGTCTCACTCTGCTCTAGGAACTCACTGTCTTCACTCTGCTCTAGGAACACAGTCTTCACTCTGCATTAGGAACACACTGTCTTCACTCTGCTCTAGGAACTCACTGTCTTCACTCTGAATTAGGAACCCACTGTCTTCACTCTGCTCTAAAAACACACTGTCTTCACTCTGCTCCATGGACATACTTTGCAACTCTGCCTTAGGAACGCACTGTCTTCACTCTGCGTTAGGAACACACTGTCTTCACTATGTGTTAGGAACACACTGTCTTCACTATGCATTAGGAACAAACTGTCTTCACTCTGCATTAGGAACATACTGTCTTCACTCTGTTCTCAGAAGACACTGTCTTCACTCTGCATTAGGAACACACTGTCTCACTCTGCAATAGGAACATACTGTCTTCACTCTGTTCTCGGAAGACACTGTCTTCACTCTGCATTAGGAACACACTGTCTCACTCTGCATTAGGAACAAACTGTCTTCACTCTGCTCTAGGAACAAATAGTCTTCACTCTGCTCCATGCACATACACCGCAACTCTGCTTTAGGAACACACTGTCTTCACTCTGATCTACGAACACACTGTCTTCACTCTGCATTAGGAACACACTGTCTTCACTCTGCATTAGGAACACACTGTCTTCACTCTGCATTAGGAACACACTGTCTTCACTCTGCTCTATGAACACACTGTCTTCACTCTGCTCCATGCACATATACCGCAACTCTGTGTTAAAACACACTGTCTTCACTCTGCTCTAAGAACACTCTGTCTTCACTCTGCTCTAGGAACACACTGTCTTCAGTGTGCCTTAGGAACACACTGTCTTCACTCTGATCTACGAACACACTGTCTTCACTCTGATCTACGAACACACTGTCTTCACTCTGCATTAGGAACACACTGTCTTCATTCTGCATTAGGAACACACTGTCTTCACTCTGCATTAGGAACACACTGTCTTCACTCTGCTCTATGAACACACTGTCTTCACTCTGCTACAGCACATACACAGCAACTCTTTGTTAGGAACACACTGTCTTCACTCTGCATTAGGAACACAGTGTCTTCACTCTGCTCTAAGAACACAAGGTCTTCACCCTGCATTAGGAACACAATGTCTTCATTCTGCTCTAGGAACACACATTCTTCACTCTCCACAAGGAACACACTGTCTTCACTCTGCATTAGGAACACACTGTCTTTACTCTGCATTAGGAACACATTTTCTACACTCTGATTTAGGAACACTGTCTTCACTCTGCTCTAGGAACTCACTGTCTTCACTCTGCATTAGGAACACACTGTTCACTCTGCTCTAGGAAGACACTGTCTTCACTCTGCTTAGAAACACACTGTCCTCACGCTGCATTAGGAACAAAGTGTCTTCACTCTGCTCTAGGAAAACACTGTCTTCACTCTGCTCTAGGTACACACTGTTCACTCTGCATAAGGAACACACTGTCTTCACTCTGATCTAGGAAAACACTGTCTTCACTCTGCTCCATGCACATACACAGCAACTCTGCATTAGGAACACACTGTCTTCACTCTGCCTTAGGAACACACTGTCTTCACTCTGCTCTAGGAACACACTGTTCACTCTACATTAGGAACACACTGTCTTCACTCTGATCTAGGAACACACTGTCTTCACTCAGCTCCCTGCACATACACAGCAACTCTGCGTTAGGAACACACAGTATTCACTCTGTTCTAGGAACACTCTGTCTTCACTCTGCTCTCGGGACACACTGTCTTCACTGTGCGTTAGGAAAACACTGTCTTCATTCTGCTCTAGGAACACTCTGTCTTCACTCTGCATAAGGAACACACTGTCTTCACTCTGATCTAGGAAAACACTGTCTTCACTCTGCTCCATGCACATATACCGCAACTCTGTGTTAGGAACACACTGTCTTCACTCTGCTCTAAGAACACTCTGTCTTCACTCTGCTCTAGGAACACACTGTCTTCAGTGTGCCTTAGGAACACACTGTCTTCACTCTGATCTACGAACACACTGTCTTCACTCTGATCTACGAACACACTGTCTTCACTCTGCATTAGGAACACACTGTCTTCACTCTGCATTAGGAACACACTGTGTTCACTCTGCATTAGGAACACACTGTCTTCACTCTGCTCTATGAACACACTGTCTTCACTCTGCTACAGCACATACACAGCAACTCTTTGTTAGGAACAAACTGTCTTCACTCTGCATTAGGAACACAGTGTCTTCACTCTGCTCTAAGAACACACGGTCTTCACTCTGCATTAGGAACACAATGTCTTCATTCTGCTCTAGGAACACACATTCTTCACTCTCCACAAGGAACACACTGTCTTCACTCTGCATTAGGAACACACTGTCTTTACTCTGCATTAGGAACACATTTTCTACACTCTGATTTAGGAACACTGTCTTCACTCTGCTCTAGGAACTCACTGTCTTCACTCTGCATTAGGGACACACTGTTCACTCTGCTCTAGGAAGACACTGTCTTCACTCTGCTTAGAAACATACTGTCCTCACGCTGCATTAGGAACAAAGTGTCTTCACTCTGCTCTAGGAAAACACTGTCTTCACCATGCTCTAGGTACACACTGTTCACTCTGCATAAGGAACAGACTGTCTTCACTCTGATCTAGGAAAACACTGTCTTCACTCTGCTCCATGCACATACACCGCAACTCTGCTTTAGGAACACACTGTCTTCACTCTGCCTTAGGAACACACTGTCTTCACTCTGCTCTAGGAACACACTGTTCACTCTACATTAGGAACACACTGTCTTCACTCTGACCTAGGAACACACTGTCTTCACTCAGCTACCTGCACATACACAGCAACTCTGCATTAGGAACACACAGTATTCACTCTGTTCTAGGAACACTCTGTCTTCACTCTGCTCTAGGGACACACTGTCTTCACTGTGCGTTAGGAAAACACTGTCTTCATTCTGCTCTAGGAACACACTGTCTTCACTCTGCTCCATGCACATACACCGCAACTTTGCATTAGGAACACACTGACTTCACTCTGTTTTAGGAACATAATGTCTTCACTCTGCTTTAGGAACACACTGTCTTCACTCTGCTCAATTCCAATACACCACAACTCTGCATTAGGAACACACTGTCTTCACTCTGCATTAGGAACACACTGTCTTCACTCTGCATTAGGAACACAGTGTCTTCACTCTGCTCTAGGAACACACTGTCTTCACTCTGCTCGATGCACATACACAGCAACTCTTTGTTAGGAACACACTGCTATAGGAACATACTGTATTAACTCGGCATTAGGAACACACTGTCTTCATTCTGCTCCATGCACATACACTGCAACTCTGCCTTAGGAACACACTGTCTTTACTCTGCGTTAGGAACAAACTGTCTTCATTCCGCTCACGGAACACACAGTTTTCACTAAGCGATAGGAACATACAGTTTTCACTCTGCTCTAGGAAAACACTGTCTTCACTCTGCTCCATGCACATACACCGCAACTCTGCGTTAGGAACACACTGTCTTCACTACGCGTTAGGAACATACTGTTTCACTATGTGTTCGGAACACACAGTTTTCACTAAGCGATAGGAACATACCGTTTTCACTCTGCTCTAGGAAAACACTGTCTTCACTCTGCTCCCTGCACATACACCGCAACTCTGCGTTAGGAACACACTGTCTTCACTACGTGTTAGGAACATACTGTTTCACTATGGGTTCAGAGCACACTGTCTTCACTATGCATTAGGAACATACTGTCTTCACTCTGTTCTAGGAACACACAGTCTTCACTCTGCTCCATGCACATATACTGCAACTCTGCGTTAGGAACACAGTTTCTTCACTCTGTTCTAGGAACACACTGTCTTCACTCTGCTCTAGGAACACACTGTCTTCACTGTGCGTTAGGAACACACTGTCTTCACTCTGTACCACGCACATAAACCGCAACTCTGCGTAAGAAACACACTGTCTTCACTCTGCTCTAGGAACACACTGTCTTCCCTCTGCATTAGGAACAAACTGTCTTCAATCTGCATTAGGAACACACTGTCTTCACGCTGCTCTAGGAACACACTGTCTTCACTCTGCTCGATGCACATACACAGCAACTCTTTGTTAGGAACGCACTGTATTCACTCTGCTATAGGAACACACTGTCTTCACTCTGCGTTAGGAACACACTGTCTTCACTCTGCTCCTTGCACATACACCGCAACTCAACGTTAGGAACACACTGTCTTTACTCTGCGTTAGGAACAAACTGTCTTCATTCAGCTCTAGGAACACACTGTTTTCACTAAGCGATAGGAACATACTGTTTTCACTCTACTCTAGGAACACTCTGTCTTCACTCTGCTCCATGCACATACACCGCAACTCTGCGTTAGGAAAACACTGTCCTCACTCTGCCTTAGGAACACACTATATTCATTCTGCTCTAGGAACACACTGTCTTCACTATGCATTAAGAACATACTGTTTTCACTCTGCTCTAAGAACACACTGTCTTCACTATGCTCCATGCACATACACCGCAACTCTGCGTTAGGAACACACTGTCTTCACTACGCGTTAGGAACATACTGTTTCACTATGTGTTAGGAACACACTGTCTTCACTATGCGTTATGAACATACTGTCTTCACTCTGCTCTAGGAAGACACTGTCTTCACTCAGCTCTATGCACATCCACCGCAACTCTGCTTTAGGAAAACACTGTCTTCACTCTGCTCTAGGAAAACACTGTCTTCACTCTGCTCTAGGAACACACTGTCTTCACTCTGCATAGGAACACACTGTCTTCACTCTGCATTAGGAACACACTGTCTTCACTCTGCTCTAGGAACTCACTGTCTTCACTCTGAATTAGGAACCCACTGTCTTCACTCTGCTCTAAAAACACACTGTCTTCACTCTGCTCCATGGACATACTTTGCAACTCTGCCTTAGGAACGCACTGTCTTCACTCTGCGTTAGGAACACACTGTCTTCACTATGTGTTAGGAACACACTGTCTTCACTATGCATTAGGAACAAACTGTCTTCACTCTGCATTAGGAACATACTGTCTTCACTCTGTTCTCAGAAGACACTGTCTTCACTCTGCATTAGGAACACACTGTCTCACTCTGCATTAGGAACATACTGTCTTCACTCTGTTCTCGGAAGACACTGTCTTCACTCTGCATTAGGAACACACTGTCTCACTCTGCATTAGGAACAAACTGTCTTCACTCTGCTCTAGGAACAAATAGTCTTCACTCTGCTCCATGCACATACACCGCCACTCTGCTTTAGGAACACACTGTCTTCACTCTGATCTACGAACACACTGTCTTCACTCTGCATTAGGAACACACTGTCTTCACTCTGCATTAGGAACACACTGTCTTCACTCTGCATTAGGAACACACTGTCTTCACTCTGCTCTATGAACACACTGTCTTCACTCTGCTCCATGCACATATACCGCAACTCTGTGTTAAAACACACTGTCTTCACTCTGCTCTAAGAACACTCTGTCTTCACTCTGCTCTAGGAACACACTGTCTTCAGTGTGCCTTAGGAACACACTGTCTTCACTCTGATCTACGAACACACTGTCTTCACTCTGATCTACGAACACACTGTCTTCACTCTGCATTAGGAACACACTGTCTTCACTCTGCATTAGGAACACACTGTCTTTACTCTGCATTAGGAACACATTTTCTACACTCTGATTTAGGAACACTGTCTTCACTCTGCTCTAGGAACTCACTGTCTTCACTCTGCATTAGGAACACACTGTTCACTCTGCTCTAGGAAGACACTGTCTTCACTCTGCTTAGAAACACACTGTCCTCACGCTGCATTAGGAACACACTGTCTTCACTCAGCTCCCTGCACATACACAGCAACTCTGCTTTAGGAACACACTGTCTTCACTCTGCCTTAGGAACACACTGTCTTCACTCTGCTCTAGGAACACACTGTTCACTCTACATTAGGAACACACTGTCTTCACTCTGATCTAGGAACACACTGTCTTCACTCAGCTCCCTGCACATACACAGCAACTCTGCGTTAGGAAAACACAGTATTCACTCTGGTCTAGGAACACTCTGTCTTCACTCTGCTCTAGGGACACACTGTCTTCACTGTGCGTTAGGAAAACACTGTCTTCATTCTGCTCTAGGAACAAACTGTCTTCACTCTGCTCCATGCACATACACCGCAACTTTGCATTAGGAACACACTGACTTCACTCTGTTTAGGAACATACTGTCTTCACTCTGCTTTAGGAACACACTGTCTTCACTCTGCTCAATTCCAATACACCACAACTCTGCATTAGGAACACACTGTCTTCACTCTGCATTAGGAACACACTGTCTTCACTCTGTATTAGGAACACACTGTCTTCACTCTGCTCTAGGAACACACTGTCTTCACTCTGCTCGATGCAAATACACAGCAACCCTTTGTTAGGAACACACTGCTATAGGAACATACTGTCTTCACTCTGCTATAGGAACACACAGTCTTCACTCTGCTCCAGGCACATATACCGCAACTCTGCGTTAGGAACACAGTTTCTTCACTCTGCTCTAGGAAGACACTGTCTCCACTCTGCCTTAGGAACACACTGTCCTCACGCTGCATTAGGAACACACTGTCTTCTCTCTGCTCTAGGAAAACACTGTCTTCACTCTGCTCCATGCACATATACCGCAACTCTGTGTTAGGAACACACTGTCTTCACTCTGCTCTAAGAACACTCTGTCTTCACTCTGCTCTAGGAACACACTGTCTTCAGTGTGCCTTAGGAACACACTGTCTTCACTCTGCTCTAGCAAGACACTGTCTCCACTCTGCCTTAGGAACACACTGTCCTCACGCTGCATTAGGAACACACTGTCTTCTCTCTGCTCTAGGAAAACACTGTCTTCACTCAGCTCCATGCACATACACCGCAACTCTGCATTAGGAACATACTGTCTTCACTCTGCTCTAGGAACACACTGTCTTCACTCGGTTTTAAGAACACACTGTCTTCACTCTGCATAGGAACACACTGTCTTCACTCTGCATTGGGAACACACTGTCTTCACTCTGATTTAGGAACACTGTCTTCACTCTGCTCTACGAACTCACTGTCTTCACTCTGCTCCATACACATACTTTGCAACTCTCCATTAGGAACGCACTGTATTCACTCTGCGTTAGGAACAAGCTGTCTTCACTATGTGTTAGGAACACACTGTCTTCACTATGCATTAGGAACAAACTGTCTTCACTCTGCATTAGGAACACACTGTCTTCACTCTGCTCTCGGAAGACACTGTCTTCACTCTGCATTAGGAATACACTGTCTTCACTCTGCATTAGGAAAAAACTGTCTTCACTCTGCTCTAGGAACAAATAGTCTTCACTCTGCTCTATGCACATACACCGCAACTCTGCTTTAGGAACACACTGTCTTCACTGTGTGTTAGGAACACACTGTCTTCACTCTGCACCACGCACATATACCGCAACTCTGCCTTAGGAACACACTGTCTTCACTCTGTTTTAGGAACACACTGTCTTCACTATGCGTTAGGAACACACTGTCTTCACTCTGCTCTAGGAAGACACTGTCTTCACTCTGCATTAGGAACACACTGTCCTCACGCTGCATTAGGAACACACTGTCTTCACTCTGCTCTATGAAAACACTGTCTTCACTCTGCTCCATGCACATAAACCGCAACTCTGCATAAGAAACACACTGTCTTCACTCTGCTCTAGGAACACACTGTCTTCACTCTGCATTAGGAACAAACTGTCTTCAATCTGCATTAGGAACACACTGTCTTCACACTGCTCTAGGAACACACTGTCTTCACTCTGCTCGATGCACATACACAGCAACTCTTTGTTAGGAACGCACTGTATTCACTCTGCTATAGGAACACACTGTCTTCACTCTGCATTAGGAACACACTGTCTTCACTCTGCTCCTTGCACATACACCGCAACTCAACGTTAGGAACACACTGTCTTTACTCTGCGTTAGGAACAAACTGTCTTCATTCAGCTCTAGGAACACACTGTTTTCACTAAGCGATAGGAACATACTGTTTTCACTCTACTCTAGGAACACACTGTCTTCACTCTGCTCCATGCACATACACCGCAACTCTGCGTTAGGAAAACACTGTCCTCACTCTGCCTTAGGAACACACTGTATTCATTCTGCTCTAGGAACACACTCTCTTCACTATGCATTAAGAACATACTGTTTTCACTCTGCTCTAGGAACACACTGTCTTCACTATGCTCCATGCACATACACCGCAACTCTGCGTTAGGAACACACTGTCTTCACTACGCGTTAGGAACATACTGTTTCACTATGTGTTAGGAACACACTGTCTTCACTATGCGTTATGAACATACTGTCTTCACTCTGCTCTAGGAAGACACTGTCTTCACTCAGCTCTATGCACATCCACCGCAACTCTGCTTTAGGAAAACACTGTCTTCACTCTGCTCTAGGAAAACACTGTCTTCACTCTGCTCTAGGAACACACTGTCTTCACTCTGCATAGGAACACACTGTCTTCACTCTGCATTAGGAACACACTGTCTTCACTCTGATTTAGGAACACTGTCTTCACTCTGCTCTAGGAACTCACTGTCTTCACTCTGAATTAGGAACCCACTGTCTTCACTCTGCTCTAGGAACACACTGTCTTCACTCTGCTCCATGGACATACTTTGCAACTCTGCCTTAGGAACGCACTGTCTTCACTCTGCGTTAGGAACACACTGTCTTCACTATGTGTTAGGAACACACTGTCTTCACTATGCATTAGGAACAAACTGTCTTCACTCTGCATTAGGAACACACTGTCTTCACTCTGTTCTCGGAAGACACTGTCTTCACTCTGCATTAGGAACACACTGTCTTCACTCTGCATTAGGAACACACTGTCTTCACTATGCATTAGGAACACACTGTCTTCACTCTGCTCCATGCACATACACCGCAACTCTGCGTTAGGAACACTCTGTCTTCACTCTGATCTACGAACACACTGTCCTCACTCTGCATTAGGAACACACTGTCTTAACGCTGCATTAGGAACACACTGTCTTCACTCTGCATTAGGAACACACTGTCTTCACTCTGCTCTAGGAACACACTGTCTTCACTCTGCTCCATGCACATATACCGCAACTCTGTGTTAGGAACACACTGTTTTCACTCTGCTCTAAGAACACTCTGTCTTCACTCTGCTCTAGGAACACACTGTCTTCAGTGTGCCTTAGGAACACACTGTCTTCACTCTGATCTACACACACTGTCTTCACTCTGATCTACGAACACACTGTCTTCACTCTGCATTAGGAACACACTGTCTTCACTCTGCATTAGGAACACACTGTCTTCACTCTGCATTAGGAACACACTGTCTTCACTCTGCTCTAGGAACACACTGTCTTACCTCTGCTACAGCACATGCACAGCAACCCTTTGTTAGGATCACACTGTCTTCACTCTGCATTAGGAACACAGTGTCATCACTCTGCTCTAGGAACACACGGTCTTCACTCTGCATTAGGAACACAATATCTTCATTCTGCTCTAGGAACACACTGTCTTCACTCTGCATTAGGAACACACTGTCTTCACTATGCGTTAGGAACACACAATCTTCACTCTGCTCTATGAAGACACTGTCTTCACTCTGCCTTAGGAACACACTGTCCTCACTAGGCATTAGGAACACACTGTCTTCACTCTGCTCTAGGAAAACACTATCTTCACCCAGCTCCATGCACATTCACTGCAACTCTGCATTCGGAACACACTGTCTTCACTCTGCTCTAGGAACACACTATCTTCACTCTGCTCAATTCCAATACACCACAACTCTACATTAGGAACACACTGTAATCACTCTGCTCTAGGAACACACTGTCTTCACTCTGCATTAGGAACACACTGTCTTCACTCTGATCTAGGAAAACACTGTCTTCATTCTGCTCCATGCACATACACCGCAACTCTGCTTTAGGAACACACTGTCTTCACTCTGCCTTAGGAACACACTGTCTTCACTCTGCTCTAAGTACACACTTTTGACTCTGCATTAGGAATACACTGTCTTCACTCTGATCTAGAAACATACCGTCTTCACTCAGCTCCCTGAACATACACAGCAACTCTGCATTAGGAACACACAGTATTCACTCTGCTCTAGGAACACACTGTCTTCACTCTGCTCTAGGAACACACCTTCTTCAATGTGCATTAGGAAAACACTGTCTTCATTCTGCTCTAGGAACACACTGTCTTCACTGTGCTCCATGCACATACACCACAACTTTGCATTAGGAACACACTGACTTCACTCTGTTTTAGGAACACACTGTCTTCAATCTGCTCTAGGAACACACTGTCTTCACTCTGTGTTAGGAACTTACTGTCTTCACTCTGCTCTAGGAACACACTGTCTTCACTCTGCTCAATTCCAATACACCACAACTCTGCATTAGGAACACACTGTCTTCACTCTGCTCTAGGAACACAATGTATTCACTCTGCTATAGGAACATACTGTATTAACCATGCATTAGGAACACACTGTCTACACTCTGCTCCAAACACATACACCGCAACTCTGCGTTAGGAACACACTGTCTTTACTCTGCGTTAGGAATAAACAGTCTTCATTCCGCTCTAGGAACACACTGTTTTCACTAAGCTATAGGAACATACTGTTTTCTCTCTGCCCTAGGAAAATTCAGTCTTCACTCTGCTCCATGCACATACACCGCAACACTGCGTTAGGAACACACTGTCTTCACTACGGGTTAGGAACATACTGTTTCACTATGGGTTCGGAACACACTGTCTTCACTATGCATTAAGAACATACTGTCTTCACTCTGCTCTAGGAACACACTGTCTTCACTCTGCTCCATGCACATATACCGCAACTCTGTGTTAGGAACACACTGTCTTCACTCTGGTCTAAGAACACTCTGTCTTCACTCTGCTCTAGGAACACACTGTCTTCAGTGTGCCTTAGGAACACACTGTCTTCACTCTGCTCTAGCAAGACACTGTCTCCACTCTGCCTTAGGAACACACTGTCCTCACGCTGCATTAGGAACACACTGTCTTCTCTCTGCTCTAGGAAAACACTGTCTTCACTCAGCTCCATGCACATACACCGCAACTCTCCATTAGGAACATACTGTCTTCACTCTGCTCTAGGAACACACTGTCTTCACTCTGCATTGGGAACACACTGTCTTCACTCTGATTTAGGAACACTGTCTTCACTCTGCTCTACGAACTCACTGTCTTCACTCTGCTCCATACACATACTTTGCAACTCTCCATTAGGAACGCACTGTATTCACTCTGCGTTAGGAACAAGCTGTCTTCACTATGTGTTAGGAACACACTGTCTTCACTATGCATTAGGAACAAACTGTCTTCACTCTGCATTAGGAACACACTGTCTTCACTCTGCTCTCGGAAGACACTGTCTTCACTCTGCATTAGGAATACACTGTCTTCACTCTGCATTAGGAAAAAACTGTCTTCACTCTGCTCTAGGAACAAATAGTCTTCACTCTGCTCTATGCACATACACCGCAACTCTGCTTTAGGAACACACTGTCTTCACTGTGTGTTAGGAACACACTGTCTTCACTCTGCACCACGCACATATACCGCAACTCTGCCTTAGGAACACACTGTCTTCACTCTGTTTTAGGAACACACTGTCTTCACTATGCGTTAGGAACACACTGTCTTCACTCTGCTCTAGGAAGACACTGTCTTCACTCTGCATTAGGAACACACTGTCCTCACGCTGCATTAGGAACACACTGTCTTCACTCTGCTCTATGAAAACACTGTCTTCACTCTGCTCCATGCACATAAACCGCAACTCTGCATAAGAAACACACTGTCTTCACTCTGCTCTAGGAACACACTGTCTTCACTCTGCATTAGGAACAAACTGTCTTCAATCTGCATTAGGAACACACTGTCTTCACACTGCTCTAGGAACACACTGTCTTCACTCTGCTCGATGCACATACACAGCAACTCTTTGTTAGGAACGCACTGTATTCACTCTGCTATAGGAACACACTGTCTTCACTCTGCATTAGGAACACACTGTCTTCACTCTGCTCCTTGCACATACACCGCAACTCAACGTTAGGAACACACTGTCTTTACTCTGCGTTAGGAACAAACTGTCTTCATTCAGCTCTAGGAACACACTGTTTTCACTAAGCGATAGGAAGATACTGTTTTCACTCTACTCTAGGAACACACTGTCTTCACTCTGCTCCATGCACATACACCGCAACTCTGCGTTAGGAAAACACTGTCCTCACTCTGCCTTAGGAACACACTGTATTCATTCTGCTCTAGGAACACACTCTCTTCACTATGCATTAAGAACATACTGTTTTCACTCTGCTCTAGGAACACACTGTCTTCACTATGCTCCATGCACATACACCGCAACTCTGCGTTAGGAACACACTGTCTTCACTACGCGTTAGGAACATACTGTTTCACTATGTGTTAGGAACACACTGTCTTCACTATGCGTTATGAACATACTGTCTTCACTCTGCTCTAGGAAGACACTATCTTCACTCAGCTCTATGCACATCCACCGCAACTCTGCTTTAGGAAAACACTGTCTTCACTCTGCTCTAGGAAAACACTGTCTTCACTCTGCTCTAGGAACACACTGTCTTCACTCTGCATAGGAACACACTGTCTTCACTCTGCATTAGGAACACACTGTCTTCACTCTGATTTAGGAACACTGTCTTCACTCTGCTCTAGGAACTCACTGTCTTCACTCTGAATTAGGAACCCACTGTCTTCACTCTGCTCTAGGAACACACTGTCTTCACTCTGCTCCATGGACATACTTTGCAACTCTGCCTTAGGAACGCACTGTCTTCACTCTGCGTTAGGAACACACTGTCTTCACTATGTGTTAGGAACACACTGTCTTCACTATGCATTAGGAACAAACTGTCTTCACTCTGCATTAGGAACACACTGTCTTCACTCTGTTCTCGGAAGACACTGTCCTCACTCTGCATTAGGAACACACTGTCTTCACTCTGCATTAGGAACACACTGTCTTCACTATGCATTAGGAACACACTGTCTTCACTCTGCTCCATGCACATACACCGCAACTCTGCGTTAGGAACACTCTGTCTTCACTCTGATCTACGAACACACTGTCTTCACTCTGCATTAGGAACACACTGTCTTAACGCTGCATTAGGAACACACTGTCTTCACTCTGCATTAGGAACACACTGTCTTCACTCTGCTCTAGGAACACACTGTCTTACCTCTGCTACAGCACATACACAGCAACCCTTTGTTTGGAACACACTGTCTTCACTCTGCATTAGGAACACAGTGTCATCACTCTGCTCTAGGAACACACGGTCTTCACTCTGCATTAGGAACACAATATCTTCATTCTGCTCTAGGAACACACTGTCTTCACTCTGCATTAGGAACACACTGTCTTCACTATGCGTTAGGAACACACAATCTTCACTCTGCTCTATGAAGACACTGTCTTCACTCTGCCTTAGGAACACACTGTCCTCACTAGGCATTAGGAACACACTGTCTTCACTCTGCTCTAGGAAAACACTATCTTCACCCTGCTCCATGCACATTCACTGCAACTCAGCATTCGGAACACACTGTCTTCACTCTGCTCTAGGAACACACTATCTTCACTCTGCTCAATTCCAATACACCACAACTCTACATTAGGAACACACTGTAATCACTCTGCTCTAGGAACACACTGTCTTCACTCTGCATTAGGAACACACTGTCTTCACTCTGATCTAGGAAAACACTGTCTTCATTCTGCTCCATGCACATACACCGCAACTCTGCTTTAGGAACACACTGTCTTCACTCTGCCTTAGGAACACACTGTCTTCACTCTGCTCTAAGTACACACTTTTGACTCTGCATTAGGAATACACTGTCTTCACTCTGATCTAGGAACATACCGTCTTCACTCAGCTCCCTGAACATACACAGCAACTCTGCATTAGGAACACACAGTATTCACTCTGCTCTAGGAACACACTGTCTTCACTCTGCTCTAGGAACACACCTTCTTCAATGTGCATTAGGAAAACACTGTCTTCATTCTGCTCTAGGAACACACTGTCTTCACTGTGCTCCATGCACATACACCACAACTTTGCATTAGGAACACACTGACTTCACTCTGTTTTAGGAACACACTGTCTTCAATCTGCTCTAGGAACACACTGTCTTCACTCTGTGTTAGGAACATACTGTCTTCACTCTGCTCTAGGAACACACTGTCTTCACTCTGCTCAATTCCAATACACCACAACTCTGCATTAGGAACACACTGTCTTCACTCTGCTCTAGGAACACAATGTATTCACTCTGCTATAGGAACATACTGTATTAACTCTGCATTAGGAACACACTGTCTACACTCTGCTCCAAACACATACACCGCAACTCTGCGTTAGGAACACACTGTCTTTACTCTGCGTTAGGAATAAACAGTCTTCATTCCGCTCTAGGAACACACTGTTTTCACTAAGCTATAGGAACATACTGTTTTCTCTCTGCCCTAGGAAAATTCAGTCTTCACTCTGCTCCATGCACATACACCGCAACTCTGCGTTAGGAACACACTGTCTTCACTACGGGTTAGGAACATACTGTTTCACTATGGGTTCGGAACACACTGTCTTCACTATGCATTAAGAACATACTGTCTTCACTCTGCTCTAGGAACACACTGTCTTCACTCTGCTCCATGCACATATACCGCAACTCTGTGTTAGGAACACACTGTCTTCACTCTGCTCTAAGAACACTCTGTCTTCACTCCGCTCTAGGAACACACTGTCTTCAGTGTGCCTTAGGAACACACTGTCTTCACTCTGCTCTAGGAAGACACTGTCTCCACTCTGCCTTAGGAACACACTGTCCTCATGCTGCATTAGGAACACACTGTCTTCTCTCTGCTCTAGGAAAACACTGTCTTCACTCAGCTCCATGCACATACACCGCAACTCTGCATTTTGAACACACTGTCATCACTCTGCTCTAGGAACACACTATCTTCACTCTGCTCAATTCCAATACACCACAACTCTACATTAGGAACACACTGTAATCACTCTGCTCTAGGAACACACTGTCTTCACTCTGCATTAGGAACACACTCTCTTCACTCTGATCTAGGAAAACACTGTCTTCATTCTGCTCCATGCACATACACCCCAACTCTGCTTTAGGAACACACTGTCTTCACTCTGCCTTAGGAACACACTGTCTTCACTCTGCTCTAGGAACAAACTGTTGACTCTGCATTAGGAATACACTGTCTTCACTCTGATCTAGGAACATACTGTCTTCACTCAGCTCCCTGAACATACACAGCAACTCTGCGTTAGGAACACACAGTATTCACTCTGCTCTAGGAACACACTGTCTTCACTCTGCTCTAGGAACACACCTTCTTCAATGTGCATTAGGAAAACACTGTCTTCATTCTGCTCTAGGAACACACTGTCTTCACTGTGCTCCATGCACATACACCGCAACTTTGCATTAGGAACACACTGACTTCACTCTGTTTTAGGAACACACTGTCTTCAATCTGCTCAAGGAACACACTGTCTTCACTCTGTGTTAGGAACATACTGTCTTCACTCTGCTCTAGGAACACACTGTCTTCACTCTGCTCAATTCCAATACACCACAACTCTGCATTAGGAACACACTGTCTTCACTCTGCTCTAGAAACACAATGTCTTCACTCTGCATTAGGAACACACTGTCTTCACTCTGCATTAGGAACACACTGCCTTCACTCTGCTCTAGGAACACACTGTCTTCACTCTGCTCAATTCCAATACACCACAACTCTGCATTAGGAACACACTGTCTTCACTCTGCTCTAGGAACACAATGTATTCACTCTGCTATAGGAACATACTGTATTAACTCTGCATTAGGAACACACTGTCTACACTCTGTTCCAAACACATACACCGCAACTCTGCGTTAGGAACACACTGTATTTACTCTGCGTTAGGAACAAACTGTCTTCATTCCGCTCTAGGAACACACTGTTTTCACTAAGTGATAGGAACATACTGTTTTCTCTCTGCCCTAGGAAAACACAGACTTCACTCTGCTCCATGCACATACACCGCAACTCTGCGTTAGGAACACACTGTCTTCACTACGGGTTAGGAACATACTGTTTCACTATGGGTTCGGAACACACTGTCTTCACTATGCATTAGGAACATACTGTCTTCACTCTGCTCTAGGAACACACTGTCTTCACTCTGCTCCATGCACATATACCGCAACTCTGTGTTAGGAACACACTGTCTTCACTCTGCTCTAAGAACACTCTGTCTTCACTCTGCTCTAGGAACACACTGTCTTCAGTGTGCCTTAGGAACACACTGTCTTCACTCTGCTCTAGGAAGACACTGTCTCCACTCTGCCTTAGGAACACACTGTCCTCACGCTGCATTAGGAACACACTGTCTTCTCTCTGCTCTAGGAAAACACTGTCTTCACTCAGCTCCATGCACATACACCGCAACTCTGCGTTAAGAACACACTGTCTTCACTCTACTCTAGAAAACACTGTCTTCACTCTGCTCTAGGAACCCACTGTCTTCACTCGGTTTTAAGAACACACTGTCTTCACTCTGCATAGGTACACACTGTCTTCACTCTGCTCCATGCACATACACCGCAACTCTGCATTAGGAACACACTGTCTTCACTCTGCCTTAGGAACACACTGTCTTCACTCTGCTCTAGGAACACACTGTTCACTCTACATTAGGAACACACTGTCTTCACTCTGATCTAGGAACAAACTGTCTTTACTCAGCTCCCTGCACATACACAGCAACTCTGCGTTAGGAACACACAGTATTCACTCTGTTCTAGGAACACTCTGTCTTCACTCTGCTCTAGGGACACACTGTCTTCACTGTGCGTTAGGAAAACACTGTCTTCATTCTGCTCTAGGAACACACTGTCTTCACTGTGCTCCATGCACATACACCGCAACTTTGCATTAGGAACACTTTGACTTCACTCTGTTTTAGGAACATACTGTCTTCACTCTGCTTTAGGAACACACTGTCTTCACTCTGCTCAATTCCAATACACCACAACTCTGCATTAGGCACACACTGTCTTCACTCTGCATTAGGAACACACTGTCTTCACTCTGCATTAGGAACACACTGTCTTCACTCTGCTCTAGGAACACACAGTCTTCACTCTGCTCGATGCACATACACAGCAACTCTTTGTTAAGAACACACTGTATTCACTCTGCTATAGGAACATACTGTATTAACTCTGCATTAGGAACACACTGTCTTCATTCTGCTCCATGCACATACACTGCAACTCTGCGTTCGGAACACACTGTCTTTACTCTGCGTTAGGAACAAACTGTCTTCATTCCGCTCTTGGAACACACAGTTTTGACTATGCGATAGGAACATACAGTTTTCACTCTGCTCTAGGAAAACACTGTCTTCACTCTGCTCCATGCACATACACCGCAACTCTGCGTTAGGAACACACTGTCTTCACTACGCGTTAGGAACATACTGTTTCACTATGTGTTCGGAACACACTGTCTTCACTATGCATTAGGAACATACTGTCTTCACTCTGCTCTAGGAACACACTGTCTTCACTCTGCTCCATGCACATATACCGCAACACTACGTTAGCAACACACTGTCTTCACTCTGCTCTAGGAACACACTGTCTTCACTCTGCTCTAGGAACACACTGTCTTCATTGTGCGGTAGGAACACACTGTCTTCACTCTGCTCTAGGAACACACTGTCTTCACTCTGTTCCATGCACATATACCGCAACTCTGCATTAGGAACACACTGTCTTCACTCTGCTCTAGGAACACACTATCTTCACTCTGCTCAATTCCAATACACCACAACTCTACATTAGGAACACACTGTAATCACTCTGCTCTAGGAACACATTGTCTTCACTCTGCATTAGGAACACATTGTCTTCACTCTGATCTAGGAAAACACTGTCTTCATTCTGCTCCATGCACATACACCGCAACTATGCTTTAGGAACACACTGTCTTCACTCTGCCTTAGGAACACACTGTCTTCACTCTGCTCTAGGAACACACTGTTGACTCTGCATTAGGAATACACTGTCTTCACTATGATCTAGGAACATACCGTCTTCCCTCAGCTCCCTGAACATACACAGCAACTCTGCGTTAGGAACACACAGTATTCACTCTGCTCTAGGAACACACTGTCTTCACTCTGCTCTAGGAACACACCTTCTTCAATGTGCATTAGGAAAACACTGTCTTCACTCTGCTCTAGGAACACATTGTCTTCACTCTGCTCCATGCACATATACTGCAACTCTGTGTTAGGAACACACTGTCTTCACTCTGCTCTAAGAACACTCTGTCTTCACTCTGCTCTAGTAACACACTGTCTTCAGTGTGCCTTAGGAACACACTGTCTTCACTCTGCTCTAGGAAGACACTGTCTCCACTCTGCCTTAGGAACACACTGTCCTCACGCTGCATTAGGAACACACTGTCTTCTCTCTGCTCTAGGAAAACACTGTCTTCACTCAGCTCCATGCACATACACCGCAACTCTGCATTAGGAACACACTGTCATCACTCTGCTCTAGGAACACACTATCTTCACTCTGCTCAATTCCAATACACCACAACTCTACATTAGGAACACACTGTAATCACTCTGCTCTAGGAACACACAGTCTTCACTCTGCATTAGGAACACACTGTCTTCACTCGGCCTTAGGAACACACTGTCTTCACTCTACTCTAGGAACACACTTTGACTCTGCATTAGGAATACACTGTCTTCACTCTGATCTAGGAACATACCGTCTTCACTCAGCTCCCTGAACATACACAGCAACTCTGCGTTAGGAACACACAGTATTCACTCTGCTCTAGGAACACACTGTCTTCACTCTGCTCTACGAACACACCTTCTTCAATGTGCATTAGGAAAACACTGTCTTCATTCTGCTCTAGGAACACACTGTCTTCACTGTGCTCCAAGCACATACACCGCAACTTTGCATTAGGAATACACTGACTAAACTCTCTTTTAGGAACACACTGTCTTCAATCTGCTCTAGGAACACACTGTCTTCACTCTGCGTTAGGAAAATACTGTCTTCACTCTGCTCTAGGAACACACTGTCTTCACTCTGCTCTAGGAACACACTTACTTCACTCTGCATTAGGAACACACTGTCTTCACTCTGCTCTAGGAACACAATGTCTTCACTCTGCATTAGGAACACACTGTCTTCACTCTGCATAGGAACACACTGTCTTCACTCTGCTCTAGGAACACACTGTCTTCACTCTGCTCAATTCCAATACACCACAACTCTGCATTAGGAACACACTGTCTTCACTCTGCTCTAGGAGCACAATGTATTCACTCTGCTTTAGGAACATACTGTATTAACTCTGCATTAGGAACACACTGTCTACACTCTGCTCCAAACACATACACCGCAACTCTGTGTTAGGAACACACTGTCTTTACTCTGCGTTAGGAACAAACTGTCTTCATTCCGCTCTAGGAACACACTGTTTTCACTAAGTGATAGGAACATACTGTTTTCTCTCTGCCCTAGGAAAACACAGTCTTCACTCTGCTCCATGAACATACACCGCAACTCTGCGTTAGGAAGACACTGTCTTCACTACGGGTTAGGAACATACTGTTTCACTATGGGTTCGGAACACACTGTCTTCACTATGCATTAGGAACATACTGTCTTCACTCTGCTCTAGGAACACACTGTCTTCACTCTGCTCCATGCACATATACCGCAACTCTGTGTTAGGAACACACTGTCTTCACTCTGCTCTAAGAACACTCTGTCTTCACTCTGCTCTAGGAACACACTGTCTTCAGTGTGTCTTGAACACACTGTCTTCTCTCTACTCTAGGAAAACACTGTTTTCACTCTGCTCTAGGAACACACTGTCTTCCCTCTGATTTAGGAACACTGTCTTCACTCTGCTCTACGAACACACTGTCTTAACTCTGCTCCATGCACATACTTTGCAACTCTCCGTTAAGAACGCACTGTATTCACTCTGCGTTAGGAACAAACTGTCTTCACTATGTGTTAGGAACACACTGTCTTCACTATGCATTAGGAACAAACTGTCTTCACTCTGCATTAGGAACACACTGTCTTCACTCTGCTCTCGGAAGACACTGTCTTCACTCTGCATTAGGAACAAACTGTCTTCACTCTGCTCTAGGAACAAATAGTCTTCACTCTGCTCCATGCACATACACCGCAACTCTGCTTTAGGAACACACTGTCTTCACTCTGATCTACGAACACACTGTCTTCACTCTGCAATAGGAACACACTATCTTCACTCTGATCCAGGAACACACTGTCTTCACTCTGCTCGATGCACATACACAGCAACTCTTTGTTAGGAACGCACTGTATTCACTCTGCTATAGGAACATACTGTATTAACTCTGCATTAGGAACACACTGTCTACACTCGGCTCCATGCACTTAAACCGCAACTCTGCGTTAGGAACACACTGACTTTACTCTGCGATAGGAACAAACTGTCTTAATTCAGCTCTAGGAACACACTGTTTTCACTAAGCGATAGGAACATACTGTTTTCACTCTGCTCTAGGAAAATACTGCATTAGGAACACACTGTCTTCACTCTGATTTAGGAACACTGTCTTCACTCTGCTTTGGAACTCACTGTCTTCACTCAGAATTAGGAACCCACTGTCTTCACTCTGCTCTACGAACACACTGTCTTCACTCTGCTCCATGGACATACTTTGCAACTCTGCCTTAGGAACGCACTGTCTTCACTCCGCGTTAGGAACACACAGTCTTTACTATGTTAGGAACACACTCTCTTCACTATGCATTAGGAACAAACTGTCTTCACTCTGCATTAGGAACACACTGTCTTCACTCTGTTCTCGGAAGACACTGTCTTCACTCGCCATTAGGAACACACTGTCTTCACTCTGCTCTAGGAACAAATAGTCTTCACTCTGCTCCATGCACATACACCGCAACTCTGCGTTAGGAACACACTTTCTTCACTCTGATCTACGAACACACTGTCTTCACTCTGCATTAGGAACACACTGTCTTCACTCTGCATTAGGAACACACTGTCTTCACTCTGCATTAGCAACACACTGTCTTCACTCTGCTCTAGGAACACACTGTCTTCACTCTGCTACATGCACATACACAGCAACTCTTTGTTAGGAACACACTGTCTTCACTCTGCATTAGGAACACACTGTCTTCACTCAGCATTAGGAACACACGGTCTTCACTCTGCATTAGGTACACACTGTCTTCATTCTGCTCTAGGAACACACATTCTTCACTCTGCACAAGGAACACACTGTCTTCACTCTGCATTAGGAACACACTGTCTTTACTCTGCATTAGGAACACATTTTCTACACTCTGATTTAGGAACACTGTCTTCACTCTGCTCTAGGAACTCACTATCTTCACTCTGCATTAGGAACACACTGTTCACTCTGCTCTAGGAAGAAACTGTCTTCACTCTGCCTTAGGAACACACTGTCCTCACGCTGTATTAGGAACACACTGTCTTCACTATGCGTTAGGAACACACAGTCTTCACTCTGCTCTAGGAAGTCACTGTCTTCCTCTGCCTTAGGAACACACTGTCTTCACTCTGATCTAGGAACACACTGTGTTCACTCAGCTCCCTGCACATACACAGCAACTCTGCGTTAAGAACACACAGTATTCACTCTGCTCTAGGAACACACTGTCTTCACTCTGCTCTAGGAACACACTGTCTTCACTGTGCATTAGGAAAACACTGTCTTCATTCTGCTCTAGGAACACACTGTCTCACTGTGCTCCATGCACAGACATCGCAACTTTTCATTAGAAACACCCTGACTTCACTCTGTTTTAGGAACACACTGTCTTCAATCTGCTCTAGGAACACACTGTCTTCACTCTGCATTAGGAACTTACTATCTTCACTCTGCTCTAGGAACACACTGTCTTCACTCTGCTCAATTCCAATACACCACAACTCTGCATTAGGAATATACTATCTTCACTCTGCTCTAGGAACACACTGTTTTCACTCTGCTCGATGCACATACACAGCAACTCTTTGTTAGGAACGCACTGTATTCACTCTGCTATAGGAACATACTGTATTAACTCTGCATTAGGAACACACTGTTTTCACTAAGCGATAGGAACATACTGTTTTCACTCTGCTCTAGGAAAACACTGTCTTCACTCTGCTCCATGCACATACACCTCAACTCTGCGATAGGAACACACTGTCTTCACTCTGCTCTAGGAACACACTGTCTTCACTCTGCTCAATTCCAATACACCACAACTCTGCATTAGGAACACACTGTTTTCACTCTGCTCTAGGAACACACTGTCTTCACTCTGCATTAGGAACACACTGTCTTCACTCTGCATTAGGAACACACTGTCTTCACTCTGCTCTAGGAACACACTGTCTTCACTCTGCTCGATGCACATACACAGCAACTCTTTGTTAGGAACGTACTGTATTCACTCTGCTATAGGAACACACTGTCTTCACTCTGCTCCATGCACATACACCGCAACTCTGCGTTAGGAACATACTGTCTTTACTCTGCTTTAGGAATAAACTGTCTTCATTCCGCTCTAGGAACACACTGTTTTCACTAAGCGATAGGAACATACTGTTTTCACTCTGCTCTAGGAACACACTGTGTTCACTCTGCTCTATGCACATACACCGCAACTCTGCGTTAGGAACACACTGTCTTCACTCTGCCTTAGGAACACATTGTCTTCACTCTTCTCTAGGAACACACAGTCTTCACTATGTGTTATGAACATACTCTTTTCACTCTGCTCTAGGAACACACTCTCTAAACTCTGCTCCATGCACATACACCGCAACTCTGCGTGAGGAACACTCTGTCTTCACTACGTGTAGGGAACATACTGTTTCACTATGTTTTAGGAACACACTGTCTTCACTCTGCTCTAGGAACACACTGTCTTCACTCTGCTCCATGCACATATACCGCAACTCTGTGTTAGGAACACACTGTCTTCACTCTGCTCTAGGAACACACTGTCTTCACTCTGCTCTAGGAAAACACTGTCTTCACTCTGCTCTAGGAACACACTGTCTTCACTCTGCTCTAGGAACACACTGTCTTCACTCGGTTTTAAGAACACACAGTCTTCACTCTGCATAGGAACACACTGTCTTCACTCTGCATTAGGAACACACTGTCTTCACTCTGATTTAGGAACACTGTCTTCACTCTGCTCTAGGAACTCACTGACTTCACTCTGAATTAGGAACCCACTGTCTTCACTCTGCTCTAGGAACACACTGTCTTCACTCTGCTCTATGCACATACTTTGCAACTCTGCGTTAGGAACGCACTCTCTTCACTCTGCATTAGGAACACACTGTCTTCACTATGTGTTAGGAACACACTGACTTCACTCTGCATTAGGAACAAACTGTCTTCACTCTGCATTAGGAAAACACTGTCTTCACTCTGCATTAGAAACAAACTGTTTTCACTCTGCTCTAGGCACAAACAGTCTTCACCCTGCTCCATGCACATACACTGAAACTCTGCATTAGGAACACACTGTGTTCACTCTGATCTACGAACACACTGTCTTCACTCTGCACTAGGAACACACTGTCTTCACTCTGCATTAGGAACACACTGTCTTCACTCTGCATTAGGAACACACTGTCTTCACTCTGCTCTAGGAACACACTGTCTTCACTCTGCTACATGCACATACACAGCAACACTTTGTTAGGAACACACTGTCTTCACTCTGCATTAGGAACACACTGTCTTCACTCTGCATTAGGAACACACGGTCTTCACTTGCATTAGGAACACACTGTCTTCATCCTGTCTAGGATCACACATTCTTCACTCTGCACAAGAAACACACTGTCTTCACTCTGCATTAGGAACACACTGTCTTTACTCTGCATTAGGAACACATTTTCTACACTCTGATTTTGGAACACTGTCTTCACTCTGCTCTAGGAACTTACTGTCTTCACTCTGCATTAGGAACACACTGTTCACTCTGCTCTAGGAAGACACTGTCTTCACTCTGCCATAGGAACACACTGTCCTCACGCTGCATTAGGAACACACTGTCTTCACTCTGCTCGATGCACATACACAGCAACTCTTTGTTAGGAACGCACTGTATTCACTATGCTATAGGAACATACTGTATTAACTCTGCATTAGGAACACACTGTTTTCACTAAGCGATAGGAACATACTGTTTTCACTCTGCTCTAGTAAAACACTGTCTTCACTCTGCTCCATGCACATACACCGCAACTCTGCATAGGGAACACACTGTCTTCATTCTGCTCTAGGAACACACTGTCTTACTCTGCGTTAGGAACACACTGTCTTCACTCTGCCTTAGGAATACTCTGTCTTCACTCTGCATTAGGATAACACTGTCTTCACTCTGCTCTAGGAACACACTGTCTTCACTCAGCTACCTGCACATACACAGCAACTCTGCGTTAGGAACAAACTGTCTTCACTCTGCTCTAGGAACACACCGTCTTCACTCTGCTCTAGGAACACACTGGCTTCACTGTGCGTTAGGAACACACTGTGTTCACTCTGCTCTAGGAACACACTGTCTTCACTGTGCTCCATGCACATACACCGCAACTTTGGTTAGGAACACACTGTCTTCATTCTGTTTTAGGAACACACTGTCTTCATTCTGCTCTAGGAACAACTGTCTTCACTCGGCTCTAGGAAGACACTGTCTTCACTCAGCTCAATGCACATACACCGCAACTCTGCGTTAGGAACACACTGTCTTCACTCTGCTCTAGGAACACACTGTCTTCACTCTGCTCTAGGAAAACACTGTCTTCACTCTGCTCCATGTTCATACTGCAACTCTGCATTAGGAACACACTGTCTTCACTCTGCTCTAGGAACACACTGTCTTCAATCTGCTTTAGGAACACACAGTCTTCACTCTGGCTTAGGAACACACTGTCTTCACTCTGCTCTAGGAACACACTGTTCACTCTGCATTAGGAACACACTGTCTTCACTCTGCTCTATGAACACACTGTCTTAACTCAGCTCCATGCACATACACTGCAAATCTGCGTTAGGAACACATTGTCTTCATTCTGCTCTCCGAACACACTGTCTTCACTCTGCATAAGGAACACACTGTCTTCACTGTGAGTAAGGAACACACTGTGTTCACTCTGGTCTAGGAACACACTGTCTTCACTCTGCCTTAAGAACATACTGTCTTCACTCTGCTCTAGGAACACACTGTCTTCACACTGCTCCATTCACAAACACCACAACTCTGCGTTAGGAACACACTGTCTTCATTCTGCTCTAGGAACACACTGTCTTCACTGTGCGTTAGGAACACACTGTATTCACTCTGCATTAGGAACACACTGTCTTCACTCTGATTTAGGAACACTGTCTTCACTCTGCTCTAGGAACTGACTGCCTTCACTCTGCATTACGAACCCACTGTCTTCACTCTGCTCTAGGAACACACTGTCTTCACTCTGCTCCATGCACATACTTCGCAACTCTGCCTTAGGAACGCACTGTCTTCACTCTGTTTTAGGAACACACTGTCTTCACTATGCGTTAGCAACACACTGTCTTCACTCTGCTCTAGGAAGACACTGTCTCCACTCTGCCTTAGGAACACACTGTCCTCATGCTGCATTAGGAACACACTGTCTTCACTCTGCTCTAGGAAAACACTGTCTTCACTCTGCTCCATGCACATACACCGCAACTCTGCTTTAGGAACACACTGTTTTCACTCTGCTCTAGGAACACACTGTCTTCACTCTGCGTTAGGAACACACTGTCTTCACTCTGCCTTAGGAACACACTGTCTTCACTCTGCATTAGGAAAACACTGTCTTCACTCTGCTCTAGGAACACACTGTCTTCACTCAGCTACCTGCACATACACAGCAACTCTGCGTTAGGAACACACTGTCTTCACTCTGCTTTAGGAACACACTGGCTTCACTCTGCTCTAGGAACACACTGTCTTCACTGTGCGTTAGGAACACATTGTGTTCACTCTGCTCTAGGAACACACTGTCTTCACTGTGCTCCATGCACGTACACCGCAACTTTGCGTTAGGAACACACTGTCTTCATTCTGTTTTAGGAACACACTGTCTTCATTCTGCTCTAGGAACACACTGTCTTCACTCTGCGTTAGGAACATACTGTCTTCACTATGCTCCAGGAACAAACTGTCTTCACTCTGCTCCATTCCAATACACCACAACTCTTCTTTAGGAACACACTGTCTTCACTCTGCTCCATGCACATACACCGCAACTCTGCTTTAGGAACTCACTGTCTTCAATACGCGTTAGGAACATACTGTTTCACTATGTGTTAGGAACACACTGTCTTCACTATGCGTTAGGAACATACTGTCTTCACTCTGCTCTAGGAAGACACTGTCTTCACTCAGCTCCATGCACATACACCGCAACTCTGCGTTAGGAACACACTGTCTTCACTCTGCTCTAGGAGAACACTGTCTTCAGTCTGCTCTAGGATTACACTGTCTTCACTGTGCGTTAGGAACACACTGTCTTCAATCTGCTCCACGCACATAGACCGCAACTCTGCGTTAGGAACACCCTGTCTTCACTCTGCATTAGGAACACACTGTCTTCACTCTGATTTAGGAACACTGTCTTCACTATGCTCTAGGAACTCACTGTCTTAACTCTGAATTAGGAACCCACTGTCTTCACTCTGCTCTAGGATCAAACTGTCTTCACTCTGCTCCATGCACATACTTTGCAACTCTGTGTTAGGAACGCACTGTCTTCACTCTGCGTTAGGAACACACTGTCTTCAGTATGCGTTAGGAACACACTGTCTTAACTCATCTCTAGGAACACAATGTCTTCACTCTGCATGAGGGACACACTGTCTTCACTCTGCTCTAGGAAGACACTGTCTTCACTCTGCTCTAGGAACACACTGTCTTCACTGTGCGTTAGGAAGACACTGTCTTCACTCTGCTCTAGGAACACACTGTCTTCACTCTGCCCCATGCACATAGTCAGCAACTCTTTGTTAGGACCACACTGTATTCACTCTGCTGTAGGAACATACTGTCTTCACTCTGCTCTAGGAACACACTGTCTTAAATGTGCTCCATGCACATACACCGCAACTCTGCATTAGGAACACACTCTCTTCACTCTGCTCTAGGAACACACTGTCTTCACTCTGCATTAGGAACATACTGTCTTCACTCTGTTCTAGGAGCACACTGTCTTCACTCTGCATTAGGAACACACTGTCTTCACTCTGCTCTAGGAACACACTGTCTTCACTCTGCTCCATGCACATACACCGCAACTCTGCTTTAGGAACTCACTGTCTTCAATACGCGTTAGGAACATACTGTTTCACTATGTGTTAGGAACACACTGTCTTCACTCTGCGTTAGGAACAAACTGTCTTCATTCCGCTCTAAGAACACACTATTTTCACTATGCGATAGGAACATACTGTTTTCACTCTGCTCCAGGAACACACTGTCTTCACTCTGCTCCATGCACATACACCGAAACTCTGCCTTAGGAACACACTGTCTTCACTACTCCTTAGGAACATACTGTTTCACTATGTGTTAGGAACACACTGTATTCACTATGCGTTAGGAACATACTGTCTTCACCCTGCTCTAGGAAGACACAGTCTTCACTCAGCTCCATACACAAACACCGCAACTCTGCGTTAGGAACACACAGTGTTCACTCTGCTCTAGGAACACACTGTCTTCACTCTGCTCTAGGAACACACAGTCTTCAC
Organism: Microtus pennsylvanicus; assembly: GCF_037038515.1. Classification (NCBI taxonomy): domain Eukaryota; kingdom Metazoa; phylum Chordata; class Mammalia; order Rodentia; family Cricetidae; genus Microtus; species Microtus pennsylvanicus. The sequence continues at coordinate 95,300,931 of NC_134590.1, read as the reverse complement.
TGTGTGTTAGGAACACACTGTCTTCACTCTGCTCTAGGAACACACTGTCTTCACTCTGCGATAGGAGCATACTGACTTCACTCTGCTCTAGGAACACACTGTCTTCACTCTGCTCCATTAACATACACCACAACTCTGCGTTAGGAACACACTGTGTTCACTCTGCTCTAGGAACACACTGTCTTCACTCTGCATTAGGAACACACTGTCTTCTCTCTGCATTAGGAACACACTGTCTTCACTCTGCTCTAGGAACACACTGTCTTCACTCTGCTCCATTAATATACACCACAACTCTGCATTAGGAACACACTGTGTTCACTCTGCTCTAGGAACACACTGACTTCACTCTGCATTAGGAACACACTGTCTTCTCTCTGCATTAGGAAAACACTGTCTTCACTCTGCATCAGGAACACACTGTTTTCACTATGCGATAGGAACATACTGTCTTCACTCTGCTCCACTCACATACACCACACCTCTGCATTAGGAACACACTGTCTTCACTCTGCTCTAGGAACTCACTGTCTTCACTCTGCATTAGGAACACACTGTCTTCTCTCTGCATTAGGAACACACTGTCTTCACTCTGCATAAGGAACACACTGTCTTCACTCTGCCTTATGAACACACTGTCTTCACTCTGGCTTAGGAACATACTGTCTTCACTCTGCTCTAGGAACACACTGTTCACTCTGCATTAGGAACACACTGTCTTCACTCTGCTCTAGGAACACACTGCCTTCACTCAGCTCCATGCACCTACACTGCAACTCTGCGTTAGGAACACATTGTCTTCATTCTGCTCTCGGAACACACTGTCTTCACTCTGCATTAGGAACACACTGTCTTCACTGTTAGTAAGGAACACACTGTCTTCACTCTGCTCTAGGAACACACTGTCTTCCCTCTGCCTTAGGAACATACTGTCTTCACTCTGTTCTAGGAACACACTGTCTTCACTCTGCATTAGGAACACACTGTCCTCTCTCTGCATTAGGAACACACTGCCTTCACTCTGCATTAGGAACACAGTGTCTTCACTCTGCTCTAGGAACACACTGTCTTCACTCTGCATTAGGAACACACTGTCTTCTCTCTGCATTAGGAACACACTGCCTTCACTCTGCATTAGGAACACAGTGTCTTCACTCTGCTCTAGGAACACACTGTCTTCACTCTGCATTAGGAACACACTGTCTTCTCTCTGCATTAGGAACACACTGCCTTCACTCTGCATTAGGAACACAGTCTCTTCACTCTGCTCTAGGAACACACTGTCTTCACTGTGCGTTAGGAACACCCTGTCTTCACTCTGCATTAGGAACACACTGTCTTCACTCTGATTTAGGAACACTGTCTTCACACTGCTCTAGGAACTCACTGTCTTCACTCTGCATTACGAACCCACTGTCTTCACTCTGCTCTAGGAACACACTCTATTCACTCTGCTCCATGCACATACTTCGCAACTCTGCCTTAGGAACGCACTGTCTTCACTTTGTTTTAGGGACACACTGACTTCACTATGCGTTAGGAACACACTGTCTTCACTCTGCTCTAGGAATACACTGTCTTCACTCTGCCTAAGGAACACAGTCTCCTCACGCTGCATTTTGAACACACTGTCTTCACTCTGCTCTAGGAAAACACTGTCTTCACTCTGCTCCATGCACATACACCGCAACTCTGCGTTAGGAACACACTGTCTTCACTCTGCCCTAGGAACACACCGTCTTCACACTGTGTTAGGAACACACTGTCGTCACTCTGCTGTAGGAACACACAGTCTTCACTGTGTGTTAGGAAGACACTGTCTTCACTCTGCTCTAGGAACACACTGTCTTCACTCTGCGATAGGAACATACTGTCTTCACTCTGCTCTAGGAACACACTGTGTTTACTCTGCTCCATTAACATACACCACAACTCTGCGTTAGGAACACACTGTGTTCACTCTGCTCTAGGAACACACTGTCTTCACTCTGCTCTAGGAACACATTGTCTTCACTCTGCTCCATTAATATACACCACAACTCTGCGTCAGGAACACACTGTGTTCACGCTGCTCTAGGAACACATTGTCTTCACTCTGCCTGAGGAACACACTGTCTTCACTCTGCGTTAGGAACAAACTGTCTCAATTCCGCTCTAGGAACACACAGTTTTCATAATGGGAAAGGAACATACTGTTTTCACTCTGCTCTAGGAACACACTGTCTTCACTCTGCTCCATGCACATACACCACAACTCTGCATTAGGAACACACTGTCTTCACTATGCGTTAGGAACATACTGTTTCTCTATGTGTTAGGAACACACTGTCTTCACTATGAGTTAGGAACATACTGTCTTCACTCTGATCTGGGAAGACACTGTCTTCACTCAGCTCCATGCACATACACCGCAACTCTGCTTTAGGAACACACTGTCTTCACTCTGCTCTACGAACACACTGTCTTCACTCTGCTCTAGGAAAACACTGTCTTCACTCTGCTCCATGCTCGTACCGCAACTCTGCATTAGGAACACACTGTCTTCACTCTGCTCTAGGAACACACTGTCTTCACTCTGCTTTAGGAACACACTGTCTTCACTCTGGCTTAGGAACACACTGTCTTCACTGTGCTCTAAGAACACACTGTTCACTCTGCATTAGGAACACACTGTCTTCACTCTGCTCTAGGAACACACTGTCTTCACTCAGCTCCATGCACATACACCACAACTCTGCCTTAGCAACACATTGTCTTCATTCTGCTCTCGGAACACACTGTCTTCACTCTGCAATAGGAACACACTGTCTTCACTGTTAGTAAGGAACACACTGTCTTCACTCTGCTCTAGGAACACACTGTCTTTCCTCTGCCTTAGGAACATACTGTCTTCACTCTGTTCTAGGAACACACTGTCTTCACTCTGCATTAGGAACACACTGTCTTCACTCTGCTCTAGGAACACACTGTCTTCACTCAGCTCCATTCACATATACCACAACTCTGCCTTAGGAACACACTGTCTTCACTCTGCTCTAGGAACACACTGTCTTCACTCTGCATTAGGAACACACTGTCTTCTCTCTGCATTCGGAACACACTGTCTTCATTCTGCGTTAGGAACAAACTGTCTTCATTCCGCTCTAGGAACACACTATTTTCACTATGCGATAGGAACATACTGTTTTCACTCTGCTCCAGGAACACACTGTCTTCACTCTGCTCCATGCACATACACCGAAACTCTGCCTTAGGAACACACTGTCTTCACTACTCGTTAGGAACATACTGTTTCTCTATGTGTTAGGAACACACTGTATTCACTATGCGTTAGGAACATACTGTCTTCACTCTGCTCTAGGAAGACACTGTCTTCACTCAGCTCCATACACATACACCGCAACTCTGCGTTAGGAACACACTGTGTTCACTCTGCTCTAGGAACACACTGTCTTCACTCTGCTCTAGGAACACACAGTCTTCACTGTGTGTTAGGAACACACTGTCTTCACTCTGCTCTAGGAACACACTGTCTTCACTCTGCGATAGGAACATACTGTCTTCACTCTGCTCTAGGAACACACTGTCTTCACTCTGCTCCATTAACATACACCACAACTCAGCGTTAGGAACACACTGTGTTCACTCTGCTCTAGGAACACACTGTCTTTACTCTGCATTAGGAACACACTGTCTTCTCTCTGCATTAGGAACACACTGTCTTCACTCTGCCCTAGGAACACACTGTCTTCACTCTGCTCCATTAATATACACCACAACTCTGCGTTAGGAACACACTGTGTTCACTCTGCTCTAGGAACACACTGTCTTCACTCTGCATTAGGAACACACTGTCTTCTCTCTGCATTAGGAACACACTGTCTTCACTCTGCATCAGGAACACACTGTTTTCACTATGCGATAGGAACATACTGTCTTCACTCTGCTCCACTCCCATACACCACAACTCTGCATTAGGAACACACTGTCTTCACTCTGCTCTAGGAAATCACTGTCTTCACTCTGCATTAGGAACACACTGTCTTCTCTCTGCATTAGGAACACACAGTCTTCACTCTGCATTAGGAACACACTGTCTTCACTCTGCCTTATGAACACACTGTCTTCACTCTGGCTTAGGAACACACTGTCTGCACTCTGCTCTAGGAACACACTGTTCACTCTGCATTAGGAACACACTGTTTTCACTAAGCGATAGGAACATACTGTTTTCACTCTGCTCTAGGAACACACTGCCTTCACTCAGCTCCATGCACATACACCGCAACTCTGTGTTAGGAACACATTCTCTTCATTCTGCTCTCGGAACACACTGTCTTCACTCTGCATTAGGAACACACTGTCTTCACTGTTAGTAAGGAACACACTGTCTTCACTCTGCTCTAGGAACACACTGTCTTCCCTCTGCCTTAGGAACATACTGTCTTCACTCTGTTCTAGGAACACACTGTCTTCACACTGCTCCATTCACAAATACCACAACTCTGCGTTAGGAACACACTGTCTTCACTCTGCTCTAGGAACACACTGTCTTCACTCTGCATTAGGAACACACTGTCTTCTCTCTGCATTAGGAACACACTGTCTTCACTCTGCATTAGGAACACACTGTCTTCACTCTGCTCTAGGAACAGACTGTCTTCACTGTGCGTTAGGAACACCCTGTCTTCACTCTGCATTAGGAACACACTGTCTTCACTCTGATTTAGGAACACTGTCTTCACACTGCTCTAGGAACTCACTGTCTTCACTCTGCATTACGAACCCACTGTCTTCACTCTGCTCTAGGAACACACTCTCTTCACTCTGCTCCATGCACATACTTCGCAACTCTGCCTTAGGAACGCACTCTCTTCACTTTGTTTTAGGGACACACTGACTTCACTATGCGTTAGGAACACACTGTCTTCACTCTGCTCTAGGAATACACAGTCTTCACTCTGCCTTAGGAACACAGTCTCCTCACGCTGCATTTTGAACACACTGTCTTCACTCTGCTCTAGGAAAACACTGTCTTCACTCTGCTCCATGCACATACACCGCAACTCTGCCTTAGGAACACACTGTCGTCACTCTGCCTTAGGAACACACTGTCTTCACTCTGCATTAGGAAAACACTGTCTTCACTCTGCTCTAGGAACACACTGTCTTCACTCAGCTACCTGCACATACACAGCAACTCTGCGTTAGGAACACACTGCCTTCACTCTGCTCTAGGAACACACTGTCTTCACTGTGCTCCATGCACATACACCGCAACTTTGCGTTAGGAACACACTGTCTTCATTCTGTTTTAGGAACACAGTATCTTCATTCTGCTCTAGGAACACACTGTCTTCACTCTGCATTAGGAACATACTGTCTTCACTCTGCTCTAGGAACAAACTGTCTTTACTCTGCTCCATTCCAATACACCACAACTCTGATTTAGGAACACACTGTCTTCACTCTGCTCCATGCACATACACCGCAACTCTGCATTAGGAACACACTGTCTTCTCTCTGCATTAGGAACACACTGTCTTCACTCTGCTCTAGGAACACACTGTCTTCACTCTGCTCCATTAATATACACCACAACTCTGCGTTAGGAACACACTGTGTTCACTCTGCTCTAGGAACACACTGACTTCACTCTGCATTAGGAACACACTGTCTTCTCTCTGCATTAGGAAAACACTGTCTTCACTCTGCATCAGGAACACACTGTTTTCACTATGCGATAGGAACATACTGTCTTCACTCTGCTCCACTCACATACACCACACCTCTGCATTAGGAACACACTGTCTTCACTCTGCTCTAGGAACTCACTGTCTTCACTCTGCATTAGGAACACACTGTCTTCTCTCTGCATTAGGAACACACTGTCTTCACTCTGCATAAGGAACACACTGTCTTCACTCTGCCTTATGAACACACTGTCTTCACTCTGGCTTAGGAACATACTGTCTTCACTCTGCTCTAGGAACACACTGTTCACTCTGCATTAGGAACACACTGTCTTCACTCTGCTCTAGGAACACACTGCCTTCACTCAGCTCCATGCACCTACACCGCAACTCTGCGTTAGGAACACATTGTCTTCATTCTGCTCTCGGAACACACTGTCTTCACTCTGCATTAGGAACACACTGTCTTCACTGTTAGTAAGGAACACACTGTCTTCACTCTGCTCTAGGAACACACTGTCTTCCCTCTGCCTTAGGAACATACTGTCTTCACTCTGTTCTAGGAACACACTGTCTTCACTCTGCATTAGGAACACACTGTCTTCTCTCTGCATTAGGAACACACTGCCTTCACTCTGCATTAGGAACACAGTGTCTTCACTCTGCTCTAGGAACACACTGTCTTCACTCTGCATTAGGAACACACTGTCTTCTCTCTGCATTAGGAACACACTGCCTTCACTCTGCATTAGGAACACAGTGTCTTCACTCTGCTCTAGGAACACACTGTCTTCACTCTGCATTAGGAACACACTGTCTTCTCTCTGCATTAGGAACACACTGCCTTCACTCTGCATTAGGAACACAGTGTCTTCACTCTGCTCTAGGAACACACTGTCTTCACTGTGCGTTAGGAACACCCTGTCTTCACTCTGCATTAGGAACACACTGTCTTCACTCTGATTTAGGAACACTGTCTTCACACTGCTCTAGGAACTCACTGTCTTCACTCTGCATTACGAACCCACTGTCTTCACTCTGCTCTAGGAACACACTCTATTCACTCTGCTCCATGCACATACTTCGCAACTCTGCCTTAGGAACGCACTGTCTTCACTTTGTTTTAGGGACACACTGACTTCACTATGCGTTAGGAACACACTGTCTTCACTCTGCTCTAGGAATACACTGTCTTCACTCTGCCTAAGGAACACAGTCTCCTCACGCTGCATTTTGAACACACTGTCTTCACTCTGCTCTAGGAAAACACTGTCTTCACTCTGCTCCATGCACATACACCGCAACTCTGCGTTAGGAACACACTGTCTTCACTCTGCCCTAGGAACACACCGTCTTCACACTGTGTTAGGAACACACTGTCGTCACTCTGCTCTAGGAACACACAGTCTTCACTGTGTGTTAGGAAGACACTGTCTTCACTCTGCTCTAGGAACACACTGTCTTCACTCTGCGATAGGAACATACTGTCTTCACTCTGCTCTAGGAACACACTGTGTTTACTCTGCTCCATTAACATACACCACAACTCTGCGTTAGGAACACACTGTGTTCACTCTGCTCTAGGAACACACTGTCTTCACTCTGCTCTAGGAACACATTGTCTTCACTCTGCTCCATTAATATACACCACAACTCTGCGTCAGGAACACACTGTGTTCACGCTGCTCTAGGAACACATTGTCTTCACTCTGCCTGAGGAACACACTGTCTTCACTCTGCGTTAGGAACAAACTGTCTCAATTCCGCTCTAGGAACACACAGTTTTCATAATGGGAAAGGAACATACTGTTTTCACTCTGCTCTAGGAACACACTGTCTTCACTCTGCTCCATGCACATACACCACAACTCTGCATTAGGAACACACTGTCTTCACTATGCGTTAGGAACATACTGTTTCTCTATGTGTTAGGAACACACTGTCTTCACTATGAGTTAGGAACATACTGTCTTCACTCTGATCTGGGAAGACACTGTCTTCACTCAGCTCCATGCACATACACCGCAACTCTGCTTTAGGAACACACTGTCTTCACTCTGCTCTACGAACACACTGTCTTCACTCTGCTCTAGGAAAACACTGTCTTCACTCTGCTCCATGCTCGTACCGCAACTCTGCATTAGGAACACACTGTCTTCACTCTGCTCTAGGAACACACTGTCTTCACTCTGCTTTAGGAACACACTGTCTTCACTCTGGCTTAGGAACACACTGTCTTCACTGTGCTCTAAGAACACACTGTTCACTCTGCATTAGGAACACACTGTCTTCACTCTGCTCTAGGAACACACTGTCTTCACTCAGCTCCATGCACATACACCACAACTCTGCCTTAGCAACACATTGTCTTCATTCTGCTCTCGGAACACACTGTCTTCACTCTGCAATAGGAACACACTGTCTTCACTGTTAGTAAGGAACACACTGTCTTCACTCTGCTCTAGGAACACACTGTCTTTCCTCTGCCTTAGGAACATACTGTCTTCACTCTGTTCTAGGAACACACTGTCTTCACTCTGCATTAGGAACACACTGTCTTCACTCTGCTCTAGGAACACACTGTCTTCACTCAGCTCCATTCACATATACCACAACTCTGCCTTAGGAACACACTGTCTTCACTCTGCTCTAGGAACACACTGTCTTCACTCTGCATTAGGAACACACTGTCTTCTCTCTGCATTCGGAACACACTGTCTTCATTCTGCGTTAGGAACAAACTGTCTTCATTCCGCTCTAGGAACACACTATTTTCACTATGCGATAGGAACATACTGTTTTCACTCTGCTCCAGGAACACACTGTCTTCACTCTGCTCCATGCACATACACCGAAACTCTGCCTTAGGAACACACTGTCTTCACTACTCGTTAGGAACATACTGTTTCTCTATGTGTTAGGAACACACTGTATTCACTATGCGTTAGGAACATACTGTCTTCACTCTGCTCTAGGAAGACACTGTCTTCACTCAGCTCCATACACATACACCGCAACTCTGCGTTAGGAACACACTGTGTTCACTCTGCTCTAGGAACACACTGTCTTCACTCTGCTCTAGGAACACACAGTCTTCACTGTGTGTTAGGAACACACTGTCTTCACTCTGCTCTAGGAACACACTGTCTTCACTCTGCGATAGGAACATACTGTCTTCACTCTGCTCTAGGAACACACTGTCTTCACTCTGCTCCATTAACATACACCACAACTCAGCGTTAGGAACACACTGTGTTCACTCTGCACTAGGAACACACTGTCTTTACTCTGCATTAGGAACACACTGTCTTCTCTCTGCATTAGGAACACACTGTCTTCACTCTGCCCTAGGAACACACTGTCTTCACTCTGCTCCATTAATATACACCACAACTCTGCGTTAGGAACACACTGTGTTCACTCTGCTCTAGGAACACACTGTCTTCACTCTGCATTAGGAACACACTGTCTTCTCTCTGCATTAGGAACACACTGTCTTCACTCTGCATCAGGAACACACTGTTTTCACTATGCGATAGGAACATACTGTCTTCACTCTGCTCCACTCCCATACACCACAACTCTGCATTAGGAACACACTGTCTTCACTCTGCTCTAGGAAATCACTGTCTTCACTCTGCATTAGGAACACACTGTCTTCTCTCTGCATTAGGAACACACAGTCTTCACTCTGCATTAGGAACACACTGTCTTCACTCTGCCTTATGAACACACTGTCTTCACTCTGGCTTAGGAACACACTGTCTGCACTCTGCTCTAGGAACACACTGTTCACTCTGCATTAGGAACACACTGTTTTCACTAAGCGATAGGAACATACTGTTTTCACTCTGCTCTAGGAACACACTGCCTTCACTCAGCTCCATGCACATACACCGCAACTCTGTGTTAGGAACACATTCTCTTCATTCTGCTCTCGGAACACACTGTCTTCACTCTGCATTAGGAACACACTGTCTTCACTGTTAGTAAGGAACACACTGTCTTCACTCTGCTCTAGGAACACACTGTCTTCCCTCTGCCTTAGGAACATACTGTCTTCACTCTGTTCTAGGAACACACTGTCTTCACACTGCTCCATTCACAAATACCACAACTCTGCGTTAGGAACACACTGTCTTCACTCTGCTCTAGGAACACACTGTCTTCACTCTGCATTAGGAACACACTGTCTTCTCTCTGCATTAGGAACACACTGTCTTCACTCTGCATTAGGAACACACTGTCTTCACTCTGCTCTAGGAACAGACTGTCTTCACTGTGCGTTAGGAACACCCTGTCTTCACTCTGCATTAGGAACACACTGTCTTCACTCTGATTTAGGAACACTGTCTTCACACTGCTCTAGGAACTCACTGTCTTCACTCTGCATTACGAACCCACTGTCTTCACTCTGCTCTAGGAACACACTCTCTTCACTCTGCTCCATGCACATACTTCGCAACTCTGCCTTAGGAACGCACTCTCTTCACTTTGTTTTAGGGACACACTGACTTCACTATGCGTTAGGAACACACTGTCTTCACTCTGCTCTAGGAATACACAGTCTTCACTCTGCCTTAGGAACACAGTCTCCTCACGCTGCATTTTGAACACACTGTCTTCACTCTGCTCTAGGAAAACACTGTCTTCACTCTGCTCCATGCACATACACCGCAACTCTGCCTTAGGAACACACTGTCGTCACTCTGCCTTAGGAACACACTGTCTTCACTCTGCATTAGGAAAACACTGTCTTCACTCTGCTCTAGGAACACACTGTCTTCACTCAGCTACCTGCACATACACAGCAACTCTGCGTTAGGAACACACTGCCTTCACTCTGCTCTAGGAACACACTGTCTTCACTGTGCTCCATGCACATACACCGCAACTTTGCGTTAGGAACACACTGTCTTCATTCTGTTTTAGGAACACAGTATCTTCATTCTGCTCTAGGAACACACTGTCTTCACTCTGCATTAGGAACATACTGTCTTCACTCTGCTCTAGGAACAAACTGTCTTTACTCTGCTCCATTCCAATACACCACAACTCTGCTTTAGGAACACACTGTCTTCACTCTGCTCCATGCACATACACCGCAACTCTGCATTAGGAACACACTGTCTTCTCTCTGCATTAGGAACACACTGTCTTCACTCTGCTCTAGGAACACACTGTCTTCACTCTGCTCCATTAATATACACCACAACTCTGCGTTAGGAACACACTGTGTTCACTCTGCTCTAGGAACACACTGACTTCACTCTGCATTAGGAACACACTGTCTTCTCTCTGCATTAGGAAAACACTGTCTTCACTCTGCATCAGGAACACACTGTTTTCACTATGCGATAGGAACATACTGTCTTCACTCTGCTCCACTCACATACACCACACCTCTGCATTAGGAACACACTGTCTTCACTCTGCTCTAGGAACTCACTGTCTTCACTCTGCATTAGGAACACACTGTCTTCTCTCTGCATTAGGAACACACTGTCTTCACTCTGCATAAGGAACACACTGTCTTCACTCTGCCTTATGAACACACTGTCTTCACTCTGGCTTAGGAACATACTGTCTTCACTCTGCTCTAGGAACACACTGTTCACTCTGCATTAGGAACACACTGTCTTCACTCTGCTCTAGGAACACACTGCCTTCACTCAGCTCCATGCACCTACACCGCAACTCTGCGTTAGGAACACATTGTCTTCATTCTGCTCTCGGAACACACTGTCTTCACTCTGCATTAGGAACACACTGTCTTCACTGTTAGTAAGGAACACACTGTCTTCACTCTGCTCTAGGAACACACTGTCTTCCCTCTGCCTTAGGAACATACTGTCTTCACTCTGTTCTAGGAACACACTGTCTTCACTCTGCATTAGGAACACACTGTCTTCTCTCTGCATTAGGAACACACTGCCTTCACTCTGCATTAGGAACACAGTGTCTTCACTCTGCTCTAGGAACACACTGTCTTCACTCTGCATTAGGAACACACTGTCTTCTCTCTGCATTAGGAACACACTGCCTTCACTCTGCATTAGGAACACAGTGTCTTCACTCTGCTCTAGGAACACACTGTCTTCACTCTGCATTAGGAACACACTGTCTTCTCTCTGCATTAGGAACACACTGCCTTCACTCTGCATTAGGAACACAGTGTCTTCACTCTGCTCTAGGAACACACTGTCTTCACTGTGCGTTAGGAACACCCTGTCTTCACTCTGCATTAGGAACACACTGTCTTCACTCTGATTTAGGAACACTGTCTTCACACTGCTCTAGGAACTCACTGTCTTCACTCTGCATTACGAACCCACTGTCTTCACTCTGCTCTAGGAACACACTCTATTCACTCTGCTCCATGCACATACTTCGCAACTCTGCCTTAGGAACGCACTGTCTTCACTTTGTTTTAGGGACACACTGACTTCACTATGCGTTAGGAACACACTGTCTTCACTCTGCTCTAGGAATACACTGTCTTCACTCTGCCTAAGGAACACAGTCTCCTCACGCTGCATTTTGAACACACTGTCTTCACTCTGCTCTAGGAAAACACTGTCTTCACTCTGCTCCATGCACATACACCGCAACTCTGCGTTAGGAACACACTGTCTTCACTCTGCCCTAGGAACACACCGTCTTCACACTGTGTTAGGAACACACTGTCGTCACTCTGCTCTAGGAACACACAGTCTTCACTGTGTGTTAGGAAGACACTGTCTTCACTCTGCTCTAGGAACACACTGTCTTCACTCTGCGATAGGAACATACTGTCTTCACTCTGCTCTAGGAACACACTGTGTTTACTCTGCTCCATTAACATACACCACAACTCTGCGTTAGGAACACACTGTGTTCACTCTGCTCTAGGAACACACTGTCTTCACTCTGCTCTAGGAACACATTGTCTTCACTCTGCTCCATTAATATACACCACAACTCTGCGTCAGGAACACACTGTGTTCACGCTGCTCTAGGAACACATTGTCTTCACTCTGCCTGAGGAACACACTGTCTTCACTCTGCGTTAGGAACAAACTGTCTCAATTCCGCTCTAGGAACACACAGTTTTCATAATGGGAAAGGAACATACTGTTTTCACTCTGCTCTAGGAACACACTGTCTTCACTCTGCTCCATGCACATACACCACAACTCTGCATTAGGAACACACTGTCTTCACTATGCGTTAGGAACATACTGTTTCTCTATGTGTTAGGAACACACTGTCTTCACTATGAGTTAGGAACATACTGTCTTCACTCTGATCTGGGAAGACACTGTCTTCACTCAGCTCCATGCACATACACCGCAACTCTGCTTTAGGAACACACTGTCTTCACTCTGCTCTACGAACACACTGTCTTCACTCTGCTCTAGGAAAACACTGTCTTCACTCTGCTCCATGCTCGTACCGCAACTCTGCATTAGGAACACACTGTCTTCACTCTGCTCTAGGAACACACTGTCTTCACTCTGCTTTAGGAACACACTGTCTTCACTCTGGCTTAGGAACACACTGTCTTCACTGTGCTCTAAGAACACACTGTTCACTCTGCATTAGGAACACACTGTCTTCACTCTGCTCTAGGAACACACTGTCTTCACTCAGCTCCATGCACATACACCACAACTCTGCCTTAGCAACACATTGTCTTCATTCTGCTCTCGGAACACACTGTCTTCACTCTGCAATAGGAACACACTGTCTTCACTGTTAGTAAGGAACACACTGTCTTCACTCTGCTCTAGGAACACACTGTCTTTCCTCTGCCTTAGGAACATACTGTCTTCACTCTGTTCTAGGAACACACTGTCTTCACTCTGCATTATGAACACACTGTCTTCACTCTGCTCTAGGAACACACTGTCTTCACTCAGCTCCATTCACATATACCACAACTCTGCCTTAGGAACACACTGTCTTCACTCTGCTCTAGGAACACACTGTCTTCACTCTGCATTAGGAACACACTGTCTTCTCTCTGCATTCGGAACACACTGTCTTCATTCTGCGTTAGGAACAAACTGTCTTCATTCCGCTCTAGGAACACACTATTTTCACTATGCGATAGGAACATACTGTTTTCACTCTGCTCCAGGAACACACTGTCTTCACTCTGCTCCATGCACATACACCGAAACTCTGCCTTAGGAACACACTGTCTTCACTACTCGTTAGGAACATACTGTTTCACTATGTGTTAGGAACACACTGTATTCACTATGCGTTAGGAACATACTGTCTTCACTCTGCTCTAGGAAGACACTGTCTTCACTCAGCTCCATACACATACACCGCAACTCTGCGTTAGGAACACACTGTGTTCACTCTGCTCTAGGAACACACTGTCTTCACTCTGCTCTAGGAACACACAGTCTTCACTGTGTGTTAGGAACACACTGTCTTCACTCTGCTCTAGGAACACACTGTCTTCACTCTGCGATAGGAACATACTGTCTTCACTCTGCTCTAGGAACACACTGTCTTCACTCTGCTCCATTAACATACACCACAACTCAGCGTTAGGAACACACTGTGTTCACTCTGCTCTAGGAACACACTGTCTTTACTCTGCATTAGGAACACACTGTCTTCTCTCTGCATTAGGAACACACTGTCTTCACTCTGCCCTAGGAACACACTGTCTTCACTCTGCTCCATTAATATACACCACAACTCTGCGTTAGGAACACACTGTGTTCACTCTGCTCTAGGAACACACTGTCTTCACTCTGCATTAGGAACACACTGTCTTCTCTCTGCATTAGGAACACACTGTCTTCACTCTGCATCAGGAACACACTGTTTTCACTATGCGATAGGAACATACTGTCTTCACTCTGCTCCACTCCCATACACCACAACTCTGCATTAGGAACACACTGTCTTCACTCTGCTCTAGGAAATCACTGTCTTCACTCTGCATTAGGAACACACTGTCTTCTCTCTGCATTAGGAACACACAGTCTTCACTCTGCATTAGGAACACACTGTCTTCACTCTGCCTTATGAACACACTGTCTTCACTCTGGCTTAGGAACACACTGTCTGCACTCTGCTCTAGGAACACACTGTTCACTCTGCATTAGGAACACACTGTTTTCACTAAGCTATAGGAACATACTGTTTTCACTCTGCTCTAGGAACACACTGCCTTCACTCAGCTCCATGCACATACACCGCAACTCTGTGTTAGGAACACATTCTCTTCATTCTGCTCTCGGAACACACAGTCTTCACTCTGCATTAGGAACACACTGTCTTCACTGTTAGTAAGGAACACACTGTCTTCACTCTGCTCTAGGAACACACTGTCTTCCCTCTGCCTTAGGAACATACTGTCTTCACTCTGTTCTAGGAACACACTGTCTTCACACTGCTCCATTCACAAATACCACAACTCTGCGTTAGGAACACACTGTCTTCACTCTGCTCTAGGAACACACTGTCTTCACTCTGCATTAGGAACACACTGTCTTCTCTCTGCATTAGGAACACACTGTCTTCACTCTGCATTAGGAACACACTGTCTTCACTCTGCTCTAGGAACAGACTGTCTTCACTGTGCGTTAGGAACACCCTGTCTTCACTCTGCATTAGGAACACACTGTCTTCACTCTGATTTAGGAACACTGTCTTCACACTGCTCTAGGAACTCACTGTCTTCACTCTGCATTACGAACCCACTGTCTTCACTCTGCTCTAGGAACACACTCTCTTCACTCTGCTCCATGCACATACTTCGCAACTCTGCCTTAGGAACGCACTCTCTTCACTTTGTTTTAGGGACACACTGACTTCACTATGCGTTAGGAACACACTGTCTTCACTCTGCTCTAGGAATACACAGTCTTCACTCTGCCTTAGGAACACAGTCTCCTCACGCTGCATTTTGAACACACTGTCTTCACTCTGCTCTAGGAAAACACTGTCTTCACTCTGCTCCATGCACATACACCGCAACTCTGCCTTAGGAACACACTGTCGTCACTCTGCCTTAGGAACACACTGTCTTCACTCTGCATTAGGAAAACACTGTCTTCACTCTGCTCTAGGAACACACTGTCTTCACTCAGCTACCTGCACATACACAGCAACTCTGCGTTAGGAACACACTGCCTTCACTCTGCTCTAGGAACACACTGTCTTCACTGTGCTCCATGCACATACACCGCAACTTTGCGTTAGGAACACACTGTCTTCATTCTGTTTTAGGAACACAGTATCTTCATTCTGCTCTAGGAACACACTGTCTTCACTCTGCATTAGGAACATACTGTCTTCACTCTGCTCTAGGAACAAACTGTCTTTACTCTGCTCCATTCCAATACACCACAACTCTGCTTTAGGAACACACTGTCTTCACTCTGCTCCATGCACATACACCGCAACTCTGCATTAGGAACACACTGTCTTCTCTCTGCATTAGGAACACACTGTCTTCACTCTGCTCTAGGAACACACTGTCTTCACTCTGCTCCATTAATATACACCACAACTCTGCGTTAGGAACACACTGTGTTCACTCTGCTCTAGGAACACACTGACTTCACTCTGCATTAGGAACACACTGTCTTCTCTCTGCATTAGGAAAACACTGTCTTCACTCTGCATCAGGAACACACTGTTTTCACTATGCGATAGGAACATACTGTCTTCACTCTGCTCCACTCACATACACCACACCTCTGCATTAGGAACACACTGTCTTCACTCTGCTCTAGGAACTCACTGTCTTCACTCTGCATTAGGAACACACTGTCTTCTCTCTGCATTAGGAACACACTGTCTTCACTCTGCATAAGGAACACACTGTCTTCACTCTGCCTTATGAACACACTGTCTTCACTCTGGCTTAGGAACATACTGTCTTCACTCTGCTCTAGGAACACACTGTTCACTCTGCATTAGGAACACACTGTCTTCACTCTGCTCTAGGAACACACTGCCTTCACTCAGCTCCATGCACCTACACCGCAACTCTGCGTTAGGAACACATTGTCTTCATTCTGCTCTCGGAACACACTGTCTTCACTCTGCATTAGGAACACACTGTCTTCACTGTTAGTAAGGAACACACTGTCTTCACTCTGCTCTAGGAACACACTGTCTTCCCTCTGCCTTAGGAACATACTGTCTTCACTCTGTTCTAGGAACACACTGTCTTCACTCTGCATTAGGAACACACTGTCTTCTCTCTGCATTAGGAACACACTGCCTTCACTCTGCATTAGGAACACAGTGTCTTCACTCTGCTCTAGGAACACACTGTCTTCACTCTGCATTAGGAACACACTGTCTTCTCTCTGCATTAGGAACACACTGCCTTCACTCTGCATTAGGAACACAGTGTCTTCACTCTGCTCTAGGAACACACTGTCTTCACTCTGCATTAGGAACACACTGTCTTCTCTCTGCATTAGGAACACACTGCCTTCACTCTGCATTAGGAACACAGTGTCTTCACTCTGCTCTAGGAACACACTGTCTTCACTGTGCGTTAGGAACACCCTGTCTTCACTCTCCATTAGGAACACACTGTCTTCACTCTGATTTAGGAACACTGTCTTCACACTGCTCTAGGAACTCACTGTCTTCACTCTGCATTACGAACCCACTGTCTTCACTCTGCTCTAGGAACACACTCTATTCACTCTGCTCCATGCACATACTTCGCAACTCTGCCTTAGGAACGCACTGTCTTCACTTTGTTTTAGGGACACACTGACTTCACTATGCGTTAGGAACACACTGTCTTCACTCTGCTCTAGGAATACACTGTCTTCACTCTGCCTAAGGAACACAGTCTCCTCACGCTGCATTTTGAACACACTGTCTTCACTCTGCTCTAGGAAAACACTGTCTTCACTCTGCTCCATGCACATACACCGCAACTCTGCGTTAGGAACACACTGTCTTCACTCTGCCCTAGGAACACACCGTCTTCACACTGTGTTAGGAACACACTGTCGTCACTCTGCTCTAGGAACACACAGTCTTCACTGTGTGTTAGGAAGACACTGTCTTCACTCTGCTCTAGGAACACACTGTCTTCACTCTGCGATAGGAACATACTGTCTTCACTCTGCTCTAGGAACACACTGTGTTTACTCTGCTCCATTAACATACACCACAACTCTGCGTTAGGAACACACTGTGTTCACTCTGCTCTAGGAACACACTGTCTTCACTCTGCTCTAGGAACACATTGTCTTCACTCTGCTCCATTAATATACACCACAACTCTGCATCAGGAACACACTGTGTTCACTCTGCTCTAGGAACACATTGTCTTCACTCTGCCTGAGGAACACACTGTCTTCACTCTGCGTTAGGAACAAACTGTCTCAATTCCGCTCTAGGAACACACAGTTTTCATAATGGGAAAGGAACATACTGTTTTCACTCTGCTCTAGGAACACACTGTCTTCACTCTGCTCCATGCACATACACCACAACTCTGCATTAGGAACACACTGTCTTCACTATGCGTTAGGAACATACTGTTTCTCTATGTGTTAGGAACACACTGTCTTCACTATGAGTTAGGAACATACTGTCTTCACTCTGATCTGGGAAGACACTGTCTTCACTCAGCTCCATGCACATACACTGCAACTCGGCTTTAGGAACACACTGTCTTTACTCTGCTCTACGAACACACTGTCTTCACTCTGCTCTAGGAAAACACTGTCTTCACTCTGCTCCATGCTCGTACCGCAACTCTGCATTAGGAACACACTGTCTTCACTCTGCTCTAGGAACACACTGTCTTCACTCTGCTTTAGGAACACACTGTCTTCACTCTGGCTTAGGAACACACTGTCTTCACTGTGCTCTAAGAACACACTGTTCACTCTGCATTAGGAACACACTGTCTTCACTCTGCTCTAGGAACACACTGTCTTCACTCAGCTCCATGCACATATACCACAACTCTGCCTTAGGAACACATTGTCTTCATTCTGCTCTCGGAACACACTGTCTTCACTCTGCAATAGGAACACACTGTCTTCACTGTTAGTAAGGAACACACTGTCTTCACTCTGCTCTAGGAACACACTGTCTTTCCTCTGCCTTAGGAACATACTGTCTTCACTCTGTTCTAGGAACACACTGTCTTCACTCTGCATTAGGAACACACTGTCTTCACTCTGCTCTAGGAACACACTGTCTTCACTCAGCTCCATTCACATATACCACAACTCTGCCTTAGGAACACACTGTCTTCACTCTGCTCTAGGAACACACTGTCTTCACTCTGCATTAGGAACACACTGTCTTCTCTCTGCATTCGGAACACACTGTCTTCATTCTGCGTTAGGAACAAACTGTCTTCATTCCGCTCTAGGAACACACTATTTTCACTATGCGATAGGAACATACTGTTTTCACTCTGCTCCAGGAACACACTGTCTTCACTCTGCTCCATGCACATACACCGAAACTCTGCCTTAGGAACACACTGTCTTCACTACTCGTTAGGAACATACTGTTTCACTATGTGTTAGGAACACACTGTATTCACTATGCGTTAGGAACATACTGTCTTCACTCTGCTCTAGGAAGACACTGTCTTCACTCAGCTCCATACACATACACCGCAACTCTGCGTTAGGAACACACTGTGTTCACTCTGCTCTAGGAACACACTGTCTTCACTCTGCTCTAGGAACACACAGTCTTCACTGTGTGTTAGGAACACACTGTCTTCACTCTGCTCTAGGAACACACTGTCTTCACTCTGCGATAGGAACATACTGTCTTCACTCTGCTCTAGGAACACACTGTCTTCACTCTGCTCCATTAACATACACCACAACTCAGCGTTAGGAACACACTGTGTTCACTCTGCTCTAGGAACACACTGTCTTTACTCTGCATTAGGAACACACTGTCTTCTCTCTGCATTAGGAACACACTGTTTTCACTCTGCCCTAGGAACACACTGTCTTCACTCTGCTCCATTAATATACACCACAACTCTGCGTTAGGAACACACTGTGTTCACTCTGCTCTAGGAACACACTGTCTTCACTCTGCATTAGGAACACACTGTCTTCTCTCTGCATTAGGAACACACTGTTTTCACTCTGCATCAGGAACACACTGTTTTCACTATGCGATAGGAACATACTGTCTTCACTCTGCTCCACTCCCATACACCACAACTCTGCATTAGGAACACACTGTCTTCACTCTGCTCTAGGAAATCACTGTCTTCACTCTGCATTAGGAACACACTGTCTTCTCTCTGCATTAGGAACACACAGTCTTCACTCTGCATTAGGAACACACTGTCTTCACTCTGCCTTATGAACACACTGTCTTCACTCTGGCTTAGGAACACACTGTCTGCACTCTGCTCTAGGAACACACTGTTCACTCTGCATTAGGAACACACTGTTTTCACTAAGCGATAGGAATATACTGTTTTCACTCTGCTCTAGGAACACACTGCCTTCACTCAGCTCCATGCACATACACCGCAACTCTGTGTTAGGAACACATTCTCTTCATTCTGCTCTCGGAACACACTGTCTTCACTCTGCATTAGGAACACACTGTCTTCACTGTTAGTAAGGAACACACTGTCTTCACTCTGCTCTAGGAACACACTGTCTTCCCTCTGCCTTAGGAACATACTGTCTTCACTCTGTTCTAGGAACACACTGTCTTCACACTGCTCCATTCACAAATACCACAACTCTGCGTTAGGAACACACTGTCTTCACTCTGCTCTAGGAACACACTGTCTTCACTCTGCATTAGGAACACACTGTCTTCTCTCTGCATTAGGAACACACTGTCTTCACTCTGCATTAGGAACACACTGTCTTCACTCTGCTCTAGGAACAGACTGTCTTCACTGTGCGTTAGGAACACCCTGTCTTCACTCTGCATTAGGAACACACTGTCTTCACTCTGATTTAGGAACACTGTCTTCACACTGCTCTAGGAACTCACTGTCTTCACTCTGCATTACGAACCCACTGTCTTCACTCTGCTCTAGGAACACACTCTCTTCACTCTGCTCCATGCACATACTTCGCAACTCTGCCTTAGGAACGCACTCTCTTCACTTTGTTTTAGGGACACACTGACTTCACTATGCGTTAGGAACACACTGTCTTCACTCTGCTCTAGGAATACACAGTCTTCACTCTGCCTTAGGAACACAGTCTCCTCACGCTGCATTTTGAACACACTGTCTTCACTCTGCTCTAGGAAAACACTGTCTTCACTCTGCTCCATGCACATACACCGCAACTCTGCCTTAGGAACACACTGTCGTCACTCTGCCTTAGGAACACACTGTCTTCACTCTGCATTAGGAAAACACTGTCTTCACTCTGCTCTAGGAACACACTGTCTTCACTCAGCTACCTGCACATACACAGCAACTCTGCGTTAGGAACACACTGCCTTCACTCTGCTCTAGGAACACACTGTCTTCACTGTGCTCCATGCACATACACCGCAACTTTGCGTTAGGAACACACTGTCTTCATTCTGTTTTAGGAACACAGTATCTTCATTCTGCGCTAGGAACACACTGTCTTCACTCTGCATTAGGAACATACTGTCTTCACTCTGCTCTAGGAACAAACTGTCTTTACTCTGCTCCATTCCAATACACCACAAATCTGCTTTAGGAACACACTGTCTTCACTCTGCTCCATGCACATACACCGCAACTCTGCGTTAGGAACACACTGTCTTCACTATGCGTTAGGAACATACTGTGTCACTATGTGTTAGGAACACACTGTCTTCACTCTGCTCTAGGAGAACACTGTCTTCAGTCTGCTCTAGGATCACACTGTCTTCACTGTGCGTTAGGAACACACTGTCTTCACTCAGTTTTAAGAACACACTGTCTTCACTCTGCATAGGAACACACTGTCTTCACTCTGCATTAGGAACACACTGTCTTCACTCTGATTTAGGAACACTGTCTTCACTATGCTCTAGGAACTCACTGTCTTAACTCTGAATTAGGAACCCACTGTCTTCACTCTGCTCTAGGAACACACTGTCTTCACTCTGCTCCATGCACATACTTTGCAACTCTGTGTTAGGAACGCACTGACTCACTCTGCCTTAGGAACACACTGTCTTCACTATGCGTTAGGAACACACTGTCTTCACTCTGTTCTAGGAACACACTGTCTTCACTCTGCATTAGGGACACACTGTCTTCACTCTGCTCTAGGAAGACACTGTCTTCACTCTGCTCTAGGAACACACAGTCTTCACTGTGTGTTAGGAACACACTGTCTTCACTCTGCTCTAGGAACACACTGTCTTCACTCAGCTCCATGCACATACACCGCAACTCTGCGTTAGGAACACACTGTCTTCCCTCTGCCTTAGGAACATACTGTCTTCACTCTGTTCTAGGAACACACTGTCTTCACTCTGCATTAGGAACACACTGTCTTCACTGTTAGTAAGGAACACACTGTCTTCACCCTGCTCTAGGAACACACTATCTTCCCTCTGCCTTAGGAACATACTGTCTTCACTCTGTTCTAGGAACACACTGTCTTCACTCTGCATTAGGAACACACTGTCTTCACTCTGCTCTAGAAACAAACTGTCTTCACTCAGCTCCATTCACATATACCACAACTCTGCTTTAGGAACACACTATCTTCACTCTGCTCTAGGAACACACTGTCTTCACTCTGCATTAGGACACACTGTCTTCTCTCTGCATTAGGAATACTCTGTCTTCACTCTGCATTAGGAACACACTGTCTTCACTCTGCTCTAGGAAGACACTGTCTTCACTCTGCTCTAGGAACACACTGTCTTCACTCAGCTACCTGCACATACACAGCAACTCTGCGTTAGGAACACACTGCCTTCACTCTGCTCTAGGAACACACTGTCTTCACTGTGCTCCATGCACATACACCGCAACTTTGCGTTAGGAACACACTGTCTTCATTCTGTTTTAGGAACACAGTATCTTCATTCTGCTCTAGGAACACACTGTCTTCACTCTGCATTAGGAACATACTGTCTTCACTCTGCTCTAGGAACAAACTGTCTTTACTCTGCTCCATTCCAATACACCACAAATCTGCTTTAGGAACACACTGTCTTCACTCTGCTCCATGCACATACACCGCAACTCTGCGTTAGGAACACACTGTCTTCACTATGCGTTAGGAACATACTGTGTCACTATGTGTTAGGAACACACTGTCTTCACTCTGCTCTAGGAGAACACTGTCTTCAGTCTGCTCTAGGATCACACTGTCTTCACTGTGCGTTAGGAACACACTGTCTTCACTCAGTTTAAAGAACACACTGTCTTCACTCTGCATAGGAACACACTGTCTTCACTCTGCATTAGGAACACACTGTCTTCACTCTGATTTAGGAACACTGTCTTCACTATGCTCTAGGAACTCACTGTCTTAACTCTGAATTAGGAACCCACTGTCTTCACTCTGCTCTAGGAACACACTGTCTTCACTCTGCTCCATGCACATACTTTGCAACTCTGTGTTAGGAACGCACTGACTCACTCTGCCTTAGGAACACACTGTCTTCACTATGCGTTAGGAACACACTGTCTTCACTCTGTTCTAGGAACACACTGTCTTCACTCTGCATTAGGGACACACTGTCTTCACTCTGCTCTAGGAAGACACTGTCTTCACTCTGCTCTAGGAACACACAGTCTTCACGGTGTGTTAGGAACACACTGTCTTCACTCTGCTCTAGGAACACACTGTCTTCACTCAGCTCCATGCACATACACCGCAACTCTGCGTTAGGAACACACTGTCTTCCCTCTGCCTTAGGAACATACTGTCTTCACTCTGTTCTAGGAACACACTGTCTTCACTCTGCATTAGGAACACACTGTCTTCACTGTTAGTAAGGAACACACTGTCTTCACCCTGCTCTAGGAACACACTATCTTCCCTCTGCCTTAGGAACATACTGTCTTCACTCTGTTCTAGGAACACACTGTCTTCACTCTGCATTAGGAACACACTGTCTTCACTCTGCTCTAGGAACAAACTGTCTTCACTCAGCTCCATTCACATATACCACAACTCTGCTTTAGGAACACACTATCTTCACTCTGCTCTAGGAACACACTGTCTTCACTCTGCATTAGGACACACTGTCTTCTCTCTGCATTAGGAATACTCTGTCTTCACTCTGCATTAGGAACACACTGTCTTCACTCTGCTCTAGGAAGACACTGTCTTCACTCTGCTCTAGGAACACACTGTCTTCACTGTGCGTTAGGAACACCCTGTCTTCTCTCTGCATTAGGAACACACTGTCTTCACTCTGATTTAGGAACACTGTCTTCACACTGCTCTAGGAACTCACTGTCTTCACTCTGCATTACGAACCCACTGTCTTCACTCTGCTCTATGAACACACTCTCTTCACTCTGCTCCATGCACATACACGGCAACTCTGCGTTAGGAACAGACTGCCTTCACTCTGCCCTAGGAACACACCGTCTTCACACTGCGTTAGGAACACACTGCCGTCACTCTGCCTTAGGAACATACTGTCTTCACTCTGCATTAGGAAAACACTGTCTTCACTCTGCTCTAGGAACACACTGTCTTCACTCAGCTACATGCACATACACAGAAACTCTGCGTTAGGAACACACTATCTTCTCTCTGCTCTAGGAACACACTGTCTTCACTCTGCTTCATGCACATACACCGCAACTCTGCGTTAGGAACACACTGTCTTCACTATGCGTTTGGAACATACTGTTTCACTATGTGTTAGGAACACACTGTCTTCACTCTGCTCTAGGAGAACACTGTCTTCAGTCTGCTCTAGGATCACACTGTCTTCACTGTGCATTAGGAACACACTGTCTTCACTCAGTTTTAAGAACACACTGTCTTCACTCTGCATAGGAACACACTGTCTTCACTCTGCATTAGGAACACACTGTCTTCACTCTGATTTAGGAACACTGTCTTCACTATGTTCTAGGAACTCACTGTCTTAACTCTGAATTAGGAACCCACTGTCTTCACTCTGCTCTAGGAACACACTGTCTTCACTAAGCTCCATGCACATACTTTGCAACTCTGTGTTAGGAACGCACTGACTCACTCTGCCTTAGGAACACACTGTCTTCACTATGCGTTAGGAACACACTGTCTTCACTCTGTTCTAGGAACACACTGTCTTCACTCTGAATTAGGGACACACTGTCTTCACTCTGCTCTAGGAAGACACTGTCTTCACTCTGCTCTAGCAACACACAGTCTTCACTGTGTGTTAGGAACACACTGTCTTCACTCTGCTCTAGGAACACACTGTCTTCACTAAGCGATAGGAACATACTGTCTTCACTCTGCTCTAGGAACACACTGTCTTCGCTCTGCTCCATTAACATACACCACAACTCTGCGTTAGGAACACTCTGTGTTCACTCTGCTCTAGGAACACACTGTCTTCACTCTGCATTAGGAACACACTGTCTTCTCTCTGCATTAGGAACACACTGTCTTCACTCTTCTCTAGGAACACACTGTCTTTACTCTGCTCTATTAATATACACCACAACTCTGCGTTAGGAACAAACTGTGTTCACTCTGCTCTAGGAACACACTGTCTTCACTCTGCATTAGGAACACACTGTCTTCTCTCTGCATTAGGAACACACTGTCTTCACTCTGCATCAGGAACACACTGTTTTCACTATGCGATAGGAACATACTGTCTTCACTCTGCTCCACTCACATACACCACAACTCTGCATTAGGAACACATTGTCTTTACTCTGCTCTAGGAACTCACTGTCTTCACTCTGCATTAGGAACACACTGTCTTCTCTCTGCATTAGGAACACACTGTCTTCACTCTGCATTAGGAACAAACCGTCTTCATTCCCCTCTAGGAACACACTGTTTTCACTATGCGATAGGAACATTCTGTTTTCACTCTGCTCTAGGAACACACTGTCTTCAGTCTGCTCCATGCACATACACCGCAACTCTGCTTTAGGAACACACTTTCTTCACTACGCGTTAGGAACATACTGTTTCACTATGTGTTAGGAACACACTGTCTTCACTATGCGTTAGGAACATACTGTCTTCACTCTGCTCTAGGAAGACACTGTCTTCACTCAGCTCCATGCACATACACCGCAACTCTGCATTAGGAACACACTGTCTTTACTATGCTCTAGAAACACACTGTCTTCACTCTGCTCTAGGAAAACACTGTTTCACTCTGCTCTATGCACATATACCGCAATTCTGCATTAGGAACACACTGTCTTCACTCTGCTCTAGGAACACACTGTCTTCACTCTGACTTATGAACACACTGTCTTCACTGTGGCTTAGGAACACACTGTCTTCACTCTGCTCTAGGAACACACTGTTCACTCTACATTAGGAACACACTGTCTTCACTCTGCTCTAGGAACACACTGCCTTCACTCAGCTCCATGCACATACACCGCAACTCTGCATTAGGAAGACACTGTCTTCACTCTGCTCTCGGAACACACTGTCTTCACTCTGCATTAGGAACACACTGTCTTCACTGTGAGTTAGGTACACGCTGTCTTCACTCTACTCTAAGTACACACTGTCTTCACTCTGCCTTAGGAACATACTGTCTTCACTCTGCTCTAGGAAAACCCTGTCTTCACTCTGCTCCATTCACATACACCACAACTCTGCGTTAGGAACACACTGTTTTCACTCTGCTCTAGGAACACACTGTCTTCACTCTGCATTAGGAACACACCGTCTTCCCTCTGCATTAGGAACACCCTGTATTCACTTCTCGTTAGGAACAAACTGTCTTCATTCCGCTCTAGGAACACACTGTTTTCACTATGCGATAGGAACATACTGTTTTCACTCTGCCCTAGGAACACACTGTCTTCACCCTGCTCCATGCACATACATCGCAACTCTGAGTTAGGAACACACTGTCTTCACTACTCGTTAGGAACATACTGTTTCACTATGTGTTAGGAAGACACTGTCTTCACTATGAGTTAGGAACATACAGTCTTCAGTCTGCTCTAGGAAGACACGGTCTTCACTCAGCTCCATGCACATACACCGCAACTCTGCCTTAGGAACACACTGTCTTCACTATGCATTAGGAACACACTGTCTTCACTCTGCTCTAGGAACACACTGTCTTCACTCTGCTCTAGGAAAACACTGTTCACTCTGCATTAGGAACACACTGTCTTCACTCTGGTCTAGGAACACACTGTCTTCACTCTGCTTTAGGAACACACTGTTTCACTCTGGCTTAGGAACACACTGTCTTCACTCTGCCCTAGGAACAGACTGTTCACTCTGCATTAGGAACACACTGTCTTTACTCTGCTCTAGGAACACACTGTCTTCACTCTGCTTTAGGAACACACTGTTTCACTCTGGCTTAGGAACACACTGTCTTCAGTCTGCTCCATTAATATACACCAAAAGTCTGCGTTAGGAACACACTGTGTTCACTCTGCTCTAGGAACACACTGTCTTCACTCTGCATTAGGAACACAATGTCTTCTCTCTGCATTAGGAACACACTGTCTTCACTCTGCATCAGGAACACACTGTTTTCACTATGCGATAGGAACATACTGTCTTCACTCTGCTCCACTCACATACACCACAACTCTGCGTTAGGAACACACTGTCTTTACTCTGCTCTAGGAACTCACTGTCTTCACTCTACATTAGGAACACACTGTCTTCTCTCTGCATTAGGAACACACTGTCTTCACTCTGCATTAGGAACAAACCGTCTTATTTCCCCTCTCGGAACACACTGTTTTCACTATGCGATAGGAACATTCTGTTTTCACTCTGCTCTAGGAACACACTGTCTTCAGTCTGCTCCATGCACATACACCGCAACTCTGCGTTAGGAACACACTTTCTTCACTACGCGTTAGGAACATACTGTTTCACTATGTGTTAGGAACACACTGTCTTCACTATGCGTTAGGAACATACTGTATTCACTCTGCTCTAGGAAGACACTGTCTTCACTCAGCTCCATGCACATACACCGCAACTCTGCGTTAGGAACACACTGTCTTCACTATGAGTTAGGAACATACAGTCTTCAGTCTGCTCTAGGAAGACACGGTCTTCACTCAGTTCCATGCACATACACCGCAACTCTGCCTTAGGAACACACTGTCTTCACTATGCATTAGGAACACACTGTCTTCACTCTGCTCTAGGAACACACTGTCTTCACTCTGCTCTAGGAACACCTGTTCACTCTGCATTAGGAACACACTGTCTTCACTCTGGTCTCGGAACACACTGTCTTCACTCTGCTTTAGGAACACACTGTCTTCACTCTGCCCTAGGAACAGACTGTTCACTCTGCATTAGGAACACACTGTCTTCACTCTGCTCTAGGAACTCACTGTCTTCACTCTGCTTTAGGAACACACTGTTTCACTCTGGCTTAGGAACACACTGTCTTCACTCTGCTCTAGGAACAAACTGTTCACTCTGCATTAGGAACACACTGTCTTCACTCTGCTCTAGGAACAGACTGTCTTCACTCAGCTCCATGCACATACACCGCAACTCTGTGTTAGGAACAAACTGCCTTCACTGCTCGTTAGGAACACACTGTCTTCACTATGCGTTAGGAACACAGTCTTCACTATGCATTAGGAACACAGTGTCTTCACTCTGCTCTAGGAACACACTGTCTTCACTCTGCATTAAGAACACACTGTCTTCACTCTGCTCTAGGAAGACACTGTCTTCACTCTGCATTAGGAACACACTGTCTTCACTCTGCATTAGGAACAAACTGTCTTCACTCTGCTCTAGGAACACACAGTCTTCACTCTGCTCCATGTACATACACCGCAACTCTGCCTTAGGAACACACTGTCTTCACTCTACTCTAGGAACACACTGTCTTAACTCTGCATTAGGAACACACTGTCTTCACTCTGTATCAGGAACACACTGTCTTCACTCTGCTCTAGGAATAAACTGTATTCACTCTTCTCTAGGAACACACTGTCTTCACTCTGCATTAGGAACACACTGTCTTCACTCTGCATTAGGAACACATTGTCTTCACTCTGCTCTAGGAACACACTGTCTTCAGTCTGCCTTAGGAAGACACTGTCTTCACTCTGCTCTAGGAACACACTGTCTTTACTCTGCTCTAGGAACACACTGTCTTCACTGTGCATTAGGAACACACTGTCTTCACTCTGCTCTAGGAACACACTGTCTTCCCTCTGCTCAAGGAACACACTGTCTTCACTCTTCGTTAGGAATACACTGTCTTCAACCTGCTCTAGGAACACTCTGTCTTCACTCTGCTCTAGGAACACACTGTCTTCACTCTGCATTAGGAACACACTGTCTTCTCTCTGCATTAGGAACACACTGTCTTCACTCTGCTCTAGGAACACACTGTCTTCACTCTGCTCCATGCACATACACTGCCTCTCTGCATTAGTAACACACTGTCTTCACTCTGCTCTAGGAATACACTGTATTCACTCTTCTCTAGGAACACACTGTCCTCACTCTGCATTAGGAACACACTGTCTTCACTCTGCATTAGGAACACATTGTCTTCAGTCTGCTCTAGGAACACACTGTCTTCAGTCTGCCCTAGGAAGACACTGTCTTCACTCTGTTCTAGGAACACACTGTCCTCACTCTGCATTAGGAACACACTGTCTTCACTCTGCATTAGGAACACAGTGTCTTCACTATGCTCTAGGAACACACTGTCTTCAGTCTGCCTTATGAAGACACTGTCTTCACTCTGCTCCATGCACATACTCCGCATTAGGAACACACTGTCTTCACTCTGCATTAGGAACACACTGTCTTCACTCTGCTCTAGGAACACACTGTCTTCACTCTGCATTAGGAACACACGGTCTTCACTCTGCTCTAGGAAAACTGTGTCTTCACTCTGCATTAGGAACACACTGTCTTTACTCTGCTCTAGGAACACACTGTCATCACTCTGCATTAGGAACACACTGTCTTCACTCTGCTCCATGCACATACACCGCAACTCTGCATTATAAACACACTGTCTTCACTCTGCTCTAGGAACACACTGTCTAAATTCTGCTCTAAGAACACACTGTCTTCACTCTGCATTTGGAACACACTGTCTTCACTCTGCTCTAGGAACACATTGTCTTCACTCTGCTCAATGCACATATACCGCAAATCTGCGTTAGGAACACACTGTTTTTACTCTGCACTAGGAACACACTGTTTTCACTCTACTCTAGGAACACACTGTCTTCACTCTGCTTAGGAACACACTGTCTTCACTCCGTTCTAGGAACACACTGTCTTCACTCTGCATTAGGAACACATTGTCTTCACTCTGCTCTAGGAAAACAATGTCTTCACTCTAAATTAGGAACACACTGTCTTCTCTCTCCTCCATGCACATACACAGCAATTCTGCGTTAGGAACACACTGTCTTCACTCTGCGTTTGGAACACACTGTCTTCACTCTTCTTAGGAACACACTGAATTCACTCTGCATTAGGAACAAACTCTCTTCACTGTGCTATATGAACACACTGTCTTCAATCTGCATTAGGAACACACTGTCTTCACTCTGCTTAGGAACACACTGTCTTCAGTCTGCCTTAGGAAGACACTGTCTTCACTCTGCTCTAGGAACACACTGTCTTCACTCTGCATTAGGAACACACTGTCTTCAGTCTGCATTAGGAACACAGTGTCTTCACTATGCTCTAGGAACACACTGTCTTCACTCTGCCTTATGAAGACACTGTCTTCACTCAGCTCCATGCACATACACCGCAACTCTGCTTTAGGAACACACTGCCTTCACTGCTCGTTAGGAACACACTGTCTTCACTATGCCTTAGGAACACAGTCTTCACTATGCATTAGGAACACAGTGTCTTCACTCTGCTCTAGGAACACACTGTCTTCACTCTGCATTAGGAACACAGTGTCTTCACTCTGCTCTAGGAAGACACTGTCTTCACTCTGCATTAGTAACACACTGTCTTCACTCTGCATTAGGAACAAACTGTCTTCACTCTGCTCTAGGAACACACTGTCTTCACTCTGCTCCATGTACATACACCGCAACTCTGCCTTAGGAACACACTGTCTTCACTCTGCTCTAGGAACACACTGTCTTTACTCTGCATTAGGAACACACTGTCTTCACTCTTTATCAGGAACACACTGTCTTCACTCTGCATTAGGAACACACTGTCTTCACTCTGCTCTAGGAACACACTGTCTTCACTCTGCATTAGGAACACACTGTCTTCTCTCTGCATTAGGAACACACTGTCTTCATTCTGCATTAGGAACAAACTGTCTTCATTCCCCTCTGGGAACACACTGTTTTCACTATGCGATAGGAACATAGTGTTTTCACTCTGCTCTAGGAACACACTGTCTTCACTCTGCTCCATGCAAATACACCGTAACTCTGCGTTAGGAACACACTGTCTTCACTATGCGTTAGGAACATACTGTTTCACTATGTGTTAGGAACACACTGTCTTCACTATGAGTTAGGAACACACTGTCTTCACTCTGCTCTAGGAAAACACTGTCTTCACTTTGCTCCATGCACATATACCGCAACTCTGCATTAGGAACACACTGTCTTCACTCTTCTAGGAACACACAGTCTTCACTCTGCTTTATGAACACACTGTCTTCACTCTGGCTTAGGGACACACTGTCTTCACTCTGCTCTAGGAACACACTGTTCACTCTGCATTAGGAACCCACTGTCTTCACTCTGCTCTAGGAACACATTGTCTTCACTCAGCTCCATGCACATACACCGCAACTCTGCGTTAGGGACACAATGTCTTCACTACTCGTTAGGAACACATTGTTTCACTATGTGTTAGGACCACACTATCTTCACTATGCGTTAGGAACACACTGTCTTCACTCTGCTCCATGCACATAGACCGCGACTCTGCCTTAGGAACACACTGTCTTAACTCTGCCTTAGGAAGACACTGTCTTCATTCTGCTCTAAGAACACACTGTCTTCACTCTGGGTTAGGAATATACTGTCTTCACTCTGCTCTAGGAACACACTGTCTTCACTCTGCTCCATGCACATAGACCACTACTCTGCGTTAGGAACACACTGTCTACACTATGCTCTAGGAACACACTGTCTTCACTCTGCTATATGAACACACTGTCTTCACTCTGCATTAGGAACACACTGTCTTCACTCTGCATTATAACACACTGTCTTCACTCTGCATTAGGAACACACTGTCTTCACTCTGCATTAGTAACACACTGTCTTCACTCTGCTCTAGGAACACACTGTCTTCACTCTGCATTAGGAACACACTGTCTTCACTCTTCATTAGGAACACACTGTCTTCACTCTGCTTTAGAAACACAATGTCTTCACTCTGGGTTAGGAACTCACTGTCTTCACTCTGCTCCATGCACATACACAGCAACACTGAGTTAGGAACACACTGTCTTCACTCTATATTAGGAGCACACTGTCTTCACTGTGCTCCATGCACATATACTTCAACTCTGCGTTAGGAACACGCTGTCTTCACTCTGCTCCATGCACATACACCGCATCTATGCATTAGGAACACACTGTCTTCACTCTGCCCTAGGAACACACTGTTTTCACTATGCGATAGGAACATACTGTTTTCACTCTGCTCTAGGAACACACTGTCTCCACTCTGCTCCATGCACATACACCGTAACTCTGCGTTAGGAACACACTGTCTTCACTATGCATTAGGAACATACTGTTTCACTATGTGTTAGGAAAACACTGTCTTCACTATGAGTTAGGAACACACTGTCTTCACTCTGCTCTAGGAAAACACTGTGTTCACTTTGCTCCATGCACATATACCGCAACTCTGCATTGGGAACACACTGTCTTCACTCTTCTAGGAACACACTGTCTTCACTCTGCTTTAGGACACACTGTCTTCATCTGGCTTAGGAACACACTGTCTTCACTCTGCTCTAGGAACACACTGTTCACTCTGCATTAGGAACGCACTGTCTTCACTCTGCTCTAGGAGCACACTGTCTTCACTCAGCTCCATGCACATACACCGCAACTCTGCCTTAGAAACACCCTGTCTTCACTCTGCTCTAGGAACACACGGTCTTCACTCTGCATTAGGAACTCACTGTCTTCACTCTGCTCTAGGTACACACTGTCTTCACTCTGCTCCATGCACATACACCGCGATCTGCCATAGGAACACACTGTCTACACTATGCTCTAGGAACACACTGTCTTCACTCTGCTATATGATCACACTGACTTCATTCTGCATTAGGAACAAACTGTCTTCACTCTGCATTAGAACACACTGTCTTCACTCTGCATTAGGAACACACTGTCTTCACTCTGCATTAGTAACACACTGTCTTCCCTCTGCATTAGGAACACACTGTCTTCACTCTGCTCTAGGAACACACTGTCTTCACTCTGCATTAGGAACACACTGTCTTCACTCTACATTAGGAACACACTGTCTTTACTCTGCTCTAGTAACAAACTGTCTTCACGCTGCATTAGGAACACACTGTCTTCTCTCTGCATTAGGAACACACTTTCTTCATTCTGCATTAGGAACAAACTGTCTTCATTCCCCTCTAGGAACACACTGTTTTCACTATGCGATAGGAACATACTGTTTTCACTCTGCTCTAGGAACACACTGTCTTCACTCTGCTCCATGCACATACACTGTAACTCTGCCTTAGGAACACACTGTCTTCACTATGCGTTAGGAACATACTGTTTCACTATGTGTTAGGAACACACTGTCTTCACTCTGCCCTAGGAAAACACTGTCTTCACTTTGCTCCATGCACATATACCGCAACTCTGCATTAGGAACACACTGTCTTCACTCTTCTAGGAACACACTGTCTTCACTCTGCTTTAGGAACACACTGTCTTCACTCTGGCTTAGGAACACATTGTCTTCACTCTGCTCTAGGAACACCCTGTTCACTCTGCATTAGGAACCCACTGTCTTAACTCTGCTCTAGGAGCACACTGTCTTCACTCAGCTCCATGCACATACACCGCAACTCTGCGTTAGGAACACAATGTCTTCACTACTCGTTAGGAACATACTGTTTCACTATGTGTTAGGACCACACTGTCTTCACTATGAGTTAGGAACATACTGTCTTCACTCTGCTCTAGGAACACACAGTCTTCACTCAGCTCCATGCACATAGACCGCGACTCTGCCTTAGGAACACACTTTCTTAACTCTGTGTTAGGAACACACTGTCTTCATTCTGCTCTAGGAACACACTGTCTTCACTCTGGGTTAGGAATATACTGTCTTCACTCTGCTCTAGGAACACACTGTCTTCACTCTGCTCCATGCACATAGACCACTACTCTGCGTTAGGAACACACTGTCTACACTATGCTCTAGGAACACACTGTCTTCACTCTGCTATATGAACACACTGTCTTCACTCTGCATTAGGAACACACTGACTTCACTCTGCATTAGAACACACTGTCTTCACTCTGCATTAGTAACACACTGTCTTCACTCTGCTCTAGGAACACACTGTCTTCACTCTGCATTAGGAACACACTGTCTTCACTCTTCATTAGGAACACACTGTCTTCACTCTGCTTTAGAAACACAATGTCTTCACTCTGGGTTAGGAACTCACTGTCTTCTCTCTGCTCTATGCACATACACAGCAACACTGTGTTAGGAACACACTGTCTTCACTCTATATTAGGAACACACTGTCTTCACTCTGCTCCTTGCACATATACTTCAACCCCTCGTTAGGAACACGCTGTCTTCACTCTGCTCCATGCACATACACCGCATCTCTGCATTAGGAAAACACTGTCTTCACTCTGCCCTAGGAACACACTGTTTTCACTATGCGATAGGAACATACTGTTTTCACTCTGCTCTAGGAACACACTGTCTCCACTCTGCTCCATGCACATACACCGTAACTCTGCGTTAGGAACACACTGTCTTCACTATGCGTTAGGAACATACTGTTTCACTATGTGTTAGGAACACACTGTCTTCACTATGAGTTAGGAACACACTGTCTTCACTCTGCTCTAGGAAAACACTGTCTTCACTTTGCTCCATGCACATATACCGCAACTCTGCATTAGGAACACACTGTCTTCACTCTACTAGGAACACACTGTCTTCACTCTGCTTTAGGAACACACTGTCTTCACTCTGGCTTAGGAACACACTGTCTTCACTCTGCTCTAGGAACACACTGTTCACTCTGCATTAGGAACCCACTGTCTTCACTCTGCTCTAGGAGCACACTGTCTTCACTCAGCTCCATGCACATACACCGCAACTCTGCGTTAGGAACACAATGTCTTCACTACTCGTTAGGAACATACTGTTTCACTATGTGTTAGGACCACACTGTCTTCACTATGAGTTAAGAACATACTGTCTTCACTCTGCTCTAGGAACACACTGTCTTCACTCTGCTCCATGCACATAGACCGCGACTCTGCCTTAGGAACACACTGTCTTAACTCTGCGTTAGGAACAAACTGTCTTCATTCGGCTCTAGGAACAAACTGTCTTCACTCTGTTTTAGGAATATACTGTCTTCACTCTGCTCTAGGAACACACTGTCTTCACTCTGCTCCATGCACATAGACCACTACTCTGCGTTAGGAACACACTGTCTACACTATGCTCTAGGAACACACTTTCTTCACTCTGCTATATGAACACACTGTCTTCACTCTGCATTAGGAACACCCTGTCTTCACTCTGCATTAGGAACACCCTGTCTTCACTCTGTATTAGGAACACAGTGTCTTCACTTTGCTCTAGGAACATACTATCTCATTCTGCTCTAGGAACACACTGTCTTCCCTCTGCTCAAGGAACACACTGTCTTCACTCTGCCTTAGGAATACACTGTTTTCATCCTGCTCTAGAAACACACTGTCTTCACTCTGCTCTAGGAACACACTGTCTTCACTCTGTATTAGGACCACACTGTCTTCACTCTGCATTAGGAACACACTGACTTCACTCTGCATTAGAACACACTGTCTTCACTCTGCATTAGTAACACACTGTCTTCACTCTGCTCTAGGAACACACTGTCTTCACTCTGCATTAGGAACACACTGTCTTCACTCTTCATTAGGAACACACTGTCTTCACTCTGCTTTAGGAACACAATGTCTTCACTCTGTGTTAGGAACACACTGTCTTCACTCGGCTCCATGCACATACACCGCAACACTGCATTAGGAAATCTCTGTCTTCATCTGCATTAGGAACACACACTCTTCACTCTGCTCTAGGAACACACTGTCTACATTCTGCATTAGGAACACACTGTTTTCACTCTGCATTAGGAAAACACTGTCATCACTCAGCATTAGGTACACACTGTCTTTACTGTGCTCCATGCACATATTTTTCAACTCTGCGTTAGGAACACACTGTCTTCACTTTGCTCCATGCACATACACTGCATCTCTGCATTAGGAACACACTGTCTTCACTCTGCCTTAGGAATACACTGTCTTCAACCTGCTCTAGGAACACACTGTCTTCCCTCTGCTCAAGGAACACACTGTCTTCACTCTGCCTTAAAAATACACTGTCTTCAACCTGCTCTAGGAACACACTGTCTTCACTCTGCTCTAGGAACACACTGTCTTCACTCTGCATTAGGAACACACTGTCTTCACTCTGCATAGGAACACACGGTCTTCACTCTGCTCTAGGAACACTGTGTCTTCACTCTGCATTAGGAACACACTGTCTTTACTCTGCTCTAGGAACACACTGTCTTCACTCTGCATTAGGAACACACTGTCTTCACTCTGCTACATGCACATACACCGCAACTCTGCATTATAAACACACTGTCTTCACTCTTCTCTAGGAACACACTTTCTAAACTCTGCTCTAAGAACACACTGTCTTCACTCTGCATTTGGAACACACTGTCTTCACTCTGCTCTAGGAACACACTGTCTTCACTCTGCATTTGGAACACACTGTCTTCACTCTGATCTAGGAACACACTGTCTTCACTCTGCTCAATGCACATATACGGCAAATCTGCGTTAGGAACACACTGTCTTTACTCTGCTCTAGGAACACACTGTTTTCACTCTACTCTAGGAACACACTGTCTTCACTCTGCTTAGGAACACACTGTCTTCACTCCGTTCTAGGAACACACTGTCTTCACTCTGCATTAGGAACACACTGTCTTCACTCTGCTCTAGGAAAACAATGTCTTCACTCTAAATTAGGAACACACTGTCTTCTCTCTCCTCCATGCACAAACACCGCATCACTGCATTAGGAACACACTGTCTTCACTCTACATTAGGAACACACTGTCTTCACTCTGCTCTAGTAACACACTGTCTTCAGTCTGCCTTAGGAAGACACTGTTTTCACTCTGCTCTAGGAACACACTGTCTTCACTCTGCATTAGGAACACACTGTCTTCACTCTGTATTAGGAACACAGTGTCTTCACTCTGCTCTAGGAACACACTGTCTCACTCTGCTCTAGGAACACACTGTCTTCACTCTGCTCAAGGAACACACTGTCTTCACTCTGCCTTAGGAATACACTGTCTTCAACCTGCTTTGGAAACACACTGTCTTCACTCTGCTCTAGGAACACACTGTCTTCACTCTGTATTAGGAACACACTGTCTTCACTCTGCATTAGGAACACACGGTCTTCACTCTGCTCTAGGAAAGCTGTGTCTACACTCTGCATTAGGAACACACTGTCTTTACTCTGCTCTAGGAACACACTGTCTTCACTCTGCTATATGCACATACACCGCAACTCTGCATTAGGAACACACTGTCTTCACTCTGCTCTAGGAACACACTGTCTAAACTCTGCTCTAAGAACACACAGTCTTCACTCTGCATTTGGAATACACTGTCTTCACTCTGCTCTAGGAACACACTATCTTCACTCTGCCTCATGCACATACCGCAAATCTGCGTTAGGAACACACTGTCTTCACTCTGCTCTAGGAACACACTGTTTTCACTCTACTCTAGGAACACACTGTCTTCACTCTGCCTTAGGAACACACTGTCTTCACTTTGTTCTCGGAACACACTGTCTTCACTCTGCGTTAGGAACACACTGTCTTCACTCTCCTCCATGCACATACACAGCAACTCTGCGTTAGGACACACTGTCTTCACGCTGCGTTAGGAACACACTGTCTTCACTCTGCTTAGGAACACACTGTCTTCACTCTGCATTAGGAACAAACTGTCTTCACTCTGCAATATGAACACACTGTCTTCACTTTGCATTAGGAACACACTGTTCACTCTGCATAAGTAACAAACTGTCTTCCCTCTGCATTAGGAACTAACTGTCTTCACTCTGCTCTAGGAACACACTGTCTTCACTCTGCATTAGGAACACACAGTCTTCACTCTGCATTAGGAACACACTGTCTTCACTCCGCTTTAGGAACACACTGTCTTCACTCTGCTCTAGGAACACACTGTCTTCCCTCTGCTCAAGGAACACACTGTCTTCACTCTGCCTTAGGAATACACTGTCTTCAACCAGCTCTAGGAACACACTGTGTACACGCTGCTCTAGGAACACACTGTCTTCACTCTGCATTAGGAACACACTGTCTTCACTCTGCTACATGCACATACACCGCAACTCTGCATTATAAACACACTGTCTTCACTCTTCTCTAGGAACACACTTTCTAAACTCTGCTCTAAGAACACACTGTCTTCACTCTGCATTTGGAACACACTGTCTTCACTCTGCTCTAGGAACACACTGTCTTCACTCTGCATTTGGAACACACTGTCTTCACTCTGATCTAGGAACACACTGTCTTCACTCTGCTCAATGCACATATACGGCAAATCTGCGTTAGGAACACACTGTCTTTACTCTGCTCTAGGAACACACTGTTTTCACTCTACTCTAGGAACACACTGTCTTCACTCTGCTTAGGAACACACTGTCTTCACTCCGTTCTAGGAACACACTGTCTTCACTCTGCATTAGTAACACACTGTCTTCACTCTGCTCTAGGAAAACAATGTCTTCACTCTAAATTAGGAACACACTGTCTTCTCTCTCCTCCATGCACATACACAGCAACTCTGTGTTAGGAACACACTGTCTTCACTCTGCGATTGGAACACACTGTCTTCACTCTGCTTAGGAACACACTGTCTTCACTCTGCATTAGGAACAAACTGTCTTCACTCTGCTATATGAACACACTGTCTTCACTCTGCATTAGGAACACACTGTCTTCACTCTGCATTAGGAACACACTGTCTTCAATCTGCTCCAGGAATACACTGTCTTCACTCTGCATAAGTAACAATCTGTATTCCCCCTGCATTAGAACTAACTGTCTTCAGTCTGCTCTAGGAACACACTGTCTTCACTCTGCATTAGGAACACACTGTCTTCACTTGCATTAGGAACACACTGTCTTCACTCTGATTTAGGAACACAATGTCTTCATTCTGCATTAGGAACACACTGTCTTCACTCTGCTCCATGCACAAACACCGCATCACTGCATTAGGAACACACTGTCTTCACTCTACATTAGGAACACACTGTCTTCACTCTGCTCTAGTAACACACTGTCTTCAGTCTGCCTTAGGAAGACACTGTCTTCACTCTGCTCTAGGAACACACTGTCTTCACTATGCATTAGGAACACACTGTCTTCACTCTGTATTAGGAACACAGTGTCTTCACTCTGCTCTAGGAACACACTGTCTCACTCTGCTCTAGGAACACACTGTCTTCACTCTGCTCAAGGAACACACTGTCTTCACTCTCCCTTAGGAATACACTGTCTTCAAACTGCTTTGGAAACACACTGTCTTCACTCTGCTCTAGGAACACACTGTCTTCACTCTGTATTAGGAACACACTGTCTTCACTCTGCATTAGGAACACACGGTCTTCACTCTGCTCTAGGAAAGCTGTGTCTACACTCTGCATTAGGAACACACTGTCTTTACTCTGCTCTAGGAACACACTGTCTTCACTCTGCTCCATGCACATACACCGCAACTCTGCATTAGGAACACACTCTCTTCACTCTGCTCTAGGAACACACTGTCTAAACTCTGCTCTAAGAACACACAGTCTTCACTCTGCATTTGGAATACACTGTCTTCACTCTGCTCTAGGAACACACTATCTTCACTCTGCCTCATGCACATATACCGCAAATCTGCGTTAGGAACACACTGTCTTCACTCTGCTCTAGGAACACACTGTTTTCACTCTACTCTAGGAACACACTGTCTTCACTCTGCCTTAGGAACACACTGTCTTCACTTTGTTCTCGGAACACACTGTCTTCACTCTGCGTTAGGAACACACTGTCTTCACTCTCCTCCATGCACATACACAGCAACTCTGCGTTAGGACACACTGTCTTCACGCTGCGTTAGGAACACACTGTCTTCACTCTGCTTAGGAACACACTGTCTTCACTCTGCATTAGGAACAAACTGTCTTCACTCTGCAATATGAACACACTGTCTTCACTTTGCATTAGGAACACACTGTTCACTCTGCATAAGTAACAAACTGTCTTCCCTCTGCATTAGGAACTAACTGTCTTCACTCTGCTCTAGGAACACACTGTCTTCACTCTGCATTAGGAACACACAGTCTTCACTCTGCATTAGGAACACACTGTCTTCACTCCGCTTTAGGAACACACTGTCTTCACTCTGCTCTAGGAACACACTGTCTTCCCTCTGCTCAAGGAACACACTGTCTTCACTCTGCCTTAGGAATACACTGTCTTCAACCAGCTCTAGGAACACACTGTCTACACGCTGCTCTAGGAACACACTGTCTTCACTCTGCATTAGGAACACACTGTCTTCACTCTGCTACATGCACATACACCGCAACTCTGCATTATAAACACACTGTCTTCACTCTCCTCCATGCACATACACAGCAACTCTGCGTTAGGACACACTGTCTTCACGCTGCGTTAGGAACACACTGTCTTCACTCTGCTTAGGAACACACTGTCTTCACTCTGCATTAGGAACAAACTGTCTTCACTCTGCAATATGAACACACTGTCTTCACTTTGCATTAGGAACACACTGTTCACTCTGCATAAGTAACAAACTGTCTTCCCTCTGCATTAGGAACTAACTGTCTTCACTCTGCTCTAGGAACACACTGTCTTCACTCTGCATTAGGAACACACAGTCTTCACTCTGCATTAGGAACACACTGTCTTCACTCCGCTTTAGGAACACACTGTCTTCACTCTGCTCTAGGAACACACTGTCTTCCCTCTGCTCAAGGAACACACTGTCTTCACTCTGCCTTAGGAATACACTGTCTTCAACCAGCTCTAGAAACACACTGTCTACACGCTGCTCTAGGAACACACTGTCTTCACTCTGCATTAGGAACACACTGTCTTCATTCTGCTCTAGGAACACACTGTCTTCTCTCTGCTCAAGGAACACACTGTCTTCACTCTGCCTTAGGAATACACTGTCTTCAACTTGCTCTGGGAACACACTGTCTTCACTCTGCTCTAGGAACACACTGTCTTCACTCTGTATTAGGAACACACTGTCTTCACTCTGCATTAGGAACACACGGTCTTCCCTCTGCTCTAGGAACACTGTGTCTTCACTCTGCATTAGGAATACACTGTCTTTACTCTGCTCTAGGAACACACTGTCTTCACTCTGCTCCATGCACATACACCGCAACTCTGCATTATAAACACACTGTCTTCACTCTGCTCTAGGAACACACTGTCTAAACTCTGCTCTAAGAACACACTGTCTTCACTCCGCATTTGGAACACACTGTCTTCACTCTGCTTTAGGAACACACTCTCTACACTCTGCTCAATGCACATATACCGTAAAACTGCATTAGGAACACATTGTTTTTACTCTGCTCTAGGAACACACTGTTTTCACTCTACTCTAGGAACACACTGTCTTCACTCTGCTAAGGAACACACTGTCTTCACTCCGTTCTAGGAACACACTGTCTTCACTCTGCATTAGGAACACACTGTCTTCACTCTGTTCTAGGAAAACAATGTCTTCACTCTAAATTAGGAACACACTGTCTTCTCTCTCCTCCATGCACATACACAGCAACACTGCGTTAGGAACACACTGTCTTCACTCTGCGTTTGGAACACACTGTCTTCACTATGCTTAGGAACACACTGTCTTCACTCTGCATTAGGAACAAACTGTCTTCACTCTGCTATATGAACACACTGTCTTCACTCTGCATTAGGAACACACTGTCTTCACTCTGCTCTAGGAATACACTGTCTTCACTCTGCGTAAGTAACAAACTGTCTTCCCTCTGCATTAGAACTAACTGTCTTCAGTCTGCTCTAGGAACACACTGTCTTCACACTGCATTAGGAACACAGTGTCTTCACTCTGCTCTAGGAACACACTGTCTTCACTCTGCTTTAGGAACACAATGTCTTCACTCTGCATTAGGAACACACTGTCTTCACTCTGCTCCATGCACAAACACCGCAACACTGCATTAGGAACACACTGTCTTCACTCTTCATTAGGAACACACTGTCTTCACTCTGCTCTAGGAACACACTGTTCATTCTGCCTTAGGAAGACACTGTCTTCACTCTGCTCTAGGAACCCACTGTCTTCACTCTGCATTAGGAACACACTGTCTTCACTCTGTATTAGGAATACAGTGTCTTCACTCTGCTCTAGGAACACACTGTCTTCCCTCTGCTCAAGGAACACACTGTCTTCACTCTGCCTTAGGAATACACTGTCTTCAACCTGCTCTAGAAACACACTGTCTTCACTCTGCTCTAGGAACACACTGTCTTCACTCTGCCTCATGCACATACACCGCAACTCTGCATTAGGAACACACTGTCTTTACTCTGCTCTAGGAACACACTGTCTAAACTCTGCTCTAAGAACACACAGTCTTCACTCCGCATTTGGAACACACTGTCTTCACTCTATATTAGGAACACACTGTCTTCACTGTGCTCCATGCACATATACTTCAACTCTGCGTTAGGAACACGCTGTCTTCAATCTGCTCCATGCACATACACCGCATCTCTGCATTAGGAACACACTGATTCACTCTGCTCTAGGAACACACTGTATTCACTCTGCATTAGGAACACACAGTCTTCACTCTGCATTAGGAACACACTGTCTTCACTCTGCTCTAGGAACACACTGTCTTCATTCTACATTAGGAACACACTGTTTTCACTCTGCATTAGGAACACACTGTCTTCACTCTGCATTAGGAACACACTGTCTTCACTCTGTATTAGGAACACAGTGTCTTCACTCTGCTCTAGGAACACACTGTTTTCACTCTACTCTAGGAACACACTGTCTTCACTCTGCTTAGGAACACACTGTCTTCACTCCGTTCTAGGAACACACTGTCTTCACTCTGCATTAGGAACACACTGTCTTCACTCTGTTCTAGGAAAACAATGTCTTCACTCTAAATTAGGAACACACTGTCTTCTCTCTCCTCCATGCACATACACAGCAACACTGCATTAGGAACCCACTGTCTTCACTCTGCGTTTGGAACACACTGTCTTCAATATGCTTAGGAACACACTGTCTTCACTCTGCTTTAGGAACAAACTGTCTTCACTCTGCTATATGAACACACTGTCTTCACTCTGCATTAGCATAACACTGTCTTCACTCTGCATTAGGAACACACTGTCTTCACTCTGTTCTAGGAATACACTGTCTTCACTCTGCGTAAGTAACAAACTGTCTTCCCTCTGCATTAGAACTAACTGTCTTCAGTCTGCTCTAGGAACACACAGTCTTCACTCTGCATTAGGAACACAGTGTCTTCACTCTGCTCTAGGAACACACTGTCTTAACTCTGCTTTAGGAACACAATGTCTTCACTCTGCATTAGGAACACACTGTCTTCACTCTGCTCCATGCACAAACACCGCAACAC
Organism: Microtus pennsylvanicus; assembly: GCF_037038515.1. Taxonomy (NCBI): domain Eukaryota; kingdom Metazoa; phylum Chordata; class Mammalia; order Rodentia; family Cricetidae; genus Microtus; species Microtus pennsylvanicus. The sequence continues at coordinate 95,257,121 of NC_134590.1, read as the reverse complement.
TGCATTAGGAACACACTGTCTTCAATCTTCATTAGGAACACACTGTCTTCACTCTGCTCTAGGAACACACTGTCTTCATTCTGCCTTAGGAAGACACTGTCTTCACTCTGCTCTAGGAACCCACTGTCTTCACTCTGCAGTAGGGACACACTGTCTTCACTCTGTATTAGGAACACAGTGTCTTCACTCTGCTCTAGGAACACACTGTCTCACTCTGCTCTAGGAACACACTGTCTTCCCACTGCTCAAGGAACACACTGTCTTCACTCTGCCTTAGGAATACACTGTCTTCAACCTGCTCTAGAAACACACTGTCTTCACTCTGCTCTAGGAACACACTGTCTTCACTCTGCCTCATGCACATACACCGCAACTCTGCATTAGGAACACACTGTCTTTACTCTGCTCTAGGAACACACTGTCTAAACTCTGCTCTAAGAACACACAGTCTTCACTCTGCATTTGGAACACACTGTCTTCACTCTATATTAGGAACACACTGTCTTCACTGTGCTCCATGCACATATACTTCAACTCTGCGTTAGGAACACGCTGTCTTCAATCTGCTCCATGCACATACACCGCATCTCTGTATTAGGAACACACTGTCTTCACTCTGCTCTAGGAACACACTGTCTTCACTCTGCATTAGGAACACACTGTCTTCACTCTGCTCTAGGAACACACTGTCTTCTCTCTGCTCAAGGAACACACTGTCTTCACTCTGCTAAGGAACACACTGTCTTCACTCCGTTCTAGGAACACACTGTCTTCACTCTGCATTAGGAACACACTGTCTTCACTCTGTTCTAGGAAAACAATGTCTTCACTCTAAATTAGGAACACACTGTCTTCTCTCTCCTCCATGCACATACACAGCAACACTGCGTTAGGAACACACTGTCTTCACTCTGCGTTTGGAACACACTGTCTTCACTATGCTTAGGAACACACTGTCTTCACTCTGCATTAGGAACAAACTGTCTTCACTCTGCTATATGAACACACTGTCTTCACTCTGCATTAGGAACACACTGTCTTCACTCTGCTCTAGGAATACACTGTCTTCACTCTGCGTAAGTAACAAACTGTCTTCCCTCTGCATTAGAACTAACTGTCTTCAGTCTGCTCTAGGAACACACTGTCTTCACACTGCATTAGGAACACAGTGTCTTCACTCTGCTCTAGGAACACACTGTCTTCACTCTGCGTTAGGAACACAATGTCTTCACTCTGCATTAGGAACACACTGTCTTCACTCTGCTCCATGCACAAACACCGCAACACTGCATTAGGAACACACTGTCTTCACTCTTCACTAGGAACACACTGTCTTCACTCTGCTCTAGGAACACACTGTTCATTCTGCCTTAGGAAGACACTGTCTTCACTCTGCTCTAGGAACCCACTGTCTTCACTCTGCATTAGGAACACACTGTCTTCACTCTGTATTAGGAATACAGTGTCTTCACTCTGCTCTAGGAACACACTGTCTTCCCTCTGCTCAAGGAACACACTGTCTTCACTCTGCCTTAGGAATACACTGTCTTCATCCTGCTCTAGAAACACACTGTCTTCACTCTGCTCTAGGAACACACTGTCTTCACTCTGCCTCATGCACATACACCGCAACTCTGCATTAGGAACACACTGTCTTTACTCTGCTCTAGGAACACACTGTCTAAACTCTGCTCTAAGAACACACAGTCTTCACTCTGCATTTGGAACACACTGTCTTCACTCTATATTAGGAACACACTGTCTTCACTGTGCTCCATGCACATATACTTCAACTCTGCGTTAGGAACACGCTGTCTTCAATCTGCTCCAAGCACATACACCGCATCTCTGCATTAGGAACACACTGATTCACTCTGCTCTAGGAACACACTGTATTCACTCTGCATTAGGAACACACAGTATTCACTCTGCATTAGGAACACACTGTCTTCACTCTGCTCTAGGAACACACTGTCTTCATTCTACATTAGGAACACACTGTTTTCACTCTGCATTAGGAACACACTGTCTTCACTCTGCATTAGGAACACACTGTCTTCACTCTGTATTAGGAACACAGTGTCTTCACTCTGCTCTAGGAACACACTGTTTTCACTCTACTCTAGGAACACACTGTCTTCACTCTGCTTAGGAACACACTGTCTTCACTCCGTTCTAGGAACACACTGTCTTCACTCTGCATTAGGAACACACTGTCTTCACTCTGTTCTAGGAAAACAATGTCTTCACTCTAAATTAGGAACACACTGTCTTCTCTCTCCTCCATGCACATACACAGCAACACTGCATTAGGAACCCACTGTCTTCACTCTGCGTTTGGAACACACTGTCTTCACTATGCTTAGGAACACACTGTCTTCACTCTGCTTTAGGAACAAACTGTCTTCACTCTGCTATATGAACACACTGTCTTCACTCTGCATTAGCATAACACTGTCTTCACTCTGCATTAGGAACACACTGTCTTCACTCTGTTCTAGGAATACACTGTCTTCACTCTGCGTAAGTAACAAACTGTCTTCCCTCTGCATTAGAACTAACTGTCTTCAGTCTGCTCTAGGAACACACTGTCTTCACTCTGCATTAGGAACACAGTGTCTTCACTCTGCTCTAGGAACACACTGTCTTAACTCTGCTTTAGGAACACAATGTCTTCACTCTGCATTAGGAACACACTGTCTTCACTCTGCTCCATGCACAAACACCGCAACACTGCATTAGGAACACACTGTCTTCAATCTTCATTAGGAACACACTGTCTTCACTCTGCTCTAGGAACACACTGTCTTCATTCTGCCTTAGGAAGACACTGTCTTCACTCTGCTCTAGGAACCCACTGTCTTCACTCTGCAGTAGGGACACACTGTCTTCACTCTGTATTAGGAACACAGTGTCTTCACTCTGCTCTAGGAACACACTGTCTCACTCTGCTCTAGGAACACACTGTCTTCCCACTGCTCAAGGAACACACTGTCTTCACTCTGCCTTAGGAATACACTGTCTTCAACCTGCTCTAGAAACACACTGTCTTCACTCTGCTCTAGGAACACACTGTCTTCACTCTGCCTCATGCACATACACCGCAACTCTGCATTAGGAACACACTGTCTTTACTCTGCTCTAGGAACACACTGTCTAAACTCTGCTCTAAGAACACACAGTCTTCACTCTGCATTTGGAACACACTGTCTTCACTCTATATTAGGAACACACTGTCTTCACTGTGCTCCATGCACATATACTTCAACTCTGCGTTAGGAACACGCTGTCTTCAATCTGCTCCATGCACATACACCGCATCTCTGTATTAGGAACACACTGTCTTCACTCTGCTCTAGGAACACACTGTATTCACTCTGCATTAGGAACACACTGTCTTCACTCTGCATTAGGAACACACTGTCTTCACTCTGCTCTAGGAACACACTGTATTCATTCTACATTAGGAACACACTGTTTTCACTCTGCATTAGGAACACACTGCCTTCACTCTGCATTAGGAACACACTGTCTTCACTCTGTATTAGGAACACAGTGTCTTCACTCTGCTCTAGGAACACACTGTCTCACTCTGCTCTAGGAACACACTCTCTTCCCTCTGCTCAAGGAACACACTGTCTTTACTCTGCATTAGGAACACACTGTCTTCACTCTGCTCTAGGAACACACTGTCTTCCCTCTACTCAAGGAACACACTGTCTTCACTCTGCCTTAGGAATACACTGTCTTCAACCTGCTCTAGGAACACACTGTCTTCACTCTGCTCTAGGAACACACTGTCTTCACTCTGTATTAGGAACACACTGTCTTCACTCTGCATTAGGAACACACGGTCTTCCCTCTGCTCTAGGAACACTGTGTCTTCACTCTGCATTAGGAACACACTGTCTTTACTCTGCTCTAGGAATACACTGTCTTCACTCTGCATTAGGAACACACTGTCTTCACTCTGCTCCATGCACATACACCGCAACTCTGCATTATAAACACACTGTCTTCACTCTGCTCTAGGAACACACTGTCTAAACTCTGCTCTAAGAACACACTGTCTTCACTCTGCAGTTGGAACACACTGTCTTCACTCTGCTCTAGGAACACATTCTCTACACTCTGATCAATGCACATATACCGTAAATCTGCTTTAGGAACACACTGTCTTTACTCTGCTCTAGGAACACACTGTTTTCACTCTACTCTAGGAACACACTGTCTTAACTCTGCTTAGGAACACACTGTCTTCACTCCGTTCTAGGAACACACTGTCTTCACTCTGCATTAGGAACACACTGTCTTCACTCTGTTCTAGGAAAACAATGTCTTCACTCTAAATTAGGAACACACTGTCTTCTCTCTCCTCCATGCACATACACAGCAACACTGCATTAGGAACACACTGTCTTCACTCTGCGTTTGGAACACACTGTCTTCACTATGCTTAGGAACACACTGTCTTCACTCTGCATTAGGAACAAACTGTCTTCACTCTGCTATATGAACACACTGTCTTCACTCTGCATTAGGAACACACTGTCTTCACTCTGCATTAGGAACACACTGTCTTCACTCTGCTCTAGGAATACACTGTCTTCACTCTGCGTAAGTAACAAACTGTCTTCCCTCTGCATTAGAACTAACTGTCTTCAGTCTGCTCTAGGAACACACTGTCTTCACTCTGCATTAGGAACACAGTGTCTTCACTCTGCTCTAGGAACACACTATCTTCACTCTGCTTTAGGAACACAATGTGTTCACTCTGCATTAGGAACACACTGTCTTCACTCTGCTCCATGCACAAACACTGCAACACTGCATTAGGAACACACTGTCTTCACTCTTCATTAGGAACACACTGTCTTCACTCTGCTCTAGGAACACACTGTCTTCATTCTGCTTTAGGAAGACACTGTCTTCACTCTGCTCTAGGAACCCACTGTCTTCACTCTGCATTAGGAACACACTGTCTTCACTCTGTATTAGGAACACAGTGTCTTCACTCTGCTCTAGGAACACACTGTCTCACTCTGCTCTAGGAACACACTGTCTTCCCTCTGCTCAAGGAACACACTGTCTTCACTCTGCCTTAGGAATACACTGTCTTCAACCTGCTCTAGAAACACACTGTCTTCACTCTGCTCTAGGAACACACTGTCTTCACTCTGCCTCATGCACATATACCGCAACTCTGCATTAGGAACACACTGTCTTTACTCTGCTCTAGGAACACACTGTCTAAACTCTGCTCTAAGAACACACAGTCTTCACTCTGCATTTGGAACACACTGTCTTCACTCTATATTAGGAACACACTGTCTTCACTGTGCTCCATGCACATATACTTCAACTCAGCGTTAGGAACACGCTGTCTTCAATCTGCTCCATGCACATACACCGCATCTCTGCATTAGGAACACACTGTCTTCACTCTGCTCTAGGAACACACTGTATTCACTCTGCATTAGGAACACACTGTCTTCACTCTGCATTAGGAACACACTGTCTTCACTCTGATCTAGGAACACACTGTCTTCATTCTACATTAGGAACACACTGTTTTCACTCTGCATTAGGAACACACTGTCTTCAATCTGCATTAGGAACACACTGTCTTCACTCTGTATTAGGAACACAGTGTCTTCACTCTGCTCTAGCAACACACTGTCTCACTCTGCTCTAGGAACACACTGTCTTCCCTCTGCTCAAGGAAAACACTGTCTTCACTCTGCATTAGGAACACACTGTCTTCACTGTGCTCTATGCACATATATTTCAACTCTGCGTTAGGAACATGCTGTCTTCACTCGGCTCCATGCATATACACCGCAACACTGCCTTAGGAAATCTCTGTCTTCATCTGCATTAGGAACACACAGTCTTCATTCTGCTCTAGGAACACACTGTCTACATTCTGCATTAGGAACACGCTGTTTTCACTCTGCATTAGAACACACTGTCTTCACTCAGAATTAGGTACAGACTGTCTTCACTGTGCTCAATGCACATATATTTCAACTCTGCGTTAGGAACACACTGTCTTCACTCTGCTCCATGCACATACACTGCATCTCTGCATTAGGAACACACTTTCTTCACTCTGCCTTAGGAATACACTGTCTTCAACCTGCTCTAGGAACACACTCTATTCATTCTGCTCTAGGAACACACTGTCTTCACTCTGAATTAGGAACACCCTGTCTTCACTCTGCTCTAGGAACACACTGTCTTCCCTCTGCTCAAGGAACACACTGTCTTCACTCTGCCTTAGTAATACACTGTCTTCAACCTGCTCTAGGAACACACTGTCTTCACTCTGCTCTAGGAACACACTGTCTTCACTCTGTATTAGGAACACACTGTCTTCACTCTGCATTAGGAACACACGATCTTCACTCTGCTCTAGGAACACTGTGTCTTCACTCAGCATTAGGAACACACTGTCTTTACTCTGCTCTAGGAACACACTGTCTTCACTCTGCATTAGGAACACACTGTCTTCACTCTGCTCTAGGAACACACTGTCTTCATTCTGCATTAGGAACACACTGTTTTCACTCTGCATTAGGAACACACTGTCTTAACTCTGCATTAGGAACACACTGTCTTCACTGTGCTCCATGCACATAAACTTCAACTCTGCGTTAGAACACACTGTATTCACTGTGCTCCATGCACATACACTGCATCTCTGCATTAGGAACACACTGTCTTCACTCTGCTCTAGGAATACACTGTCTTCACTCTGCTATAGGAACACACTGTCTTCACTCTGCTCTAGGAACACTGTGTCTTCACTCTGCATTAGGAACACACTGTCTTTACTCTGCTCTAGGAACACACTGTCTTCACTCTGCTCTAGGAACACACTGTCCTCACTCTGCTCCATGCACATACACTGCAACTCTGAGATAGGAACACACTGTCTTCACTCTGCTCTAGGGACACACTATCTAAACACTGCTCTAAGAACACACAGTCTTCACTCTGCATTTGGAACACACTGTCTTCACTCTGCTCTAGGAACACTGTGTCTTCACTCTGCATTAGGAACACACTGTCTTTACTCTGCTCTAGGAACACACTGTCTTCACTCTGCTCTAGGAACACACTGTTTTCACTCTACCCTAGGAACACACTGTCTTCACTCTGCCTTAGGAACACACTGTCTTCACTCCGTTCTAGGAACACACTGTCTTCACTCTGCATTAGGAACAAACTGTCTTCACTCTGCTCTAGGAAAACAATGTCTTTACTTTGCATTAGGAACACACTGTCTTCACTCTGCTCCATGCACATACACAGCAACTCTGCGTTAGGAACTCACTGTCTTCACTCTGACTTAGGAACACACTGTCTTCACTCTGCTTAGGAACACACTGTCTTCACTCTGCATTAGGAACAAACTGTCTTCACTCTGCTATATGAACACACTGTCTCACTCTGCATTAGGAACACACTGTCTTCACTCTGCATTAGGAACACACTGTCTTCAATCTGCTCTAGGAATACACTGTCTTCACTCTGCATTAGGAACACACTGTCTTCACTCTGCTCTAGGAAAACAATGTCTTCACTCTGAATTAGGAACACACTGTCTTCTCTCTCCTCCATGCACATACACAGCAACTCTGTGTTAGGAACACACTGTCTTCAATCTGCGATTGGAACACACTGTCTTCACTCTGCTTAGGAACACACTGTCTTCACTCTGCATTAGGAACAAACTGTCTTCACTCTGCTATATGAACACACTGTCTTCACTCTGCTCTAGGAACACACTGTCTTCATTCTGCATTAGGAACACACTGTTTTCACTCTGCATTAGGAACACACTGTCTTAACTCTGCATTAGGAACACACTGTCTTCACTGTGCTCCATGAACATAAACTTCAACTCTGCGTTAGAACACACTGTATTCACTGTGCTCCATGCACATACACTGCATCTCTGCATTAGGAACACACTGTCTTCACTCTGCTCTAGGAATACACTGTCTTCACTCTGCTATAGGAACACACTGTCTTCACTCTGCTCTAGGAACACTGTGTCTTCACTCTGCATTAGGAACACACTGTCTTTACTCTGCTCTAGGAACACACTGTCTTCACTCTGCTCTAGGAACACACTGTCCTCACTCTGCTCCATGCACATACACTGCAACTCTGAGATAGGAACACACTGTCTTCACTCTGCTCTAGGGACACACTGTCTAAACACTGCTCTAAGAACACACAGTCTTCACTCTGCATTTGGAACACACTGTCTTCACTCTGCTCTAGGAACACTGTGTCTTCACTCTGCATTAGGAACACACTGTCTTTACTCTGCTCTAGGAACACACTGTCTTCACTCTGCTCTAGGAACACACTGTTTTCACTCTACCCTAGGAACACACTGTCTTCACTCTGCCTTAGGAACACACTGTCTTCACTCCGTTCTAGGAACACACTGTCTTCACTCTGCATTAGGAACAAACTGTCTTCACTCTGCTCTAGGAAAACAATGTCTTTACTTTGCATTAGGAACACACTGTCTTCACTCTGCTCCATGCACATACATAGCAACTCTGCGTTAGGAACTCACTGTCTTCACTCTGACTTAGGAACACACTGTCTTCACTCTGCTTAGGAACACACTGTCTTCACTCTGCATTAGGAACAAACTGTCTTCACTCTGCTATATGAACACACTGTCTCACTCTGCATTAGGAACACACTGTCTTCACTCTGCATTAGGAACACACTGTCTTCAATCTGCTCTAGGAATACACTGTCTTCACTCTGCATTAGGAACACACTGTCTTCACTCTGCTCTAGGAAAACAATGTCTTCACTCTGAATTAGGAACACACTGTCTTCTCTCTCCTCCATGCACATACACAGCAACTCTGTGTTAGGAACACACTGTCTTCAATCTGCGATTGGAACACACTGTCTTCACTCTGCTTAGGAACACACTGTCTTCACTCTGCATTAGGAACAAACTGTCTTCACTCTGCTATATGAACACACTGTCTTCACTCTGCATTAGGAACACACTGTCTTCACTCTGCATTAGGAACACACTGTTTTCAATCTGCTCCAGGAATACACTGTCTTCACTCTGCGTAAGTAACAAACTGTATTCCCCCTGCATTAGAACTAACTGTCTTCAGTCTGCTCTAGGAACACACTGTCTTCACTCTGCATTAGGAACACACTGTCTTCACTCTGCATTAGGAACACACTGTCTTCACTCTGCTTTAGGAACACAATGTCTTCATTCTGCATTAGGAACACACTGTCTTCACTCTGCTCCATGCACAAACACCACAACACTGCATTAGGAACACACTGTCTTCACTCTACATTAGGAACACACTGTCTTCACTCTGCTCTAGTAACACACTGTCTTCAGTCTGCCTTAGGAAGACACTGTCTTCACTCTGCTCTAGGAACACACTGTCTTCACTCTGCATTAGGAACATACTGTCTTCACTCTGTATTAGGAACACAGTGTCTTCACTCTGCTCTAGGAACACACTGTCTCACTCTGCTCTAGGAACACACTGTCTTCCCTCTGCTCAAGGAACACACTGTTTCACTCTGCCTTAGGAATACACTGTCTTCAACCTGCTTTGGAAACACACTGTCTTCACTCTGCTCTAGGAACACACTGTCTTCACTCTGTATTAGGAACACACTGTCTTCACTCTGCATTAGGAACACACGGTCTTCACTCTGCTCCATGCACATACACCGCAACTCTGCATTAGGAACACACTGTCTTCACTCTGCTCTAGGAACACACTGTCTAAACTCTGCTCTAAGAACACACAGTCTTCACTCTGCATTTGGAACACACTGTCTTCACTCTATATTAGGAACACACTGTCTTCACTGTGCTCCATGCACATATACTTCAACTCAGCGTTAGGAACACGCTGTCTTCAATCTGCTCCATGCACATACACCGCATCTCTGCATTAGGAACACACTGTCTTCACTCTGTATTAGGAACACACTGTCTTCACTCTGCTCTAGGAACACACTGTCTTCATTCTACATTAGGAACACACTGTTTTCACTCTGCATTAGGAACACACTGTCTTCACTCTGCATTAGGAACACACTGTCTTCTCTCTGTATTAGGAACACAGTGTCTTCACTCTGCTCTAGCAACACACTGTCTCACTCTGCTCTAGGAACACACTGTCTTCCCTCTGCTCAAGGAAAACACTGTCTTCACTCTGCATTAGGAACACACTGTCTTCACTGTGCTCAATGCACATATATTTCAACTCTGCGTTAGGAACATGCTGTCTTCACTCGGCTCCATGCATATACACCGCAACACTGCCTTAGGAAATCTCTGTCTTCATCTGCATTAGGAACACACAGTCTTCATTCTGCTCTAGGAACACACTGTCTACATTCTGCATTAGGAACACGCTGTTTTCACTCTGCATTAGAACACACTGTCTTCACTCAGAATTAGGTACAGACTGTCTTCACTGTGCTCAATGCACATATATTTCAACTCTGCGTTAGGAACACACTGTCTTCACTCTGCTCCATGCACTTACACTGCATCTCTGCATTAGGAACACACTTTCTTCACTCTGCCTTAGGAATACACTGTCTTCAACCTGCTCTAGGAACACACTCTATTCATTCTGCTCTAGGAACACACTGTCTTCACTCTGAATTAGGAACACCCTGTCTTCACTCTGCTCTAGGAACACACTGTCTTCCCTCTGCTCAAGGAACACACTGTCTTCACTCTGCCTTAGTAATACACTGTCTTCAACCTGCTCTAGGAACACACTGTCTTCACTCTGCTCTAGGAACACACTGTCTTCACTCTGTATTAGGAACACACTGTCTTCACTCTGCATTAGGAACACACGATCTTCACTCTGCTCTAGGAACACTGTGTCTTCACTCAGCATTAGGAACACACTGTCTTTACTCTGCTCTAGGAACACACTGTCTTCACTCTGCTCTAGGAACACACTGTTTTCACTCTACCCTAGGAATACACTGTCTTCACTCTGCCTTAGGAACACACTGTCTTCACTCCATTCTAGGAACACACTGTCTTCACTCTGCATTAGGAACACACTGTCTTCACTCTGCTCCATGCACATACACAGCAACTCTGCGTTAGGAACTCACTGTCTTCACTCTGACTTAGGAACACACTGTCTTCACTCTGCTTAGGAACACACTGTCTTCACTCTGCATTAGGAACAAACTGTCTTCACTCTGCTATATGAACACACTGTCTTACTCTGCATTAGGAACACACTGTCTTCACTCTGCATTAGGAACACACTGTCTTCAATCTGCTCTAGGAATACACTGTCTTCACTCTGCATTAGTAACACACTGTCTTCACTCTTCATTAGGAACACACTGTCTTCACTCTGCTCTAGGAACACACTGTCTTCACTCTGCATTAGGAACACACTGTATTCACTCTGCATTAGGAACACACGGTCTTCACTCTGCTCTAGGAACACTGTGTCTTCACTCTGCATTTGGAACACAGTGTCTTCACTCTGCTCTAGGAACACACTGTCTACATTCTGCATTAGGAACACACTGTTTTCACTCTGCATTAGGAAAACACTGTCATCACTCAGCATTAGGTACACACTGTCTTCTCTGTTCTCCATGCACATATATTTCAACTCTGCGTTAGGAACACACTGTCTTCACTTTGCTCCATGCACATACACTGCATCTCTGCATTAGGAACACACTGTCTTCACTCTGCCTTAGGAATACACTGTCTTCAACCTGCTCTAGGAACACACTGTCTTCCCTCTGCTCAAGGAACACACTGTCTTCACTCTGCCTTAAAAATACACTGTCTTCAACCTGCTCTAGGAACACACTGTCTTCACTCTGCTCTAGGAACACACTGTCTTCACTCTGTATTAGGAACACACTGTCTTCACTCTGTATTAGGAACACACGGTCTTCACTCTGCTCTAGGAACACTGTGTCTTCACTCTGCATTAGGAACACACAGTCTTTACTCTGCTCTAGGAACACACTGTCTTCACTCTGCATTAGGAACACACTGTCTTCACTCTGCTACATGCACATACACCGCAACTCTGCATTATAAACACACTGTCTTCACTCTTCTCTAGGAACACACTTTCTAAACTCTGCTCTAAGAACACACTGTCTTCACTCTGCATTTGGAACACACTGTCTTCACTCTGCTCTAGGAACACACTGTCTTCACTCTGCATTTGGAACACACTGTCTTCACTCTGATCTAGGAACACACTGTCTTCACTCTGCTCAATGCACATATACGGCAAATCTGCGTTAGGAACACACTGTCTTTACTCTGCTCTAGGAACACACTGTTTTCACTCTACTCTAGGAACACACTGTCTTCACTCTGCTTAGGAACACACTGTCTTCACTCTGCTCTAGGAAAACAATGTCTTCACTCTAAATTAGGAACACACTGTCTTCTCTCTCCTCCATGCACATACACAGCAACTCTGTGTTAGGAACACACTGTCTTCAATCTGCGATTGGAACACACTGTCTTCACTCTGCTTAGGAACACACTGTCTTCACTCTGCTATATGAACACACTGTCTTCACTCTGCATTAGGAACACACTGTCTTCACTCTGCATTAGGAACACACTGTCTTCAATCTGCTCCAGGAATACACTGTCTTCACTCTGCGTAAGTAACAAACTGTATTCCCCCTGCATTAGAACTAACTGTCTTCAGTCTGCTCTAGGAACACACTGTCTTCACTCTGCATTAGGAACACACTGTCTTCACTCTGCATTAGGAACACACTGTCTTCACTCTGCTTTAGGAACACAATGTCTTCATTCTGCATTAGGAACACACTGTCTTCAATCTGCTCCATGCACAAACACCGCAACACTGCATTAGGAACACACTGTCTTCACTCTACATTAGGAACACACTGTCTTCACTCTGCTCTAGTAACACACTGTCTTCAGTCTGCCTTAGGAAGACACTGTCTTCACTCTGCTCTAGGAACACACTGTCTTCACTCTGCATTAGGAACATACTGTCTTCACTCTGTATTAGGAACACAGTGTCTTCACTCTGCTCTAGGAACACACTGTCTCACTCTGCTCTAGGAACACACTGTCTTCCCTCTGCTCAAGGAACACACTGTCTTCACTCTGCCTTAGGAATACACTGTCTTCAACCTGCTTTGGAAACACACTGTCTTCACTCTGCTCTAGGAACACACTGTCTTCACTCTGTATTAGGAACACACTGTCTTCACTCTGCATTAGGAACACACGGTCTTCACTCTGCTCCATGCACATACACCGCAACTCTGCATTAGGAACACACTGTCTTCACTCTGCTCTAGGAACACACTGTCTAAACTCTGCTCTAAGAACACACAGTCTTCACTCTGCATTTGGAATACACTGTCTTCACTCTGCTCTAGGAACACACTATCTTCACTCTGCCTCATGCACATATACCGCAAATCTGCGTTAGGAACACACTGTCTTCACTCTGCTCTAGGAACACACTGTTTTCACTCTACTCTAGGAACACACTGTCTTCACTCTGCCTTAGGAACACACTGTCTTCACTCCGTTCTCGGAACACACTGTCTTCACTCTGCATTAGGAACACACTGTCTTCACTCTCCTCCATGCACATACACAGCAACTCTGCGTTAGGACACACTGTCTTCACGCTGCTTTAGGAACACACTGTCTTCACTCTGCTTAGGAACACACTGTCTTCACTCTGCATTAGGAACAAACTGTCTTCACTCTGCAATATGAACACACTGTCTTCACTTTGCATTAGGAACACACTGTTCACTCTGCAGAAGTAACAAACTGTCTTCCCTCTGCATTAGGAACTAACTGTCTTCACTCTGCTCTAGGAACACACTGTGTTCACTCTGCATTAGGAACACACAGTCTTCACTCTGCATTAGGAACACACTGTCTTCACTCTGCTTTAGGAACACACTGTCTTCACTCTGCTCTAGGAACACACTGTCTTCAGTCTGCCTTAGGAAGACACTGTCTTCACTCTGCTCTAGGAACACACTGTCTTCACTCTGCATTAGGAACATACTGTCTTCACTCTGTATTAGGAACACAGTGTCTTCACTCTGCTCTAGGAACACACTGTCTCACTCTGCTCTAGGAACACACTGTCTTCCCTCTGCTCAAGGAACACACTGTCTTCACTCTGCCTTAGGAATACACTGTCTTCAACCTGCTTTGGAAACACACTGTCTTCACTCTGCTCTAGGAACACACTGTCTTCACTCTGTATTAGGAACACACTGTCTTCACTCTGCATTAGGAACACACGGTCTTCACTCTGCTCCATGCACATACACCGCAACTCTGCATTAGGAACACACTGTCTTCACTCTGCTCTAGGAACACACTGTCTAAACTCTGCTCTAAGAACACACAGTCTTCACTCTGCATTTGGAATACACTGTCTTCACTCTGCTCTAGGAACACACTATCTTCACTCTGCCTCATGCACATATACCGCAAATCTGCATTAGGAACACACTGTCTTCACTCTGCTCTAGGAACACACTGTTTTCACTCTACTCTAGGAACACACTGTCTTCACTCTGCCTTAGGAACACACTGTCTTCACTCCGTTCTCGGAACACACTGTCTTCACTCTGCATTAGGAACACACTGTCTTCACTCTCCTCCATGCACATACACAGCAACTCTGCGTTAGGACACACTGTCTTCACTCTGCTCTAGGAACACACTCTCTACACTCTGCTCAATGCACATATACCGTAAATCTGCATTAGGAACACATTGTCTTTACTCTGCTCTAGGAACACACTGTTTTCACTCTACTCTAGGAACACAGTGTCTTCACTCTGCTTAGGAACACACTGTCTTCACTCCGTTCTAGGAATACACTGTCTTCACTCTGCATTAGGAACACACTGTCTTCACTCTGTTCTAGGAAAACAATGTCTTCACTCTAAATTAGGAACACACTGTCTTCTCTCTCCTCCATGCACATACACAGCAACACTGCGTTAGGAACACACTGTCTTCACTCTGCGTTTGGAACACACTGTCTTCACTATGCTTAGGAACACACTGTCTTCACTCTGCATTAGGAACAAACTGTCTTCACTCTGCTATATGAACACACTGTCTTCACTCTGCATTAGGAACACACTGTCTTCACTCTGCATTAGGAACACAGTGTCTTCACTCTGCTCTAGGAATACACTGTCTTCACTCTGCGTAAGTAACAAACTGTCTTCCCTCTGCATTAGAACTAACTGTCTTCAGTCTGCTCTAGGAACACACTGTCTTCACACTGCATTAGGAACACAGTGTCTTCACTCTGCTCTAGGAACACACTGTCTTCACTCTGCTTTAAGAACACAATGTCTTCACTCTGCATTAGGAACACACTGTCTTCACTCTGCTCCATGCACATACACAGCAACTCTGCGTTAGGAACTCACTGTCTTCACTCTGACTTTGGAACACACTGTCTTCACTCTGCTTAGGAACACACTGTCTTCACTCTGCATTAGGAACAAACTGTCTTCACTCTGCTATATGAACACACTGTCTCACTCTGCATTAGGAACACACTGTCTTCACTCTGCATTAGGAACACACTGTCTTCAATCTGCTCTAGGAATACACTGTCTTCACTCTTCATTAGGAACACACTGTCTTCACTCTGCTCTAGGAAC
Organism: Microtus pennsylvanicus; assembly: GCF_037038515.1. Taxonomy (NCBI): domain Eukaryota; kingdom Metazoa; phylum Chordata; class Mammalia; order Rodentia; family Cricetidae; genus Microtus; species Microtus pennsylvanicus. The sequence continues at coordinate 95,241,368 of NC_134590.1, read as the reverse complement.
ACACTGTCTTCACTCTGCATTAGGAACACACTGTATTCACTCTGCATTAGGAACACACGGTCTTCACTCTGCTCTAGGAACACACTGTCTTCACTCTGCCTTAGGAAGACACTGTCTTCACTCTGCTCCATGCACATACACCGCAACTCTGCCTATGGAACACCCTGTCTTCACTCTGCTCTAGGAACACACTGTCTCCACTCTGCTCTAGGAACAAACTGTCTTCACTCTGCTCTGGGAACACACTGCCTTACTCTGTTCTAGGAACACACTGTCTTCACACTGCTCTTGGAACACACTGTCTTCACTCTGCTCTGGGAATACACTGTCTTCACTCTGCACTAGGAACACACTTACTTCACTCTGCGTTAGGAATACACTGTCTTCACTCTGCATTAAGAACACACTGTCTTCACTCTGCGTTAGGACCACACTGTCTTCACTCTGCGTTAGAAACACACTGTCTTCAATCTGCATTAGGAACACACTGTCTTCACTCTGCATTAGGAACACACTGTCTTCACTCTGCTCTAGGAACATACTGTCTTCACTCTGCTCTAGGAACAAACAGTCTTCACACTGCTCTAGCAACACACTGTCTTCACTCTGCTCTTGGAACACACTGCCTTACTCTGTTCTAGGAACACACTGTCTTCAATCCGTTCTAGGAACACACTGTCTTCACTCTGCTCTAGGAACACACTGTCTTCACTATGCTCTAGGAACAAACTTATTTCACTCTGCGTTAGGAATACACTGTCTTCACTCTGGATTAATAACACACTGTCTTCACTCTGCTTTATGACCACACTGTCTTCACTCTGCGTTAGGAACACACTGTCTTCACTCTCCTCTAGGAACACACTATCTTCATTCTGCATTGGGAACACACTGTCTTCACTCTGCTCTAGGAACACAGTCTTCACTCTGCATTAGTAACACACTGTCTTCACTCTGCTCTAAGAACACACTGTCTTCTTTCTGCGTTCAGAAAACACTGTCTTCATTCTGCTCCATGCACATACACCGCAACTCTGCATTAGGAACACACTGTCTTCACTCTGCATTAGGAACACACTGTCTTCACTCTGCTCCATGCACATACATAGCAACCCCCTTTTTGGAACACACTGTCTTCACTCTGTTCTAGGAACACACTGTCTTCATTCTGCTCTAGGAACACACTGTCTTCACTCTGCATTAGGAACACACTGTCTTCACTCTGCTTTAGGAACACACTGTCTTCACTCCGCACTAGGAAAACACTTTCTTCACTCTGCTCTAGGAACACACTGTCTTCACTCTGCTATATGAACACACTGTCTTCACTCTGTGTTAGGAACACACTGTCTTCACTCTGCATTAGGAACACACTGTTTTCAATCTGCTCCAGGAATACACTGTCTTCACTCTGCGTAAGTAACAAACTGTATTCCCCCTGCATTAGAACTAACTGTCTTCAGTCTGCTCTAGGAACACACTGTCTTCACTCTGCATTAGGAACACACTGTCTTCACTCTGCATTAGGAACACACTGTCTTCACTCTGCTTTAGGAACACAATGTCTTCATTCTGCATTAGGAACACACTGTCTTCACTCTGCTCCATGCACAAACACCACAACACTGCATTAGGAACACACTGTCTTCACTCTACATTAGGAACACACTGTCTTCACTCTGCTCTAGTAACACACTGTGTTCAGTCTGCCTTAGTAAGACACTGTCTTCACTCTTCTCTAGGAACACACTGTCTTCACTCTGCATTAGGAACATACTGTCTTCACTCTGTATTAGGAACACAGTGTCTTCACTCTGCTCTAGGAACACACTGTCTCACTCTGCTCTAGGAACACACTGTCTTCACTCTGCATTAGGAACATACTGTCTTCACTCTGTATTAGGAACACAGTGTCTTCACTCTGCTCTAGGAACACACTGTCTCACTCTGCTCTAGGAACACACTGTCTTCCCTCTGCTCAAGGAACACACTGTCTTCACTCTGCCTTAGGAATACACTGTCTTCAACCTGCTTTGGAAACACACTGTCTTCACTCTGCTCTAGGAACACACTGTCTTCACTCTGTATTAGGAACACACTGTCTTCACTCTGCATTAGGAACACACGGTCTTCACTCTGCTCCATGCACATACCCCGCAACTCTGCATTAGGAACACACTGTCTTCACTCTGCTCTAGGAACACACTGTCTAAACTCTGCTCTAAGAACACACAGTCTTCACTCTGCATTTGGAACACACTGTCTTCACTCTATATTAGGAACACACTGTCTTCACTGTGCTCCATGCACATATACTTCAACTCAGCGTTAGGAACACGCTGTCTTCAATCTGCTCCATGCACATACACCGCATCTCTGCATTAGGAACACACTGTCTTCACTCAGCATTAGGAACACACTGTCTTCACTCTGCTCTAGGAACACACTGTCTTCATTCTACATTAGGAACACACTGTTTTCACTCTGCATTAGGAACACACTGTCTTCACTCTGCATTAGGAACACACTGTCTTCACTCTGTATTAGGAACACAGTGTCTTCACTCTGCTCTAGCAACACACTGTCTCACTCTGCTCTAGGAACACACTGTCTTCCCTCTGCTCAAGGAAAACACTGTCTTCACTCTGCATTAGGAACACACTGTCTTCACTGTGCTCAATGCACATATATTTCAACTCTGCGTTAGGAACATGCTGTCTTCACTCGGCTCCATGCATATACACCGCAACACTGCCTTAGGAAATCTCTGTCTTCATCTGCATTAGGAACACACAGTCTTCATTCTGCTCTAGGAACACACTGTCTACATTCTGCATTAGGAACACGCTGTTTTCACTCTGCATTAGAACACACTGTCTTCACTCAGAATTAGGTACACACTGTCTTCACTGTGCTCAATGCACATATATTTCAACTCTGCGTTAGGAACACACTGTCTTCACTCTGCTCCATGCACATACACTGCATCTCTGCATTAGGAACACACTTTCTTCACTCTGCCTTAGGAATACACTGTCTTCAACCTGCTCTAGGAACACACTCTATTCATTCTGCTCTAGGAACACACTGTCTTCACTCTGAATTAGGAACACCCTGTCTTCACTCTGCTCTAGGAACACACTGTCTTCCCTCTGCTCAAGGAACACACTGTCTTCACTCTGCCTTAGTAATACACTGTTCAACCTGCTCTAGGAACACACTGTCTTCACTCTGCTCTAGGAACACACTGTCTTCACTCTGTATTAGGAACACACTGTCTTCACTCTGCATTAGGAACACACGATCTTCACTCTGCTCTAGGAACACTGTGTCTTCACTCAGCATTAGGAACACACTGTCTTTACTCTGCTCTAGGAACACACTGTCTTCACTCTGCATTAGGAACACACTGTCTTCACTCTGCTCTAGGAACACACAGTCTTCATTCTGCATTAGGAACACACTGTTTTCACTCTGCATTAGGAACACACTGTCTTAAACTGCATTAGGAACACACTGTCTTCACTGTGCTCCATGCACATAAACTTCAACTCTGCGTTAGAACACACTGTATTCACTGTGCTCCATGCACATACACTGCATCTCTGCATTAGGAACACACTGTCTTCACTCTGCTCCAGGAATACACTGTCTTCACTCTGCTATAGCAACACACTGTCTTCACTCTGCTCTAGGAACACTGTGTCTTCACTCTGCATTAGGAACACACTGTCTTTACTCTGCTCTAGGAACACACTGTCTTCACTCTGCTCTAGGAACACACTGTCCTCACTCTGCTCCATGCACATACACTGCAACTCTGAGATAGGAACACACTGTCTTCACTCTGCTCTAGGGACACACTGTCTAAACACTGCTCTAAGAACACACAGTCTTCACTCTGCATTTGGAACACACTGTCTTCACTCTGCTCTAGGAACACTGTGTCTTCACTCTGCATTAGGAACACACTGTCTTTACTCTGCTCTAGGAACACACTGTCTTCACTCTGCACTAGGAACACACTGTTTTCACTCTACCCTAGGAACACACTGTCTTCACTCTGCCTTAGGAACACACTGTCTTCACTCCGTTCTAGGAACACACTGTCTTCACTCTGCATTAGGAACAAACTGTCTTCACTCTGCTCTAGGAAAACAATGTCTTTACTTTGCTTTAGGAACACACTGTCTTCACTCTGCTCCATGCACATACACAGCAACTCTGCGTTAGGAACTCACTGTCTTCACTCTGACTTAGGAACACACTGTCTTCACTCTGCTTAGGAACACACTGTCTTCACTCTGCATTAGGAACAAACTGTCTTCACTCTGCTATATGAACACACTGTCTCACTCTGCATTAGGAACACACTGTCTTCACTCTGCATTAGGAACACACTGTCTTCAATCTGCTCTAGGAATACACTGTCTTCACTCTGCATTAGTAACACACTGTCTTCACTCTTCATTAGGAACACACTGTCTTCACTCTGCTCTAGGAACACACTGTCTTCACTCTGCATTAGGAACACACTGTATTCACTCTGCATTAGGAACACACGGTCTTCACTCTTCTCTAGGAACACTGTGTCTTCACTCTGCATTTGGAACACAGTGTCTTCACTCTGCTCTAGGAACACACTGTCTACATTCTGCATTAGGAACACACTGTTTTCACTCTGCATTAGGAAAACACTGTCATCACTCAGCATTAGGTACACACTGTCTTCTCTGTGCTCCATGCACATATATTTCAACTCTGCGTTAGGAACACACTGTCTTCACTTTGCTCCATGCACATACACTGCATCTCTGCATTAGGAACACACTGTCTTCACTCTGCCTTAGGAATACACTGTTTTCAACCTGCTCTAGGAACACACTGTCTTCCCTCTGCTCAAGGAACACACTGTCTTCACTCTGCCTTAAAAATACACTGTTTTCAACCTGCTCTAGGAACACACTGTCTTCACTCTGCTCTAGGAACACACTGTCTTCACTCTGTATTAGGAACACACTGTCTTCACTCTGTATTAGGAACACACGGTCTTCACTCTGCTCTAGGAACACTGTGTCTTCACTCTGCATTAGGAACACACTGTCTTTACTCTGCTCTAGGAACACACTGTCTTCACTCTGCATTAGGAACACACTTTCTTCACTCTGCTACATGCACATACACCGCAACTCTGCATTATAAACACACTGTCTTCACTCTTCTCTAGGAACACACTTTCTAAACTCTGCTCTAAGAACACACTGTCTTCACTCTGCATTTGGAACACACTGTCTTCACTCTGCTCTAGGAACACACTGTCTTCACTCTGCATTTGGAACACACTGTCTTCACTCTGATCTAGGAACACACTGTCTTCACTCTGCTCAATGCACATATACGGCAAATCTGCGTTAGGAACACACTGTCTTTACTCTGCTCTAGGAACACACTGTTTTCACTCTACTCTAGGAACACACTGTCTTCACTCTGCTTAGGAACACACTGTCTTCACTCTGCTCTAGGAAAACAATGTCTTCACTCTAAATTAGGAACACACTGTCTTCTCTCTCCTCCATGCACATACACAGCAACTCTGTGTTAGGAACACACTGTCTTCAATCTGCGATTGGAACACACTGTCTTCACTCTGCTTAGGAACACACTGTCTTCACTCTGCATTAGGAACAAACTGTCTTCACTCTGCTATATGAACACCCTGTCTTCACTCTGCATTAGGAACACACTGTCTTCACTCTGCATTAGGAACACACTGTCTTCAATCTGCTCCCGGAATACACTGTCTTCACTCTGCGTAAGTAACAAACTGTATTCCCCCTGCATTAGAACTAACTGTCTTCAGTCTGCTCTAGGAACACACTGTCTTCACTCTGCATTAGGAACACACTGTCTTCACTCTGCATTAGGAACACACTGTCTTCACTCTGCTTTAGGAACACAATGTCTTCATTCTGCATTAGGAACACACTGTCTTCACTCTGCTCCATGCACAAACACCGCAACACTGCATTAGGAACACACTGTCTTCACTCTACATTAGGAACACACTGTCTTCACTCTGCTCTAGTAACACACTGTCTTCAGTCTGCCTTAGGAAGACACTGTCTTCACTCTGCTCTAGGAACACACTGTCTTCACTCTGCATTAGGAACATACTGTCTTCACTCTGTATTAGGAACACAGTGTCTTCACTCTGCTCTAGGAACACACTGTCTCACTCTGCTCTAGGAACACACAGTCTTCACTCTGCATTTGGAATACACTGTCTTCACTCTGCTCTAGGAACACACTATCTTCACTCTGCCTCATGCACATATACCGCAAATCTGCGTTAGGAACACACTGTCTTCACTCTGCTCTAGGAACACACTGTTTTCACTCTACTCTAGGAACACACTGTCTTCACTCTGCCTTAGGAACACACTGTCTTCACTCCGTTCTCGGAACACACTGTCTTCACTCTGCATTAGGAACACACTGTCTTCACTCTCCTCCATGCACATACACAGCAACTCTGCGTTAGGACACACTGTCTTCACGCTGCTTTAGGAACACACTGTCTTCACTCTGCTTAGGAACACACTGTCTTCACTCTGCATTAGGAACAAACTGTCTTCACTCTGCAATATGAACACACTGTCTTCACTTTGCATTAGGAACACACTGTTCACTCTGCAGAAGTAACAAACTGTCTTCCCTCTGCATTAGGAACTAACTGTCTTCACTCTGCTCTAGGAACACACTGTGTTCACTCTGCATTAGGAACACACAGTCTTCACTCTGCATTAGGAACACACTGTCTTCACTCTGCTTTAGGAACACACTGTCTTCACTCTGCTCTAGGAACACACTGTCTTCCCTCTGCTCAAGGAACACACTGTCTTCACTCTGCCTTAGGAATACACTGTCTTCAACCTGCTCTAGGAACACACTGTCTACACGCTGCTCTAGGAACACACTGTCTTCACTCTGCATTAGGAACACACTGTCTTCACTCTGCTCTAGGAACACACTGTCTTCACTCTGCCTTAGGAATACACTGTCTTCAACTTGCTCTAGGAACACACTGTCTTCACTCTGCTCTAGGAACACACTGTCTTCACTCTGTATTAGGAACACACTGTCTTCACTCTGCATTAGGAACACACGGTCTTCCCTCTGCTCTAGGAACACTGTGTCTTCACTCTGCATTAGGAATACACTGTCTTTACTCTGCTCTAGGAACACACTGTCTTCACTCTGCATTAGGAACACCTGTCTTCACTCTGCTCCATGCACATACACCGCAACTCTGCATTATAAACACACTGTCGTCACTCTGCTCTAGGAACACACTCTCTACACTCTGCTCAATGCACATATACCGTAAATCTGCATTAGGAACACATTGTCTTTACTCTGCTCTAGGAACAGACTGTTTTCACTCTACTCTAGGAACACACTGTCTTCACTCTGCTTAGGAACACACTGTCTTCACTCCGTTCTAGGAATACACTGTCTTCACTCTGCATTAGGAACACACTGTCTTCACTCTGTTCTAGGAAAACAATGTCTTCACTCTAAATTAGGAACACACTGTCTTCTCTCTCCTCCATGCACATACACAGCAACACTGCGTTAGGAACACACTGTCTTCACTCTGCGTTTGGAACACACTGTCTTCACTATGCTTAGGAACACACTGTCTTCACTCTGCATTAGGAACAAACTGTCTTCACTCTGCTATATGAACACACTGTCTTCACTCTGCATTAGGAACACACTGTCTTCACTCTGCATTAGGAACACACTGTCTTCACTCTGCTCTAGGAATATACTGTCTTCACTCTGCGTAAGTAACAAACTGTCTTCCCTCTGCATTAGAACTAACTATCTTCAGTCTGCTCTAGGAACACACTGTCTTCACACTGCATTAGGAACACAGTGTCTTCACTCTGCTCTAGGAACACACTGTCTTCACTCTGCTTTAAGAACACAATGTCTTCACTCTGCATTAGGAACACACTGTCTTCACTCTGTTCCATGCACATACACAGCAACTCTGCGTTAGGAACTCACTGTCTTCACTCTGACTTAGGAACACACTGTCTTCACTCTGCTTAGGAACACACTGTCTTCACTCTGCATTAGGAACAAACTGCTTCACTCTGCTATATGAACACACTCTCTCACTCTGCATTAGGAACACACTGTCTTCACTCTGCATTAGGAACACACTGTCTTCAATCTGCTCTAGGAATACACTGTCTTCACTCTGCATTAGTAACACACTGTCTTCACTCTTCATTAGGAACACACTGTCTTCACTCTGCTCTAGGAACACACTGTCTTCACTCTGCATTAGGAACACACTGTATTCACTCTGCATTAGGAACACACGGTCTTCATTCTGCTCTAGGAACACACTGTCTTCACTCTGCCTTAGGAAGACACTGTCTTCACTCTGCTCCATGCACATACACCGCAACTCTGCCTATGGAACACCCTGTCTTCACTCTGCTCTAGGAACACACTGTCTCCACTCTGCTCTAGGAACAAACTGTCTTCACTCTGCTCTGGGAACACACTGCCTTACTCTGTTCTAGGAACACACTGTCTTCACACTGCTCTTGGAACACACTGTCTTCACTCTGCTCTGGGAATACACTGTCTTCACTCTGCACTAGGAACACACTTACTTCACTCTGCGTTAGGAATACACTGTCTTCACTCTGCATTAAGAACACACTGTCTTCACTCTGCGTTAGGACCACACTGTCTTCACTCTGCGTTAGAAACACACTGTCTTCAATCTGCATTAGGAACACACTGTCTTCACTCTGCATTAGGAACACCCTGTCTTCACTCTGTTCTAGGAACATACTGTCTTCACTCTGCTCTAGGAACAAACAGTCTTCACACTGCTCTAGCAACACACTGTCTTCACTCTGCTCTTGGAACACACTGCCTTACTCTGTTCTAGGAACACACTGTCTTCAATCCGTTCTAGGAACACACTGTCTTCACTCTGCTCTAGGAACACACTGTCTTCACTATGCTCTAGGAACAAACTTATTTCACTCTGCGTTAGGAATACACTGTCTTCACTCTGCATTAATAACACACTGTCTTCACTCTGCTTTATGACCACACTGTCTTCACTCTGCGTTAGGAACACACTGTCTTCACTCTCCTCTAGGAACACACTATCTTCATTCTGCATTGGGAACACACTGTCTTCACTCTGCTCTAGGAACACAGTCTTCACTCTGCATTAGTAACACACTGTCTTCACTCTGCTCTAAGAACACACTGTCTTCTCTCTGCATTCAGAACACACTGTCTTCATTCTGCTCCATGCACATACACCGCAACTCTGCATTAGGAACACACTGTCTTCACTCTGCATTAGGAACACACTGTCTTCACTCTGCTCCATGCACATACACAGCAACCCCCTTTTTGGAACACACTGTCTTCACTCTGTTCTAGGAACACACTGTCTTCATTCTGCTCTAGGAACACACTGTCTTCACTCTGCATTAGGAACACACTGTCTTCACTCTGCTTTAGGAACACACTGTCTTCACTCCGCACTAGGAAAACACTTTCTTCACTCTGCTCTAGGAACACACTGTCTTCACTCTGCATTAGGAACACACTGTCTTCACTCTGTGTTAGGAACACACTGTCTTCACTCTGCTCCAAGCACATACACCGCAACCCCCCGTTTGGATCACACTGTCTTCACTCTGATCTAGGAACACACTGTCTTCACTCTGCTCTAGGAACACACTGTCTTCACTCTGCATTAGGAACACACTGTCTTCACTCTGCCTTAGGAACACACTGTCTTCACTCCGCTCTAGGAAAACACTGTCTTCACTCTGCATTAGGAACACCCTGTTCATTCTGCTCTAGGAACACACTGTCTTCACTCTGTGTTAGGAACACACTGTCTTCACTCTGCTCCATGCACATACAAACTCTTCATTAGGAACACCGTGTCTTCACTCTGCCTTAGGAACACACTGTCTTCAATCTGCTCTAGGAACACACTGTCTTCACTCTGCATTAGGAACACACTGTCTTCACTCTGCTTTAGGAACAACTGTCTTCACTCTGCTACATGCACATACACCGCAACTCTGCGTTAGGAACACACTGTCTTCACTCTGCGTTAGGAACACACTCTCTTTACTCTTCTCTAGGAACACACTGTCTTCACTCTCCTCCATGCACATACACCGCAACTCTGCGTTAGGAACACACAGTCTTCACTCTGCTCTAGGAACACACTGTCTTCACTCTGCTATCGGAACACATTGTCTTCATTCTGCATTAGGAACAAACTGTCTTCGCTCTGCTCTAGGAACACACTGTCTTCACTCTGCTATCGGAACACATTGTCTTCATTCTGCATTAGGAACACATTGTCTTCACTCTGCTCTAGGAACACACTGTCTTCTCTCTGCTCCATGCACAAACACCGCAACTCTGCGTTTGGAACACCTTGTATTCACTCTGCTCTAGGAACACACTGTCTTCACTCTGCTCTAGGAACACACTGTCTTTACTCTGCTCCATGCACATACACCGCAACTCTGCATTTGGAACACGCTGTATTCACTCTGCTCTAGGAACACACTGTGTTCACTCTGCTTTAGGAACACACAGTCTTCACACTGCTCTAGCAACAGACTGTGTTCACTCTGCTATAGGAAAAAACTGTCTTCCCTCTGCTCTAGGAACAAACTGCCTTACTCTGCTCTAGGAACACACTGTCTTCACTCTGCTCTTGGAACACACAGTCTTCACTCTGCTCTAGGAACACAATGTCTTCTCTCTGCTGTAGGAACACACTTACTTGACTCTGCGTTAGGAATACACAGTCTTCACTCTGCATTAAGAACACACTGTCTTCACTCTGCTTTAGGACCACACTGTCTTCACTCTGCGTTAGGAACACACTGGGTTCACTCTGCTCTAGGAACACACTGTCTTCACTCTGCATTAGGAACACACGGGGTTCACTCTGCTCTAAGAACACAGTCTTCCCTCTGCGTTCGGAATGCACTGTCTTCACTCTGCTCCATGCACATATACCGCAACTCTGCCTTACGAACACACTGTCTTCACTCTGCTTTAGGAACACACTGTCTTCACTTTCCTCTAGAAACACACTATCTTCATTCTGCTCTAGGAACACACAGTCTTCACACTGCTCTAGAAACACACTGACTTCACTCTGCTCTTGGAACAAACTGTCTTCACTCTGCTCTTGGAACACACTGCCTTACTCTGTTCTAGGAACATACTGTCTTCACTCTGTTCTAGGAACACACTGTGTTCACTCTGCTATAGGAACACACTGTTTTCACTCTAATCTAGGAACAAACTTACTTCACTCTGCGTTAGGAATACACTGTCTTCACTCTGCATTAAGAACACACTGTCTTCACTTTGCTTTAGGACCACACTGTCTTCACTCTGCGTTAGGAACACACTGTGTTCACTCTGCACTAGGAACACACTGTCTTCACTCTGCATTAGGAACACACGGGGTTCACTCTGCTCTAAGAACACAGTCTTCCCTCTGCGTTCGGAACGCACTGTCTTCACTCTGCTCCATGCACATACACCGCAACTCTGCCTTACGAACACACTGTCTTCACTCTGCATTAGGAACACACTGTCTTCACTCTGCTCCATGCATATACCCCACAACCCCCCGTTTGGAACACACTGTCTTCACTCTGATCTAGGAACACACTGTCTTCACTGTGCTCTAGGAACGCACTATCTTCACTCTGCATTAGGAACACACTGTCTTCACTCTGCTTTAGGAACACACTGTCTTCACTCCGCTCTAGGAAAACACTGTCTTCACTCTGCATTAGGAACACAAGGGGTTCACTCTGCTCTAGGAACACACTGTCTTCACTCTGCGTTAGGAACACACTGTCTTCACTCTGCTCTAGGAACACAATATCTTCTCTCTGCATTAGGAAAACACTGTCTTCACTCTGCTCTAGGAACACACTGTGTTTACTCTACTCCATGCACATACACCACAACTCTGCGTTAGGAACACACTGTCTTCACTCTGCTCTAGGAACACACTGTCTTCACTCTGCTCTAAGAACACACTGTCTTCACTCTGCGTTAGGAACACACTCTCTTTACTCTTCTCTAGGAACACACTGTCTTCACCCTCCTCCATGCACATACACCGAAACTCTGAATTAGGAACACAAAGTCTTCACTCTGCTCTAGGAACACACTGTCTTCACTCTGCCTTAGGAACAAACTGTCTTCACTCTGCTCTAGGAACACACTGACTTCACTATGCTCTAGGAACACACTGTCTTCACTCTGCCTTAGGAACACACTGTCTTCACACTGCTCTAGGAAGACAGTGTCTTCACTCTGCATAAGGAACAAACTGTCCTCACTCTGCTCCAGGAACACTCTGTCTTTACTCTGCTCCTTGCACATACACCGCAAGTCTTCGTTAGGAATACACTGTCTTCACTCTGCATTAAGAACACACTGTCTTTGTTCTGCTCTTGTAACACACTGTCTTCTGTCTGCTCTAGGAACACACTGTCTTCACTCTGCTCTAGGAACACACTGTCTTCACTCTGCATTAGGAAAACATTGTCTTCACTCTGCTCTAGGAACACACTGTCTTCACTCTGCTCCATGCACATACACCGCAACTCTGCGTTTGGAACACACTGTCTTCTCTCTTCTCTAGGAACACACTGTCTTTATTCTGCTCTAGGAACACACTGTCTTCACTCTGCTCTAGGAACACATTTACTTCACTCTGGATTAGGAATACACTGTCTTCACTCTGCCTTAATAACACACTGTCTTCACTCCGCTTTAGGACCACACTGTCTTCACTCTGCGTTAGGAACACACTGTCTTCACTCTCCTCTAGAACACACTATCTTCATTCTGCATTAGGAACACACTGTCTTCACTCTGACTAGGAACACAGTCTTCAATCTGCATTAGGAACACACTGTCTTCAATCTGCTCTAGGAACACACTGTCTTCACTCTGCATTCGGAACACACTGTGTTCACTCTGCACCATGCACATACACCGCAACTCTGCGTTAGGAACACACTGTCTACACTCTGATCTAGGAACACACTGTCTTCACTCTGCATAAGGAACACACTGTCGTCACTCTACTCCATGCACATACACCGCAACACCCGTTTGGAACACACTGTCTTCACTCTGAAATAGGAACACACTCTCTTCACTCTGCTCTAGGAACACACTGTCTTCACTCTGCATAAGGAACACACTGTCTTCACTCTGCTCTATGCACATACACCGCAACACCCCGTTTGGAACACACTGACTTCACTCTGATCTAGGAACACACTCTCTTCACTCTGAACTAGGAACACACTGTCTTTACTCTGCTCCATGCACATACACCGCAACTCTACGTTTGGAACACACTGTATTCACTCTGCTCTAGGACATATTGTGTTCACTCTGCTCTAGGAACACTGTCTTCACTCTGCATTAGGAACACACTGTGTTCACTCTGCTCTAGGAACACACTGTCTTCACTCTGCTCTAGGAACACACTGTCTTCACTCTGCTCTAGGAATACACTGTCTTCACTCTGTTCTAGGAACACACTGTCTTCACTCTGCTCTAGGAACACACAGTCTTTACTCTCCTCCATGCACATACACCGCAACTCTGCATTAGGAACACACTGTATTCACTCTGCTCTAGGAACACACAGTCTTCACTCTGCATTAGGAACAAACTGTCTTCACTCTGCTCTAGGAACACACTGTCTTCACTCTGCTCTAGGAAAACTCTGTCTTCACTCTGCATTAGGAACACATTGTCTTCACTCTGCTCTAGGAACACACTGTCTTCACTGTGCTCCATGCACATACACCGCAACTCTGCGTTTGGAACACACTCTCTTCACTCTGCATTAAGAACACAATGTCTTCATTCTGCTCTAGGAACACACTGTCTTCACTCTGCTCTAGGAACACACTGTCTTCACTCTTCTCTAGGAACACACAGTCTTCACACTGTTCTAGCAACACACTGTCTTCACTCTGCTCTAGGAACACACTGTCTTCACTCTGCTCTAGGAACACACTGCCTTACTCTGCTCTAGGAACACACTGTCTTCACTCTGCTCTTGGAACACACAGTCTTCACTCTGCTCTAGGAACACACTGTCTTCTCTCTGCTGTAGGAACACACTTACTTGACTCTGCGTTAGGAATACACTGTCTTCACTCTGCATTAAGAACACACTGTCTTCACTCTGCGTTAGGACCACACTGTCTTCACTCTGCTTTAGGAACACACTGTCTTCACTTTCCTCTAGAAACACACTATCTTCATTCTGCTCTAGGAACACACAGTCTTCACACTGCTCTAGAAACACACTGTCTTCACTCTGCTCTTGGAACAAACTGTCTTCACTCTGCTTTGGAACACACTGCCTTACTCTGTTCTAGGAACACACTGTCTTCACTCTGTTCTAGGAACACACTGTGTTCAATCTGCTATAGGAACACACTGTTTTCACTCTAATCTAGGAACAAACTTACTTCACTCTGCGTTAGGAATACACTGTCTTCACTCTGCATTAAGTACACACTGTCTTCACTCTGCTTTAGGACCACACTATCTTCACTCTGCTTTAGGAACAGACTGTGTTCACTCTGCTCTAGGAACACACTGTCTTCACTCTGCATTAGGAACACACGGGGTTCACTCTGCTCTAAGAACACATTCTTCCCTCTGCGTTCGGAACGCACTGTCTTCACTCTGCTCCATGCACATACACAGAAACTCTGCCTTAGGAACACACTGTCTTCACTCTGCATTAGGAACACACTGTCTTCACTCTGCTCCATGCATATACCCCACAACCCCCCGTTTGGAACACACTGTCTTCACTCTGATCTAGGAACACACTGTCTTCACTGTGCTCTAGGAACGCACT